>NC_048598.1:138695055-139295055 GCF_003668045.3 Cricetulus griseus
ATGGTGTATCTGCAGGATGAGGGTCACACAGCAGAGAAGTAATACCATGATTGCACAAGCCTTTAGTTTAGTTAAGGAATGGGCTGGAGTAGGGGTTATGTTTTCCATGATGCTGTTAGCCATTTTTGTTTGCTTGTGGTGCCTATGCAGGATCAGGAAGTCACAAAAATCCCAAGCTGCTATGTTGGTACAGGCCTTTGCTGCTGTGGAAGCAGGACAGTCCCCTCAAGCATGGTTATCCATGCTGACAGACAAATAGATGTCTGTCTCGCCCTTACTGAGTGAATGATGCGTATCTGAATCAGTCATGCTCAATGACGGGCACCTACCCTCATGCTGAGCGAATAAGCATACATATGTTCCCTTCAACCTAAGACATGAGCCTGTGAGGGCGACACAGTGACTCTTTGATGGGTAAGATAGGGACACTGGGGTTAAACCTAAGACAGAGATGACTAAAATCTGACAACAGATAGATACTGCTACTCCTATAATATTAAAACAAAAGGGGAACTGTAGGGAGCTGCAGAAAACCGCACCCAAAAGATGGCGCCGGTTTCTGCCCTCCGCCAGCCCGACGGCGAGCGCTCTCTGTAGTAAACAACTCCAAATATGGTAAAGGTCATGTATCCTCTTAATTCTGCTTGGAGACAACCTATCCTGGCGCGCCACGTAGGGTTAGGTGATTGGTAGATGTAGACTATATCAGGCCCCGTCTCCCTCGACCCGGGGCCGCCGCCATTATACACTGTAAAGCAAAGAGGTTCCCGATTAAACTGTGTTTGAAGAAGATTCCTCGGTGTGGCGTCTTTCTTGCTGGTCAAGGGTGGACGCCGCACCATATGTTCAGTTGCTATGCTTTTCCACACAGCCAAGGAAGATCCAAAATAGCTAGTCCTTGTTAAGCTCTTTTGGCAATAGAATTGGTATTAATGGCTAGGAGCTGGTGTCTTTCCACCCAACTATCAGTAGTCTGTGATAAGTCATTATAGAATTTTGTTTAGTTCTGAAAAAATCTCTATGGAGATACTGAAGGGACCAGCTCCCCATTTTGGCAGCCATGACAGCGGAACATGTGCTTGTCTGACCTTGTCTTAGTCACTAGGAGGTCAGATGCCTGTCTCGTGCCAAGGAACCAATCAGAAGTTAGCTGGTGGTGCTATGCTTTACGGCTCAGGGTGTGCTTTATGGACAAGGGCACAGCAATGATGCACAGAGCATAGAAACCACCCTGGGAGGGCCTATGGGCCATAACAACCAGTTGACCAATCAACACAGGGCAAGCCCTCCAAGCCTGGAGGCACACCAATCCTGAGCCTGGGCTTATCCCTTATGCCACCCTATAAGATCTCTATGCAGATGCTTCGAGCTGTCTTTCCTAGCCATCCCCCATGGTGGGTGGATGAAAGACCCGAGCTAACATGGGGGTAGCTCATTAAACAACTATATAATAAAGCCTCATGCAGTTTGCATCAAGCTTTCGACTCTGCCTGGTATTTGGGGTGACCATGGTCCTGGGCTAAGATCCTGGAGGCCTGAGCTTCCGGAGGTCTTACAATACCAGCCTTATGATTTTGTGCTACATTTGTAGCTACTGTCTCTACAAAACTGTGTTCTAGCCTAAGCCCAGAGCCTGTCTATACTAGGCCAGCATTGATACAACAAATTCTTACACTGTGATGGACTGATTATTGCTGAAGTAGGCTCATGGCCAATGCCCTCTGAAACCATGTCAGGTTCTGTTTACCTATTTAAAAGTCTGACAGACTGGATTTTGTTAATACATGGATGTTTAAGATGATCTTTCCTGTCATGGCCCAGCATGTCTTAGCCCCAAGCCACAGAAGCCATGAGGTTTGGCCTGAGTCAGGGAGCGTGGACTTGGACACTCCTAGCAACCCAATGGCAATAAAGAACAAACACAGGCATCTTGTCATCTTTAGAGAGCTCTCAGTTCCATTCCATGCTGTAAAACTAGAGTCTCTTGTTTATTTGGCATCTTCCTATCTGTTTTCTAACCATGCTTCCAGGGCCACGAGGCCATTTCTGTCTCCTTCAGTTGACTCCTCTGCACTAGATCACTCCTAACTCTTTCTGGTTCCTCACTTGTTACTTACACAACTCACCCTTGGCCCAGGTGTAGGCCTATTCAAATGCTTAGTTCTGTAGAGATGCAAACTGGGAGGCATTCTACACTGAGGCCATGCTATACAATAGCAGACTTGCTCGCATCTGCAATAAAATATTAGGCCTGAGCTCCTGGGAGCTCCTGTTTCCTGAAACCAGAGGTTGGACCTTAACACATTCCTTAATGGAACTTTCTTGGTCCCCAACACTTTCCACAGTCAGGTCTCGGAAACAGCTGTTAAGATTTGCCAAATATTTGGTGTTCTGGCTTGGCACCAAGTCCTAGGACAAAGTCCTTTACTTACTATGCTGTTCTGCTTCCAGTGTGTTGAACAGCTCTTCAAATTGAAAAGTTCAGGTCACATATCATATCATGCCATATCATGCCATACAAGGAGGCTCAGAAGACTCAAAGAACTGACTCTTCTTACAAGGCACAAGAAGGTAAAAGAATCACAAGATTCTAAAGGCTACCTCTCAAGGCTGTAATACCAGTAAAGAATTCCTGGATAGGGAGACTTTCTGGTGGGTCATAACCTGTATGTTATATAAGGAACTCTAGCAACACAATGTTTGAGAGTTATCACCCATGTTTCAGTAGACTTTTTTTTTTCTTTTTTATGGTTTAGGTGTTTTGAAGTCACCCATGATTCTGTAAGTAATCCTTCATCCACAGTTTCATAAGAACTCCATTCAGTGTAGAATTGGGAAAAAGTTTGTTCCTTTATATGTATTCTATCTGGGACAAATAAGCATTTGAACATCTTCCTAGGAAAGAATAAAAATTTGTTCCATATTATGCTGCCCAACTTTGAGCTAATGTTATTGAAAGCAGTATTTTGGCCACCAAGGCTAGTAGCAAGCTAGGTTACAACTGAGTCTACCAGTGGCTAGGGTGTTCACAGAATCCAAAGGCACCGCTGGTGGTGCAAATCAAAATGGAATATGTCACATTCAGGTAGAGGTCTCTGTCTAGTGCATGTCCAGAACCCTGTCATCAAGCAGTAGCCTGGGCATAGTGGTGCTTGTTAAAGTTGTGGAGACACTGATAGAGAAAATATTTTGGTTCAAGGCCCATATTAGAGCCTGCATATTCCCCAAATTTTACAGTTGGAAGGATCTTCATAGTCTCAGGCCCACTGTAAGTTTGGTGATTATACATTTTGAAGCTGTAGACTAACCCACCCTGTGTTTGCATAGGTATAGCAGTTCTGTATTAGATCTGGCCTGAGTCTGGTGCCCTTTTGTTTCTTCTTGGTGCTATGGATCACCATGGTTTGCTGAGCAATATGTTCTAGACAAAGTCCTGTGTTAGCTTTTGTGCTGCTCGTGGCTACATGAGCTATGACCAGTGTCTTTGTCAGATGACTAACACAGATTCAGCAGTATGTTCTGTGGATGATGGAGAGGTGTGTGGCTTTGTCAGGCACTAGCAGAGTCTTGGTTTCAAATTCTAAACTTGTGCTCATTTCTTTTCTCTCCCACAAGTAGATGTCTCTCTTCACAGTTCTCAAAGCTGGAGGAAGAATGATACTGTTAACTCTTCATGCTTTTGAAAACATTTTTAAAAATTACTTCTTTTATTTTGAAATTAGAATATAATAAATCTTTTCTACCTTCCCTTTACTCCCTCCAACCCCTCCCATATACTCCACTTTGCTGTCTTTAAAAAATTATAGCCTCTTTTTAAATTAGTTGTTTTACATGCATATGTGTGCATATTCCTAATCAGAGCCTTCTCAGTTTGTATAATCTTACTTGTAATCACATTTTCAGGGCTGATTGTTTGCCTTTGGATCACCAATTTTTGTGTTCTTTCCTGGGGAAGAATATTTGTCTTGTTCTCAGCATTGCTTACTTGCCTGTAGTTCTTGATGTGGGAGTAAGGCCTTATGGTCTTTACCAGGTCCACTTTGGCATGTCTATTGTTGTCCTTGTTCCACTCATGTTAAGATAGTCATGACTGGTAAGACATTATTAGTATAACTTCCTTCTTATGAGAGTCTTGTCTCCCAAAAGCTCCAAATATTTAGATGTGAGTACATACCCTGGAGTATTTTCAGAAACAAGGAAAGTAAAAAGGGGTAGAGGGCTGGGGAAGAGTGGACAGGGGAATAACAGGGTACAAATGATCAGATATGGGAAATAGAAACAAAAGGAAGTGTCCCTAATTATAGGGGGGAAAGATAAAGAAATACAGAGGAAGAAAGGATGCTAAAATAACAGCAAAGGTATCTGAAAAATTTATAAGGAATCATAAGTAAACAAATCACTATCATACACATAAATCTGTGTATAAATATATATAGTTTGAATTATTTTTTTTCATCTGGACTGACAATGATCTCTCCAAAAGCCAAAGACCACCTAACAAAATTTCTAACAGCAGGCATTGAGAAGCTCTCCTTTGAGGAGTTGGTCATGGTTGTCCAAGGGACTTCCAAAACATAGAGACTATTACAATTGCCCTTGATTATCCTCCAGAGATAGAAGGTAAGTTTGTACTTCTAAAGACACCATGTACTTCAGACAGGGCTCAGAGACCCCTGAGGTGGACTTTCATGGTACTAACTTGTTGGTTATGATACCTTTGGCAGGGGTTGGGTGGAGGGGTGTCAAATGACCCTTTATCGGGTATTTACAATTCATAACAATAACAAAATTGAAGTTTTGAAGTATCAATGAAAATAATTTTGTGTTTGGAGATCACCACAATCTAAGAACTGTATGAAAGGGTTGCAGCAGTATTAAAAAGGTTGAGTACCATCACCCTAGAAGGTACCAGGCCAGCTTCCAAAGGAAGGAACAACCAACAGTCCTACAAATCTAACATAATCTAGCATACCTATTGTACTAGCTAATTTTATATCAACTTGACACAGTTAGGCCATCTGAGAGGAGGGAATCACAAGTGAGAAAATGTCTTCTTAAGAGTAAGCAGTAGTCAGGCCTATCAAGCGTTTTCCTAATTAGCATTTGATGGGGGAGAACCCAGGCCATTGTGGGTGGTGCCACACCTGAGATTATGGTCCTTGGTTGTATAATAAAGCAGGCTAAGGAAGCCATGAGGAGTAAGCAAGTCAATGAACAGCACCCCTCCATGGCTTCTGAATCAGCTCCTGATCATAGGTTCCCACCTGGTTTGAGATCCTGCCTTGGTTTTCCTCAATGGACTGACTCAGGACTTGTAAGCCTATTAAACTCTTTTCTTCCAAAGTTTATTTTGGTCATGGTATTCCATTGCAGGACTAGTAATCCTAAGACATCTATCAGTCATAGCAATGACCAACATGGCATGATAGTCCTAAGAGTGCAGCAGTCATCTGCATACTTTGGAGTTAACCAATAGATCTCTCATAAAAGTTAAGACTGATTCAACAAAAGAGAAACCGTGACTGGTAGTGGAAACCTAACCAGCAAATCAGAGATAGTGAATTCAGGGATCTTGGAGGAGAAATTTGAATTACTGCTTTACTAAACAAGCATAATATCTAACTACATTATACATATTTGTTCTTATAGCCACAGATAATTGTATTCCTCACTTCTAATCAAAGAAGCTTCTCTTTGCAAAAGAAGGAAGTCATTACATAAACCTACAACCAATCCAAACGCAGAGTTGTGAAACTAATGCAAGGATACAGCTACGAAACACTCCTCCTAAAGTTTAGGGAACATTGTGGAAGAGAAGGTGAGAAGATTGTAAGAGGCAGACAATCAGGGAGTTTGCTGTGAGACTCTGTCTCCTAGTAATGTCAGAATGCATCTCCAGCAAAATTCTCTAAAACTAGAAACTTAGTTTCTTTAGTTCATAACACAGTCTGGTGTTTGCTAATTGTGGAGTATTCAGGGGGAAGGTGATGGCTAGCAGATTATACCCAGCTGCCACATAGATCTACCTCTCCAAATAAATTGCAAAGTTTGGGTTGCATCTGTTTGGCCAGGCATCATTTCACAATAGGGACTCTTCTCATTCCCTTCTCTTTTCTTTCTTTTGTATTTGCTTAAAATTAATAATGCAGGTGATGCTATTTCAGATGCAAAGAACACATGCTAACCTCGTTCTGTGTTCCAGGATCACGTCAGTCTAGAAACTAAATATCTTTACATATCTGACTTGATTTGCATAAACTAAACTCTAGGAAACTTAAAAGGAGAAAAGTTTTGTCGGGCGCTGGTGGCGCATGCGTTTAATCCCAGCACTCGGGAGTCAGAGGCAGGCAGATCTCTGTGAGTTCGAGGCCAGCCTGGTCTCCAGAGTGAGTGCCAGGATAGGCTCCAAAGCTACACAGAGAAACCCTGTCTCGAAAAAAATGAAAAAAGGAGAAAAGTCTTTAGAGAAGTACATAGACAAGTTTATCGAGTTTAATTATCAAGAAAAAGACAGCTATGTCCTTTGCTGATGTACAAAACATTGGCTACAATCTTCTAAATTAACTGCAAGGGCTATCAACTAATGGGAACAGAACAGGTTTTCTTTTTCTCCTTAATTATAGAGCTAGAGAGTAGGAGTCCAGAACTGCTGGAGGTAGACATTTGAAAATGTTTGTCATGGCATTTACTACTTAAGCAAGTGAAATAAAAATAAAGCCAAGTAGAGATAATATGGGAAGTAGTTCAAACATTTTATAGTATGTGTCCATTTGCACAATGTAGTAATTTCAATGAGATTATTTGAAAAATTATTTGTCTTGGGATATTTAGCTTCTCTTTGTCAAAAAGGGTTTAGTGACATGGCAATGTAATGAGTGTGTAAAAATCCCTGTTAAGTGACCAGTTTGCTATTGAATTGTGCTATATAAATCTGTTATTATCCCTCCTAACCTTTCTTATTATTTTCTCTCTTCTTAAACTGTTTAAAGGATTCCCTTACTTAACACAATGTCCTTTCAGTAGCTCATTTCTATAAAATCAACCAACCACCAATGCTAATTACAGGGGAACAGGGAAAATGCTTCCAGAAGAGACCTCAGGAATAACAGCTTTATCTTAAGTTTTATAGAGCCCAAGGCTGCTTTAATCTTTAATTCTCTTGCAGCAGCTGCACTTATCTTTCATGGACAGATTTGGAATGTAATAAAAATGCTAGCAAATTGGCCAGTGCGTAGCCTTTTCTTTCCAGTATCATTGAGGGTTAGGATCAATCACACATTCCCTTGTATTATCCACATTTACTTGATGCCATTACTGGTCCTTAGTTATTGCTATTTGTTACCAAATACTTTCCAAGTGCTTTGCAACTTTTCTACTATTTGAAAATAAAGCATTACACTTCTGGAATGCCAATGTTTTAATATTGAAGAAAACTTTTTTTTTTTCTCAGCTAAATTTTTTTCCCATCTACTTACACAGAAGTTGATAATGTCAATAAGGAAGTGTCCGTTGTCTCATTACTATTGACACACAATATTCATTTTAATTAATGAAAAATGATGTATACTTTAAAGAGGCTAGGAAGTAGGTTAACTGAAAGAGAGCCTGTATAAAGAAGTTTCATAGATATCTATTGGTTTGTAAACTAATTAAATCTATAATATAAAAATTTGTTGGTATCTTGTTTGTACTCTAACAAATAAAGCTTGCCTGAAGATCAGAGGGCAGAGGTAGCCACTAGTTAACCAAAGAGGTCTAGAGGATTGCACAGACAAACCAGAAGTGATATGGCTGTGCTGAGAAAGAAATATAAGGAGGGAGGAGACAGGCGCAAGGTCTCCTTTTGGCTGAGAAGTTAGCAAAATAAGGCATGGCTGTGGCTTGCTCCTTTGTCTCTCTGAACTTTCAGCATTTACCCCTATATCTGACTCTGGGTTTTTATTATTAAGAACAATTAGAACTTGTACAACATAAAAAGGTAGTTTGAACAGAGGTATCTTGTATGGGTAGACAATACTACTCCAGGGGACACAGGTTGTTGAGCGAAGATATCAGTGCTAGGCAGGGGATACATTTTTAATACTTACTGGCCAGAAAGGCTCTGAGGTTCCCAAAACCAAACAGGCTATTTGCATAGCTCTTGATGCCCATGATAACCAGATGAGAAGATCCTACTTTTTGAATTTATCAGGGTGCACTTTCCCTAACTGGCTAGATTTCATAGTGTTGCAAAGTGCCAAGCAGGTAGCTGAAGAAAAACATACATTAGTTGTACTGTCAGATCTGGAGCCTTCACACTACAATATGAAGCTGTCAGGTAAGTTGTGTCCACTGATGAAATTAGTAGCAACATGATTTTGAGGGTAAGGAGCCACTTCAAGACTAGATTAGAGGCATACCCATAGGAGCTTTATATATGGCATGTTAAGTTTATAAAAAGCCCTGGACTTCAGAGACCATAGGCTATAGGGGAGACTATAAATTATATTTTCATAAATTGTCATGTTGTCAAACAACCTTCTTAATATTTATGTTTATACCCAATGATCTGTGATTTTTTCAATATTGGTCAGAGAAGTTTCATTTTTCCATTGAGTAATGACTATGGCAAAGACTCATAACTCCCAGTGCAGAGAATCAATGGCTGGGAGTACTTAGTTGTAGATTGATCACCAATATCAAATTTCCCCATCTAAGGTTCATGGAAAATGGAGGAGAAGGAGTGGAAATAATGTAAGCTCTAGAGGAAGAAAAGGAAATGCTGTCTTCCAGACTTGACAGGGTGGTTGCATACATCAATTCATAGCATTTGTTTTGGCTATACAGGGACTATACAATATCAAATTAGGTAGAATTCTAGCATGGAGGGGAGAAGGCCACTGGAAGCCCTACACTATTGGATAAGTTATTGGCCATTGATGGCTGCTGAGGAAGGGAAAGTCCCTTTTCTTTGTGGATGTGACTATCCCAGTGGCTGGCCCCATATTCAAGTACTTATTGTCAGTGCCAACTGGAGTTAGAGGGCTATAAATAATAGTATGGCAATATTGATAATTATTAAAGAATAATTAATTATTAACAATAGAAATAATAAATATGAAATCAGGAGGGAGATGGGTTGGTGGCTCCTGGGGGAAAGTTGAATAAGATATTAGGGGCATGGATAAGATCAAAATATATTGTATATGTGTATGAACATTTTAAAGGATAAATAAAACATAAGATTAAAAAAGTATAGTGCATAGAAGTTAGTGTAGTACAGATGAACACAGGACATTGCTACTGATGACTGGTTCATAACCTTTTATGATTTCTGTTGGCCTACTTGGATATATATTGCCCTTTTAATTCACTTAAATAGTAATAATTAAAATTTTACTATTTTACATTAACTATGTGAATGCATTATGCTGTCTTAGTTAAAATAGTTTATTGGTTCACATAGAAATTTAAATGGCTGTTTTGTAATTTGAGGTCACAATTTATCCCATTTGACATAGTTAGGGTTTGAAGTCTGTCCCTTCTGAGTTTCTGATCCAGCTGCTTCTGTACATATTTAACCACTCTGCTGTAATTTGCCTGTTGCTGATCTTTCTAAGTGAACCTGTAAAGGAGAGAGGTAAATTGATTTGTTGGTACTTTTAAAGTCCCATTTTGCCATTTCATTCTCTCTAGCCCTTAAATTTTTGCAGTGGGGGTGTGATTTCTTTTTTCCTTTTTTATTGCATTTTACATTCCATCCACAGTTCTCTCTCCCACCACACCTCCAGCCCTCACTCACCTCCTCCCACTTTCTCTCCCCTTCCCCTAGCCCAATGGCTCAGTGGTTAAGAACACTAGCTTGTCTTCAAGAGGCCTTGAGTTCAATTCCCAGCAATCTCATCATGGCTCACAACCATCCATAATGAGATCTGGTGCCCTCTTCTGGCCTGCAGGGATACATGCAGGCAGAACACCATATACGTACACATATTTCTTAAAATTTGACTGTCCTTTCTGTCCACCAGGTTTGACATATTTCTACAGTTCTTTTTGTGTGGGATCATCCTCTGTTTCTGGGTTGCTATTGCCTGACACAGCTCCTGGCAAGGAATTGACTGTAAATATTTACATAATGAATAGATTTACATCTAAATTTTACTTTTAAGAATTAAACCACATTTGTAATTTTGCTAAGTGCTATCAAATAGTGTAAGAAAACCAACTAGAAACCTCAATTCTAAGTTAATTAATCCAATTTTGATACACGATGTCCAATAATTCCATTGTGTTTCTTGTGATCTTACACCATAATTACCTTACTTAATCCCATAATTTTTATTTTTATGTAATTTCCATCTGTAACATTTGCATCAATATTTGGAGGCATAGCTCTGCACTTAAATATATAGTTCTTTAAATATATCTCTGACTATTTAAGAAATGATACTTCTAGGCTAAAGGGCATACATATTCTCACTTGGACAGACGGTGGCAAACTTCCAGAAAAAAAAATTAGCATTGACACTGCATGACTGGGAGATTAATGTATGCTTGGATGGGCCACATTATTTATTTACTGCTATACCACATTTGTTAAAATATTCTGACCAAAAAGTGTAACTGTATATGAGTTTTGTTGATAATATCATATCCTATGTAAAGACTGTGAATTCTGTTCAGAGGTGGTTTTATGATATATAAAAAATGGGTAAAAATCTCCTCAGATAATATAAAACATCTCACTAAAGAAGAAAGAAGCCTGCAAATAAGTCCATGAAAAGATGTAATTATTTATTAGAGTAATGAAAATCCAAATCTCAGTGAGATGCTACAATATACTGTGATCACAATAAAAGAAAAAAAATCAAAATAAAATGCAGACAGGAGGGATTGTTGGCCAGTTTAAGGAGAAGCTTCTGACTCATGGATAGGTGGTTGGGAGTGAGAATGTAAGGAGGTACAGCTGCTATGGAATACAGCTTCTCTTACATCTGGTTCCAAATGGTCAAGAATCCTTCTCTTACTTATGGCGAGCATATCATAAGCTACCTTTGATAGCCACATACTCTCAACTTGCCTGCCTATATGTGTGTGCATGTATATTTATGTTAACTTACTTATTCCCTTATCCTCAGATTTAGGTAACAAGGGGTGATCAGCTTAGTTTGGGTCAATAACGTCTTGTATTCAACTTCATAGACAAAAATCACAAACTATGGTTGAATTTTGGTTTTGTTGTGAAGAGAGCTTGTCTCTCATATTGAAGAAAAGGAAACGTGCATCTGGATTGCTGAAGGGACTTTCCTTAGGTTCGGCATCTGATTAGACCTGGTTTATTCACTTATTTGTTTAGTAAATCAGATCTGTTGTTTTACCAGTGAAATGTGAAATTACAGGTTAATAAGTATGGATGTGTATGGCTATAATCCCTTGAAATATGGTACATCTTTTATTTTTAATCATATCCTTTTGTAATTGTCAAATTGTTCTATCATTAAACAAAGACAACACTACCTAGTCTCAGTATTAATAAAGTTACCTGTAATAATTCATTAAATTCATCTAAAGAAATGGACTTTAAAATTAAAATCATATAATTACAGTACTGTTTGCATTTTACTAAACCAGAACAATCCATAAAAAGAAAAATAAAATACTAGAAATGAAATTGTACCTCACTGTTTACTTTAGATTTTTCTTAACTTTTGTTTTTTCATCTGACTTCATATTTAAAATAATTTGCCTCATGCTTTGACTTCATTTCTGAAGTTCTATGTTCTGTGTTACAATTGAATGAAAAGGATACCTCAAATATTCCTTAAAAGATGGACCTCTGTAAATCACTTGACTGGATTAGAAGCTTTCTTGACCTCAGGATGAGAGACATTATTAGAGAAACAGCTCAGCTTGGATTTTCTTACTGATGGAGAATTTAATATCTTTTTGGATACTCTCAGACACAAAGGAAGATGGGGAGGACAAACCTGAAAACAAAGAAGAAAAATGGGAGGAAGTTTAGTCAATTTCATTAATATTTATGAAGGGTCTGAGGCAATGGCAAAAACAAAGGATAGTAGGAGGTGATTTACTAAAAATAATGTTTTTTACCCCTTAGAAAATGTTTTCCCACAAGATGTTTTAGCAATTACTTTTAACAGTTTTGCTCTTATCTTTGAAAGACAAAATATAAATCATATTACTTTAAAAATAAGCAACTCAGAATTGGATTTAAGCTACACTGAATGAAAATATACGAAATTTCAAGTATGAGCAAAAAGAAATGATTTCTCCCCTAAATTATAATCTTTTTAATACATCACAAAGATTATTTTATTTTGTTTACTCTATTTTAAATTTTAAATAGAGTAGGTGCCTTGCTTAATCTCTGCTGTGAGCATGAGTGGATCTGGAATCAACTAGGCTAACCTGATGGGCACACCTGTAACGGAATTTTGTTTTATTTTGTTTTGTTTTGTTTGATATGGTTACTCAAAGCTGTAAGACCCAAAATAAGGGTGGGAGGAACTGGAACTATCCATCTGTAGGGAGATCCAAGGAGAAAGCTTTGTTTTTGCCTTACTTGCTTAGCATGTTGCTGGTGAGTTTTACTCTGTTGCTGCTGTGGCTCCATTCTTTGGCTAATATGAAATCCCAGCTTCCCAGGCCTTCCTACACATACTAAACACCAGTGGCTAGGAATTCAGTGCCAAGTTGAGATGGCTAAGGGATCCATCCAACCTCATGGACTGAGCAGTTACCATGTTTTCAGCCCCTTTAACATGAAGGCAGTAATTTTTGAATTACCAAAACCCCTTAGTATATGGCAAACTAATAGATCTCTTTATAATATATATTATATATTACATATTATATATTATACATATTATAATATATAATATATATATTATAAAAAAAGAGAGATGGCAAGAAACTACAACCCCCCCCCAATACTTTTGGGGGCTATATAAGCTATCCAGCAGGGAGAAAGCTTGCAATTAAGTGCCAACTCGATATTTATACTATGTAATGGAAATGTATGGAATCTTTAGTCAATGTTTTAGGAGCCTCTCTGACCCATAGTGAAAGCCCTCACTCCTGGCACATGGATTTTTGTTTCATAACCTGTAACTTCTAGAAGCAGGCTGCCCTGCTCAGGGACACCTGAGGCTAGGGGAGTGCTCACAAAAATCCAACCTGGTAACAGTCCTGCCTCCATCTACTGGACCAGGTAGGCCAGGGGCTGTTTCCAATATGGGTTCCTCTGCCCTGCTCGATGACACCTGGGGCTGGGGGACTGCTCACAAGACCCGAACCCAGCAGAATCCAACACACCCAGAGACTGCAAAGGCCCTAGCACCAGACTTGCCTCCATCCAAGAGAAGAGGACAGACATCACAGTATTGGAAATGTTTATATCTACAAGAAGGGAACCTTGGTCGCCTATCCACGAGGAGAGGAAGAGACTCCTGCTACACCCACTGGAAGAAAGGATGGGAAAAAGACAATATAAAAGTACATTCAACAACAGAAAAACCAATATGACACTACCGGAGACTAGGGACCTTATACCAGCAAGATCTGAACATCACAATGCAGATGAAGCAGAAGAGAATGACCTTAAAAACATCTTTAGGAAAATGATAGAGGGCCTCAAAGAGGATATGAGAAAATCCCTTAAAGAAATGGAAGGAAAAACAAACCAAAAAATACAAGGTATCAACAATTCTTTCAAGGAAACAGTCAAGACCTAACAACTGAAATAGAGGCAACAAAGAAAGCACAATCCGAGGGAATGCTGGGAATAAAAAATCTGGGTAAACGATCAGAAACTACAGATGCAAGCGAAAATCTCAGGAGTTGAAGATACACTAGGAGAAACAGACTCATCAACCAAAGAAAATCTTAAGTCCAACAAATCCCAAATCAAAATAGCCAGGAAATATGGGATACCAAGAAAACACCAAACTTAAGGATAATAGTATAGAAGGAGGTGAAGAAATCCAACTCAAAGGTGCAGAAAACATATTCAACAAAACCATCGAGGAAAACTTTCCCAACCTAAAGAAAGACATGACAATGAAAATACAAGAATGCTACAGAACACCAAATAGACTGGACCAAAAAAAGGTCTCCTTGCCACATAATAAGCAAAACCCCAAACATACAGAATAAAGAGAAAATATTAAGAGCAGCAAAGGAAAAAGTTCAAGTAACATATAAAGGCAAACCTATCAGAATTACACCTGAACTTTTCCATGGAAACTCTGAAAGCCAGAAGGTCCTGAATAGATAGATGTTCTACCTACACTAAGAGACCACGGATGCCAGCCCAGACTACCATACCCAGCAAAGCTTTCAATCAATATACATGGAGAAAACAAGATATTTCATGACAAAACCAGATTCAAACAATACATATCCACCAATCCAGCCCTACAGAATGTTCTGGAAGGGAAACTGCAACCCAAGGAAGTTAACTATAACCAGAAAAATATAGGCAATAGATAATCCCACTTTAGCAACAGGCAAAAGAAAAAAGGGATGGAAACCCACATACAATTTCACCACCACCACCAAATCCAAAACAAACAAGAATGAACAATCAATGGTCATTAATATCCCTCAATATTAATGGTCTTAACCAGCCCATAAAATGACAGGTTAGCAGAATGATAAGAAGACAGAATCCATCCTTCTGCTGCATACAAGAAGCATACCTCAACTTCAAAGACAGATGGTACCTAAGAATTAAAGTTTGGGAAAAGATTTTCAAATCAAATGGACCCAAGAAACAAGTGACGGTAGCAATCCTAATATCCAACAAATTGGACTTTAAACTAAAATCAATCAAGAGAGATGAAGGAGGTCACTTCCTACTCATCCCAGGAGAAATCCACCAGGATGAAGTCTCAATTCTGAATATTTATGCCCCAAATGCAAAGGCATCCATGTTCCTAAAAGAAACATTACTAAAACTCAAATCACACATAAAACTGCAAACACTTATACTGGGAGACTTCAACACCCCATTCTCACCACTGGACAGGAACACGAGACAGAAACTTAACAAAGACCCAAAGAACTAATAGAAGTTATGGCCCAATTGGGCTTAACAGACATCTATAGAACATTCCATCCAAATACAATATAATATACCTTCTTCTCAGCACCACATGGAACCTTCTCTAAAATAGACCGAATGCTTGTCAACATAGCAAACCTCGACAGGTACAAAAAATGAAAATAACCCCCTGAATCTTATCAGACCACCATGCTTTTAAGGTAGAATTCAACAACAACATGAATTGCAGAAATCCTACAAACTCATGGAAATTATAAATAACACCCAATTGCATAATTCCTGGGTCAAGGAAGAAAGAAAAAAAGAAAATAAAGGTGTCCTAGAATTCAATGAGAATGTGGATACAACATATCCAAAATTATGGGACACTTTGAAAGCAGTGCTAAGAGGAATGTTCGACACAATGGAAAAAAGAAAGAATCTTGAACAAATTGTCCTGGTCTAACTGGATATTTCCATGTAGAAGAATGCAAATACAACCATATTTATCACCCTGCACAAAACTCAAGTCCAAGTGAATCAAAGACCTCAATGTAAATCCAGTTATAGTGTAACTAGCAGAAGAGAAGTGAGTAATATACTTGAATGAATTCACACAAGAGACAACTTCTTGAACAGAACACCGATAGCATAGGCACAAAGATTAATGATTAATAAATAGGACCTCATTAAACTGAAAAGCTTCTGTAAGGCAAATGGACGTCTACAGAATGGGAAATTTTTTCATCTACTCTACATCTGCTAGAAAACTAATTTTCAAAATATATAAAGAACTCATGAGAGTAGACATCAACAAACTAAATAATCCAATATAAAATGGGGTACAGGTTTAAATAGAGAATTTTCAGTAGAACAATCTCAAATGGCTGATAAACATGGAAATAAACATAGTCATTAGGGAAATAAATATCAAAAATGTTTTGAGATTCTATCTTACACCTGCCAATAACACAAGTGACAGTTCATGCTGGCAAGGATGTTTAGCAAGGGGAACACACCTATACTATATTGCTGATGGGAGTAATACTATATTGCTGATGGGAGTACAAACTTGTACAACCACTATGAAAATAAAAATGGTGTTTCTGCAGAAAACTGAGAGTTGATCTACTGCAAGACCCAGCTATACAACTCCTGGGCATATACACTCCATCCTGCCACAAATACACTTGATCAACTACATTCAACTATGCATATAGAGGCTTTATTCATAACAGCCAGAAACTTGAAACAACCTAGATGGCCCTCAATTGAAAGAATGAAAAATCATGGTACATTCACACAATGGAGCATTATTATACTATTAGAAAAAAGGATACCATGAAAATTTCAGGCAAATGGATTCATCTAGAAAAAAAGTCATCCTGAGTGAGATAACCCATATCCAGGAACACAAACATGGTATGCACTCACTTCTAAGTGGATATTAGCTGTAAAGTAGATAATAATCATGATACAATCGACAGTCAAAGAAAGAATAAGTAATAAGGAATATTCTAAGGAGAACATGTGTATCTCCCTGGGAAGGGCAAAGAGAAAAGATTTTGGGTAGACTGAGGGAAAGTAGGAATGGGAACAGATGATGGGGAGTGTGGTAGTTTGAATGTAATTGGTCCCATAGGCTCATGGAGAGTGGCACTATTAGGAAGCATGGCCTTGTTGGAAAAAATGTGTCACTATGGGGTAGACTTTGAGGACTCCTATGTTCAAGCTATGCCTAGTTAATTTTACCTCTTGTTGCCTTTGGATCAAGATGAAAGTTCGCTCAGCTCATTCACCAACACCATGTCTACCTGAATGCAGCCTTACTTCCCTCCATGATGATAATGAAGTAAACATACCCAATTAAATGTTTTCCTTTATAAGAGTTGCTGTGGTCATGGTGTCTTTTAACAGCATTAGAAACACTAGGATGGTAGTTTAGGGAGAGGTATGATTAGAGATGATTGGAATTTCAAGGGCATTTTGGAGTTGATGTGGAAATCATGTGTGGTAGAAATTTCCAATATTCTATGAGGGTGACCTGAGAGAGGATTCCTAGCAACAGAGGATGTGGAGATGAACAGGGCATCTTCAATAAAACTAGACAACTTCCAGAGGTGGGACTGGAACACTAAACCAGCAATAAAACCTTCAACCTACCATTTATACTGCCTGAAAAATGTCCTGGGGTAATGAAAGTGCAGTACATGTGGGAGTTGCCAACAATGACTGGTCTAATTTTAGGCCCTTGACACTTGAGAGAGTCTATGTCCAACACTGCCTTGATGATCAGGAATGTCAGGTTGAATAGCCCAGAGACCTAGGACAGAAACAAATGAATCAATAAAATGATTTCTATTGATATTTTACCATTGCCATAGATTTTTTGTCTAGCCTATTCATCTTCAGAGAGGCTTCTTCTGGTTGCTGATGGGAGCATATGCATAAATCCATAGCCAAACAGTAGCAGGAAAGAGAGAGAGAGAGAGAGAGAGAGAGAGAGAGAGAGAGAGAGCACATTGGAGATCTCCATCAGGCCCCTCCCTTTGGATCTTGGGGGAACACCACAGAAGAGGTGGAAGAAGAATTATATGAGCCCTCTGGATTGAGGACACCATGAGAATATATCTGATAGAATCAACTAAGCAGAGCTCATAGGGTCACACAGAGACCGAAGTGGCAATCATGGGTCTGTGCTATGTACTCTGCATATATGTTATGATTGTTAGCTTGGTGTTCTTGTGGGAATCCTAACATTGGAATATGGAGTATCTCTGCCTCTTTTTTCCTGCTCGTGGCACCGTTATTCTGCCACTGGGTTGCCTGTCCAGCCTTCTTATGAGGGTTTGTTCCTAGTCTTATTGTAACTTATTATGCTGTCTTAGGTTGATATCACTGGGAGGCTTGCTCTTTTCTGAAGGGGAATGGAGAAGTAGATCTGGGGCATAGGGCAGGGGATTTAAAGAAGTAGAGGGAGGGCAAACTGCAGTTGACATTTATTGTATAAGAGAATAAAAGAAAAACTTAAAAAAAGCAAAAACAAAACTGCTTTCATTATATCCCAGGTGTTTTGATACATTTGATATGTTTTTTTATTTAGCTTAGGATTTTTTATTGTTTCCAACTTAATTTCTTCAGTGACCTTTGCATCACTCAGTAGCATATTGCTTAATCTCCCTAAATGTATTCATTTGGGGGAATTTCTTTTCTATTTATCTCAAGTTTTATTCGTGGTCAAGTAGAACACATGCAGTTATTTTAATTAATCTAAACTTATTGAGTACTGTTTTGTGGAAAAAAATATGATTTATTTCAGAGATATTTCCATGAACTACAGAGTTCATATTGCTAATTTTTGAGGAATATTGTGCAGATATAGGTTAATTCCTTTTGGTGTTTTCTTCCCCTTCCTTCCTTCCATTCTCTTCTTCTTCCTCTTCTTCCTCATCACCCTACCCCTCCCTCCTCCTCCTTTCCCCACCTCCTGCTCCTCTTCCTCTTCCTCTTCCTCCTCCTCCTCTTCTTCTTTTTCTTCTTCTCTAGGATGACCTGTTTGTGAATGTTGAATGTTGAAGTTACCTACCTATCTTTGGAGATGTGGTATCTTTTTTGTAGACAACCAAAAGATGTCTCCTGCTTTCTAATACAACTAAGTAGCCTATGTCTTTTGATTGGAGAATTAAGCCATTAATATTCAGAATTACATTAAAAGATGTAGATTAGCTGCTGAAATTTGTTGTTTTTCTGTTTTTGTTGTCTTAACCATACTTCAAATAGTCACTGTTCTACTTCGTTTTTTTCACTTAGCCTCTTCAGACTGAAGTATTTTTTCCAGTATTCATTGTTGGGCTTGTTTGGGGCACAAATTCCTTAAGGCTGTTTTTATTGTGAAAACTATTTCTGTCCACATTTTTTGTATTTTTTTCATATGCAATGTAATTTAAATGTGTTTTTTTCTCTTCTTTTACAACTCCCAGATCTTTTCTACCTCACTATGCATTCTAATTTGTGCTCTCTTCCTTTTTCTCTGTATTTCAAAACAAACAAAAAACAAAGTAAGTAACTAAAACAAACATGCAAACAAGCAATAGACCAATAATACAAAAGGTGTCACACTAAACATAATAAAACAAGAGATAAACAAGCTTTGTATTATGAACTACCCCTGGGCATGTATCCTGACCTGGAATGTAGTTGATATACCAAATGCTGCTCCCTTAAACAGGAATAGTTTTTCCTTAACCTGTGAGTATCAATTTGCAAATTGCTTCTTGTTAGGGAGTAGTGGCCTGTATCTAAATCTGCCCATCAATGCTGAAATCCCATCTGCTTTGAACCCGTGAATGTGTTGTGACTGCTACCACAGTCTTTGTGAGTTCCTATGTGTATCAATCCTGTTGGATCTGGAAGACATTGTCTCCTTGGCATCATCTACCCACTCTGGCTCTCACAATCTTTCCAGTTCCTCTTGCACACAGACCCCTGACCCTTGATAGGAGGGGTTTGATGAAGATATCACAACCATGTGGAAGCATGAAAGACCCCAGATAGCCAAGGCAATCCTGACCAAAAAGAGTAATCTACCTCAATTTGCAGAGACATGCTGATAAAGGCATGGTACTGGACAACAAAAAAAAGACACATAGATTAGTGGAGTAGAAAAGCCAGATTTAATTATGTGCAATTGCAGTTACCTTATAGTTTAATAAAAATGCCAAATATATGCTAGTGAAAATGTAACATCTTCAACAAATGTTGGTAGGAAAACTGTTTCCACATGTGGAATAATAAAGCATGCCTATCACCTTGAACAGAAATGCACACCGAATGGACCAAAGACTACAACCTAAAAATGGAAACTTTTGAAGAAATTACATTGTGCTCTGGGCTTATGCTTCTAAACTATTATTAAGCGTAGATGTACACAATCTGCTTTCTGTTGCTGTAACAAAATGTGAGGCTGGTCATCTGTAAAGGAAAGAGATGTATTCATCTCAAAGTTTTAGAGGTTCAAAGTTCATGCATCATATTGTTAACTCTGGTAAGGGCTCCTGACTGTCACATCATGTTGGATGACATCATGGTAGGATGTGTACAAAAGGGAGAGATAATATGGGAGAAGAAAGACAGGAAGCAAGAAAGAAGCAGGGAGTGGAGTCTTGAAACAAACCTGCCACAATAAAGGGTTAGAGTCCCATGAAAAGTTCATTAACTCCTTTCAAGAGCAGGACCTCAATTACTTAGAGACCTCTCAATAAGCAAACTTCTTAAATTCACCTTCACTTTTTAACCTTTTAAAACTTGGAAATCAAGCTTCTAATACAAGAGAATTTTGAGACATTCACCGAAGTCACATCCAAGCATAGTATAATAAGTTTGAAGGATACATTTTTAATGACAAATTTTATTTAAAATCTTTCAGGTAGAAACTGGATGGACTGTCATTGAGAACAATGTTGCAGCAGTTTTGTAAAAGCTCATATTTATCAATGTCAGTGTTCCTTCAGAGAATGTAAATCATGAGAATAATCACACTTTTTGATGTCAAAACCATCACAGGACTTTTGCAAAAGACCAATACCATTTTGAAATTATATTTTCATAGATACATAGATTTTATTCATAAATTTAAATAAATACAACTGGATAGAACACAATGAGCCACATTGCTTCTTATTATCAGCATAAACATGTTTTAGCCAGGCTCTGAATATAGAAATGGACAATGGCCAAATTGCAAATAAAATTAGAACTCCGGCCTACATCGTCCGTGGGAAGCAGACCTAGAAGTTAAGCTATAACTTCTAGCCAATCATTTTCAAAATCAGCAGAGCCTTATTAATAGTTACCAGTTCCCTCTATCTGTACCTTGCTTGTAGTTTAAAACCAATGAAAGAAGTGAAACATGCTTCCCAATAATCAGTTATACTGGGTTCCGGCTTCTAGCTAGCCAGTCCTCACACTTTCTATCTCATTCTGATTCTCTCTACCTTGCATTTGGAAACATGGTCTCCCACTGAACATGGAGATGGCTAGTTAGGCAAGAATAGCTGGCCAGGAAGTTCTGAAGATCTTCCTGTCTCTGTCTTGAGATTACACACATCTAAGTCCACACAGGTTTCTTGTGGATGCTGGAATTCAGAACTGGTACTTATGTAGCAAGTACTTTACCCACTGAACACTGTCCTGAGCCTGTTCCTTAACTCTTATTGTTTTGCTGTTGCTGTCATTGTCTTGAGACATGGTATCCATACATAGACCTTGTTGACAGCATGGAGTTTGCTGTGTAGAACAGAATAGCCTCGAAATTGCAAAGATCTGCATACCTCTGGTCTCCTGGTGCTGAGAGTAAGAGCAAGTACCATCATGCCCAGCCTGCCTGTCCCTCTTTTAATTCTAAATTTTTATAGTCCCTGAAAGATTTGGATCTTTGTCAGGTAACACTTGCTGACTGTCAGCATGAAACAAACTCTGGATATCAGCCTTTGCTTATTCTTATTTTGGGGTCTTCATCTATTTCCCCATCTGGAAGTTTAAATGCCCATTGA
Organism: Cricetulus griseus; assembly: GCF_003668045.3. Lineage (NCBI taxonomy): Eukaryota > Metazoa > Chordata > Mammalia > Rodentia > Cricetidae > Cricetulus > Cricetulus griseus. The sequence goes on from NC_048598.1 coordinate 138,716,650, forward strand.
AAGTTATAAAATCCAAATCATCTTATTTAAGATTGCTAAATAACAATTTCAGGGTATAAATTACTCAAAGTTAACTATCCTGTGACACAAAGCACGAACCTAGTGAAACTCAGCTCTTTGTCAGGAAGTAGACAATTTTGATTTAAATACTAGTTGGCCATCTATTTCTTGATTTTACAGTATAGATTTTCACATTCCCAGTGTGAAAGTAATCAAGATCATCTGAATATTGTCTTAATAGATAATTTATAGTGTTTCTTTGAATCATTAGCCTAGGATCCAACCTGATAATTTAAAAGTTTATCCAGAAAAAAATTTGACTTTCAATTAGTTGGCTAGGAATAGCCAATATTTAGATAAGAAATTCAATTATCTTTTCACAGAAGGCAAGATGACTAAAGTTCAGAGAGCCAGAGGCACTGTGTTATTTGATTTTAATGTATAGCTGAACCAATTCCATTTTTAAGTATATATACACATATATTTTCAAGAAAATGAATCTGCTTCATGAGCCATAAACTCACACTGATACTCTCATATTTATTGTCTTTAAATTAATTGCATTACTAAATAATATATCAAATTCGTTCTGTTAAATTGGAGAAGCCTTTGATGCTACGTAGTATCACTTGAGTTTTCACTATTTATGCTCAAGTACAGGTAACAGGTGATGTAACAGGTGATGCAGCCATAGGAACATTTTTCAGAGTCTCTCTATGAAAACAATAAAAAAAAAATACCTGACAATGTGTACTTCTATCAGGTAACCGAATTTCCCACTAGAGGTCCTTCTCTGATGACAATAAATGCACTCACATGAACCAATACCTGTGTATTAATGTCCAAAGCAAGTCAGAGTTCTTAACTTAAGAATACATTAGAAATCTTAGCAAGTTTTACTCATTGTGGGCAAAAGAGCTAAAAGATTTGTGCAAATTTTTGGAGGAAAATTGTTTAGAGTAATTAATTTTGGATTGCTTTGGTCTAACAACTGAAGATAGTGTATGAAGTTCACACATAAAGTGGTCTGACAATGCTGCTTACAAGCATTTAAAGTAGTTGATATAGCAAACTGAACAATAAGTTAGTTCATTCACCTTCCTTCAGTTAGATGGCTGCTTAGATCTGAGTCAGTTCTCCTAATTCTATACTGAGTATATTAACTTTGCACTCTTGGAAACAAAACTAAAAAAAAATGAAGCCCAAGAAATTAGTGTCATTTGCAGAGTCCCCCCAAAATATAATCTGTCCTTCCCCTATGGATTTGATTTTAAGACTGCATTGTTATTAAATGTTTCATACTTTAAAAAATTATTTCCATCTGATATTTGGGTCCAGGAGAAGTTAGTTCAGTAGGTAAAGGTGCTTGCCCCCAAGTCTGATGACCTGAGTTTGATCCTTGGAATCCACACATTGGAAGGAGAGAACAAAGTTCTGCAAGTTGTCCTCTGATCTCCATACATTCACTGTGCATGACATGTACTGCTTGTTCCCATAACATTGAATAAATAAATGTAAAATATTTAAATGTAAAAATATTAGATTACCTCATCACTGGTTCACATTTGATATGGATATATTTATTATTCTCAAGGATGTGTTGCTTGAACAAATTAAAAAGAGTTGTAAATTCCATATCCAGCAATCAGGAAATCAATAATAAAATAAATAGATGTCAAGTGTTTGCCACTAGTTATGATGAGAATTGGATGACAATTTATCTCTGTACATAAATAAATGTTTATTTAGTGTAGAAATGATATAGAAATAAGTGTTTCTGTGTTTTTAGATTACTGATATCATTGATTTATGAAAAATAATGGAAAAATTTCTATTGTTCAAGAGGTTAATATTTCTGGAGTGGTTGTTTTGATTATGTTAATACCTAAATTAATTTTTTCAACAAATGATGCTATGTGGTGATCAACTAATAAAATGCTACTGAAAAATGTTGGAACAATATTGAATGTGTGACCATAAAGATGCTAATTAGAAAAATAAATTTCATTAGTGACTTGAGTACCATTGAGAGGGAAATGGGCTCTAACATAAATTTTTTTGTTGCACATTGATGATGGGGGAGGTCCTTCTGTGTATGTGTTTGTCTTATTGGTTGATAAACAAAGCACTGTTGGCCAATAGGAAAGCAAGTTCAGTGGGCCTAGGAGAGATGGAGGATTCTGGGAAATGTAGGAAAGGGAGAGTCATCATGTGATCCCAGAGAGAGAGGACACATAAGGCCAGTATCATCAGTAATATAAGTCCTTATAAAAATATATAGATTAGTAGTTATGGTTGATAGTTAAGACTGAGCTAGTAAATAAGAAATCCTAGTCATTGGCTAGCAGCATTGTAAGACACTGTGTTACTACTATAAGACACCATGTGTTATTTGGTGGCCATAAAGCAGCCGCAGAACCCAGGCAGCTGTCAGAAAGAGTTGTTGTTACATATTGATGCATTCAATTTCAAGATTTTTATTCATATATGAAAAATCCGTTTAAAATAATTTATAATGAAACATAGAATAGTAAGCTTGATTGTGGTCATCAATAGGCACACCCTAATGTTAATTCTCAGTCAGTATGACCTGATTTGGAGTATGCCAAATTTGGAGTATGCAGTTAAGGATCTGAAGGGGAAAGGTTGTAAAACAAATGAAATATGTCATGTATTCATGAGAAATTATTGAAAACTTTAAAAGTCTGGTTTTTAGTTTTTGCTCAGGGTTCAAAAAAAAAAAAAACTACAAATAATAAAAGGAACCAAAATCTGAGATAAAAGGAATTGACTCACACACAATTGCTCCTCTACATGTTCCTTTACTCTTCTTCATTCTCTCCCTCTTCCTCTCTTCCTCTCTCTCTCTCTCTCTCTCTCTCTCTCTCTCTCAATCTCTCTCCCCTTAAAAAGTCCCCTCACCTGTAAGCTGTATTCCATTTGCTCCTGAGCCAGCAGAATCCAGGCTGTAGCTTGCCAATAAATGAAACTTTTGTTTTTCCATTTGATGAATTGTCTCTTTGGTGGTGGACTTTTTGGTGTCCCACAAACTGGGCATAACAATATGATAGCTGTATATTGTTGCATGATCTTGTGGCTTTTAGCAAGAAATGTGGAGCAAATCAGATGAAGATGGAGGTGGAGGCTTCCCTAGATGGCCTGCAGCTGCCAGAAGTTAGATAATAGGTTGTCTGACAGAAAATCAAGAAGCAACAAATCCTGCCAACTCCTGATTCTGGCTTTCAGACTCAGGAATGGTTTTAATCCACGATGCTCTGGTAATTTCTTACAGCAGCTCTTGTAAATGAATAAACTTATTAAAATTAGTAGATCAGAAAATTGAAAACTAAACCAGAAAGATAGATACAGCATATTCACTAAGAGTTAAGGAGTAACTCCAATTCCTGAGTCACCCCTATTTTTATGCTGATATTACCAATATTAAGTGAAATTTAATTTGCAACAGATCTTGACTTTATGGTGTGTTCTAGTTATATTCCAATGGCTTTGAATATAGATGGAAAATACTAATGGTAGACAAAAGTGAAAAGATCATAGACCAATTCAAAGTGGAAATAAAAATTTGCATACCAACCAGCAAATATATCTATGCAAATTTTTCTCTGAAACATATTTGGGGAAAAATTACAGAATGTTCAAATTTTGGGGAGAACATAAATCGTATTTGCTAAGTCATATTAACTGCTGTATTATTAAATAGTCAAAACATGCATGAAGACTTAGGTATTATCCTCAGCATTTCAATAAAAATTTTATAAACTATGTATTTGTTTTAAATAAAACTAAAAGAATTATGTTACATTAAGTCTTTCCGCCAAAAGCCGCCTGAGGCCCACCGCCATGTGTGAGCTTTACCCAGCCACCTGCCCGAGTTAGGCCCAAATTAATACACAGAAACTTGTATTAGGTACAATGCTGCTTGGCCAATGACTAGGATTCTCATCTGCTAGCTCAATCTTAATTATCATAAATCTATATATTTTATAAGACTTATCTATCAGATGTCTTATTGGCGTCCCTCCTTGCCAGTGGATCACATTGTGCCGCTGGAGCAGGAGCGGAGGGGAAGAGAGATACTTCCTGTTTCCTCGCTTAGATATGAGTCTCCTTGCCATGTCACTTCCTGCCTGGATCATCACTTCTCTACTACATTTCCCAGAATCCTCTTTGACTCCTAGTCCTTGCTTGCCATTGGCCTAAAAGTATTTTATTCAACAATCAATAAGATAAACATGACCCCATGTCTCCAAGGTTCCAGAGAAAGAGGGAAACCTGCTACCACAGCCTGCCCTGTCGGGCCGCTGAGAGACATCGGAGCAACTTCCATATGCTCGAGCCATCTTGGTGCTCTTGGGTGTTGGACTCGGCACTCTCAAGATGATAAAGACAGATCCAGATAAAGAGAAACCTCGAAAGGTTTAAACTGCATTTAAAAATATATGTAGGCTTGTGAGAGAAGGAAGCAGATTTCCACAGAGAAACCCTGTCTCAGGGAAAAAAGAAACAAAAGAAAGTAAAAGTAAAGTAAAAAAAAAAAAGCCACATAAAGATGGAAAATACACAGAGAGTCTGGATACTATATGCCATATTGTTGTCTTTAAATTGTTTGATTGCCGAGGAAAGAATTACTGCTGCTAAAATACATTTGATTATAAAAGCTGCTAAATTAATCCAACTTATACATTTTAAAAATGCTCTAACTTCAAAATTTAAGTTTAAGGACAGGCTACTTAGAAATAAAGGTTTTGCTTGTATTTCCACAGAAAACCAAAAGCTGTTGATTCCTTCCAGACTAACATGGTTTGATCAAGCAAGACCCCCTGAAGCTGAGATGATACAGTCTTAAGACTACAAAAACAAGGACTTGGTCAGGTTTTTATGTTTTATCATGATCCCAATGGTATGAACATTGCCCCAAATAAGCAGGAAGCAGTTTAGCAATGTTCATACCATTGGGATCATGATAAAACATAGAAACCTGACCAAGCTTCAGGGGGTCTTGCTTGAACAAACCATATAGGAATGAATAGTTTGCATTGGTATAAATTTTCATTTATTGATACAACTTTAAGGTCAATTTTGTGATATGTATGTCTTCTCTTGTCTAGGTATTGTGTTTAATACAGATCTTTTAAAATGATATGCATAATTAAATACAGGTTTTATAATCACCTATGATAGTTAGAACTTATAATTAGGTTAGTTAGGTTTTCTAGATATAGAGATGTATTTGAGATGGATAGGTATTCTTCAAACCTTTCAAAGACCTACAGAAATATGGCATTTAAATAGTTTAGGGTTTTTCTTGGCAGTAAGACACAACTGCTCCTGGCACACCAATTACGTCAGAAAGGAGGATGGGCATCGAAGAAACTCGTTATGGAGTTTGCTTTCAACATGGCAAGATTAGCCATTTGGGCAAGAAACTGCCTGGACTGTTTGTTGCTGTATAAACATGGACATGCAGGACCCACAAGAAAGTGACTGCTGAACTTACAAAACAAGACAGTACTGAAGGGTTCCTGTTGAAATGGAGAAGTGTGCCAAACACACTGTGGCCTATGGGCTGAAGTTGGATGCCCCAACATTACAGAGGAACTTTGGGTGACTGTCCAGGTAGCCAGATGTCTCTGTCAATTCTAGAGTTTATATATTATCCTTCTGTGGTCTTTGATAGAGTTGAAGACAGATAGTTATGGTTATAGTTTTCTTCAGTTATTATAAAAGATAAGTTACCCTTTTTATTTAGACAGAAAAGAGGAGATGATGGGGAATGTACTGTGTATGTTTATCTTATTGATTGTTATTGATTGCAAGTAGACGGGACTAGGAGTCAAAGAGGATTCTGGGAAATGTAGTAGAGAAGTGGTGATCCAGGCAGGAAGTGACATAGCAAGAAGACTCTATTTAAGCGAAGGAGAAACAGGAAGGGTCCCTTTCTCCCTTTCGCCTCCTCCAGTGGCAGGATGTGAGCCACTGGCAAGGAGGGATGCCAATAAGGCATCCGATAGGATAAGTCTTATAAAATATATAGATTTATGATAATTAAGACTGAGCTAACAGATGAGGAATCCTAGTCATTGGCCAAGCAGCTTTGAACCTAATACAAATCTCTCTGTGTATTAATTTGGGCCCTAACTTGGGTGGGCGGCTGGCGTAAAGTGCACATGTGGCTGCGGAGCTCTGTGGCTCTTGGTGGAAAGATTATTGTAACAGAGAATTACATTATATTTTGGAAGGTATTTTATAATTTAATTGGTTTATCTTATATTTCATAAATAGATTATTCTAGTAAATATATTCTGACATGGTTTTGCCTCCCTTATTTCCTCCCAGATCCTCCCTCCCTATCTCCCCTTCCAACTCTACATCTTATTTCTCTTTCTCTTGAGAAAAAAACAAAACAAAAAAGACAAATAAGGATGAAAGAAAATGAACAAACTAAACAACAACTATAATAAAAAAGAAAATAAGAAAGAGTATGAGGAAATATATACACATGCAGATATGCACAAGTGCACACACATACACAACCCATAAAAGCTCAAAACCAGAAATCATAACATACAAGGAAAACACCAATGGGAAAAACACCAATGGGATAAAAAATCAGAAAGCCAAAATAAAGCAATATGATACAATGCTGAGACCCCATGTGGTTTGGATCTGTGCAGACCCTATGCATACTGCCACAATCTCTGTGAGTTCATATGTCCATAGTTCCTGTTGTGCCTGGGACACATGGTTTCCTTGGTGCCATCCATCCCCCTTGCTTTTATAATCTTTCTGCCTCCTCTTCTGCATAGTTCTCCGAGTCCTGAGGGTATGGATTTGATGAAGGCATACCATTTAGGAGTAAGTGTTCCAAGGTCTTTCTGCATATTGTCAGATTGTTGGTTTCTGTATTAGTTCCTGTCTACTGAAGGAGAAAGCTTCTCTAAAGAAGGATGAATAAGACACTGATCTATGAGAAGAGCAGAATGTCCTAGAATATTACTTGAACTAGGCAAACATCTGTTATATTTGTTTATGCTGTACAATATTACTTTGGCTGTACAAATGTGTATTATATTTATTTATGTTTCATTTGTTTCTTTACATAATATGTATTGCATTTGTTTCACCTTGTCTGACTAAGGCACCTAATTGGGCCAATAAAGAGCTGAATGGTCAATAGCTACTGATAGGCAGGCCTGGCAAGCAGAGAAAATAAATAAGAGGAGTTATTTAGGCTTGAGAACAGGAAAAGAAAGAGGAGAGAATGAGGTAAAAAGAGAGGGATATGCCTATGCCAGAAACTGGGCAGCTGACAGCCAGATATGAGAAGCAGTGAATGTAAGAAATACAGAAGGAGTCAGGTGGTGGTGGCTCATGCCTTTAGTCTCAGCACTCAGAAGGCAGAGGCAGGTGGATCGCTATGAGTTTGAGGCTAGTCTGGTCTACAGAATGAGTTCCAGGTTGGTTACTCCCACAGCATTTGCATCACTATTGCACCAACATATCTTGCATGTAGGTCACCGCTGTAGATTGGAGGGATCTGTAGCAGGGTTGTTGCTTACCTTTCTCCTCTAGGAACATGCATAGCAACTTTCCCTACTGATTGCATGGAGCTCATTCCAGGCACTGGAGCTTTTAAGCCTTCAATAGGCATGCTACTATCTAAATAACCAGAGTGGTTATGTATGGAGTAAAGACCTAAGGGAGGGTTGAAGGGTCCCCCAAGTATGGAGATATAGTATATGTAGTTAGAGTGAAATGTGGGGAAGGCTGGATGGAGTGAAGAGAGAGTAAGGGAGGTGATATAGGAAGGACAGCTAATACAAAGGGTCATTTGAGGGGTCATATAGTAAGCTCTACAGTAGAAACAATATATATATATATATATATTATATATATATGAATATATAATATGAAATAAATCTAAAAATCACCAAACAACGGGGGAGACAAAGCTCCAACTCTTAATCAATTTAGAATTACTCAGAAAAAGTACTCTTTTTTTTTGGTTTTTCAAGACAGGGTTTCTCTGTGTAGCTTTGGAGCCTATCCTGTCACTCACTCTGGAGACCAGGCTGGCCTCGAACTCACAGTGATCTGCCTGCCTCTGCCTCCCGAGTGCTAGGATTAAAGGTATGTGCCATCAATGCCTGCCCAGAAAAAATACTTTTAACTCATTACTGAAAGTTATCTAACTTACATATTTAAAAGAGACATAACAGATAATTTACTTTGGATACTTAAACCTCTTCAAATATATTTTAGATAGGCAATATGCTATAATTTTATTTTTTAAAATATCTACCAAAATTATGCAGGGCATCCTGTCAGTGCCAACAATTATCTGAATAAATGTATTGAAGTGCCAGAATCTTAAAGTCTTCATAGCTTCAAAGAAGACATTATTTTCATTATATAAACAAACTATGGTATCAAGCCAAGGAAATGAAAAGAATTAAAATCTCACTTTCAATCAATGTCTAATTAATCATTGTTGACTAATTAATTCAATCCTTTTATTTCTAGTCTAATCTTTCTCATTCAAGATGAAAATGTAAGATGAGTGCAGTTTCAGAAATATATTTTTAAGATGCTGTGGCAAGGCAAAGGTTATCTCCTCATGAGAGTTGTAATTAATTAAAGAGAAGTTTAGTAAAATTATAATATGAAAATGATTCATTTTGAATTCATCTCAAAGCTTTGTATGTAATTGATTCTTTCATGTTACCTAGTGAAGTAAGTTTGTACAGTTATATGAAAATTCATCTTCAAAAGTTCCTATATGCATACGTTTATTTAGCTTTTTCTGTACACTTTTTATTCAAATAGCAGTGGGTTTGTCAGAAAGCACCAGGGGCAAGGTTTTGAAAGTTCCATCAGTCATAGGCATGTGTCCTTCCTTTATGACCTACAATATTGAATAGACTAAAACATGTCTCAGGACATCCCATGATACAAAAAGTAGATACTCAAAAATTTTAATTGTTACTGTACTTAATTTTGATTTATCTTCATTCATTTTCTTCTGATTTTAAAATATTTATTTTATTTTTATATCTGAAATATATTGGGAAATTTTAGTGGATTTGAATCTGTGAATTATTATAGAAACATAATATCTTATTCCTTAGAAAGCCAGTTTGGAAAGGAAGTAGACAAGAATTCCTTGAATGTAGGGGTAGACATTTTATTTCACAATCTTAATTTAAATCTCTATTTGTACTTGTGTGTGTACCTACATTTCAGCTGCAACTAACTATGGATACACTTGGCTTTAGGCTGTCTCTTTGTTTTATTTCTTTCAGGCTTTTGTTACATAGCCCATACTGGCCTCTTGTTGAGCCTCCTGAGTGCTAGACTTCCAGGTCCACATTGAGAGCCTCAGCTTGCATCACGATTTTGCTTATTTTGAACTGTGATTTTTGTTTTTGTGTTGCATTAGAAATAATATTTATGGGTGGATGTGAACTTTCACAAAATCTATTATAAGACAGTATTTGTGTTTACTAACATGCTTTTGGGGTTTTCACACTGAATCCAACAGCTTTTGAACCCAGTGACAAATCCTGGTGATTGCTATTGTTCAACTTGATGTATGACCTAATTTCTTCATTGTTAACAGAATCTATGCACCCCAGCACTCCCTTCATAAGGATGCCATTTTTAGATGCTAGCAGCCTTTTAAATTAATATTTTTTCTCATGTCTAAATGGAAAGATCTCAAGGAAAATGGAGAGCAGTGTATTTTCATAGCATGAACACTCATTCTCATGACAGAAATATGTAATATTTATTACATGATCACTGAGTGGTTGGGCATATTTTAATACTTGGACCATAATATTTCAAAAAGAGTTAGCATTAACTAGCATTAAGTAGTGTTATTACCTATTCTTTATATATGAGAATATTGAATCACAGAGAAGTTAAGAAAATGTTTTCAATAGCTATATGGGAACTAGAATTCAATCATGGATGGACTGCCTGCAATGCACACTGTCATAAGTACAGTGTATCTCAGTGCCCCATAAAATAAAACAGGAACACTCATTGGCTCAGCACTTTCCTTGGGTGAATTCATCAGCATGCCTGTAATGGGGGAAGTACTTCTATGTATGTTTATCTTATTGATTGTTAAATAAAATACTGTTTGGCCAATGAAATGGCAAGTTAGATGGGACTAGGAGTCAAAGAGGATTCTGGGAAATGCAATAGAGAAATGGTGATCCAGGAAGGAAATGACATAGCAAGGAGACTCATATTTAAAGAAGGAGAAACAGGAAGTGTCCCTCTTTTCCCCTCCGCTCCTGCTCCAATGGCACAATGTGATCCACTGGCAAGGAGGGACGCCAATAAGGCGTCCGATAAGATAAGTCTTATAAAATATATAGGTTTATGATAGTTAAGACTGAGCTAACAAATGAGAAGTCCTAGTCATTGGCCAAGCAGCATTGTACCTAATACAAATTTCTATGTATTCATTTGGGCCTTAACTCAGGCGGGCGTCTGGCGTAAAGCTCACACATGACGATGGGGCTCAGGTGGCTTTTGGCAGAAACGCCTGTTTTGCTCAATCATTTAGAAATCAGATCTACCTTTTCTGTGCTTTAGACCTATATTTTAAGGAAGCTCATTTTGTAACTCTACTGTGTTGCTGCAGCTTGTGTGGCTTGGCTCTAGAACACTGACCAGTATGGCAATGGAATAAAGGAAAGACAGACACTAAAGGAATAATGGTCCTGTCTCCCTCATACATCTCTCTTGTTCCCTGCTGCATCAACTCCAGTTAATCTCAATTGCTTATGACTTCTGTTTCAATATCATTTTTGTTATCAATCAGACAGCTTGTTTCCATTTCCACTTAGTTCAGATGTTCATCATTTTTTACTTAGACTTTTGAAGGTGCCACCTCCAAAATGTGTCTCTATATTGTTCTGTTTTCAGTGGATCCAGGAGAGAATGACAAGGAATTTTCCTAAAACATAGAACTGAATCTGCTTCTACTGATTTTTATGCTTGGCTCTGATTATTTTTCATCATTTAGTGGATTTGCATATGCTGATAATCCTTCTGACTCTATTATGAAAGCTATTGGTGATAAATAATCTCTCCAATAGGTTTTTGAATTCAATATGCAAATATTTGTTGAATATGTTTGCATCCATGTTTATCAAGAATATTAGTTTATATTGCTTTCCGTGTGTGTGTGTGTGTGTGTGTGTGTGTGTGTGTGTGTGTGTGTGTGTGTGAGTGTGTGTGTCCATGTGTCCCTATCAGATTTTGGTAACAGGACAGTAAAAGTTTGTTCCAATAATTGTAGAAGTATTACTTTATTTTCTATTAGAGACACTGATGTCACTCATTCTTTGAATCTGATATAATTCACCTGTGAATCTGTCTCATCATGGGATTTGTTTTGAAGAATGATTTTATTACAAACACAAATCATTGATGTTTCTTGTAGATAATCAGTCTTGATGTGAATGAGGTATTGAACTCATCCATTATTATGGTGGGATTCATACTTTGCTTACTATTTGTAAAGTTTTTTTTTAATTAAAAGTGGGTATGTCAATATTTTGTGTCTATATATTTATGGAAATATCATTTCAATGGGTTAGTTGTCCCTTTTGTACAGTGAACTTTCTTTTTTATTCTGACTGTTTTGACTTGGAATCTGACTGGTGAGAATAGCTTCTGATTTCCATTTTTCTCAGAATATCATTACATTGCTTTCACTTTTATTTTGTGTGCATAATTTTGGTGAAGTGAACTTCTGGTAGGCCACACAGTCTTGTTTTTATTAATATAAATAACCATCTTGTGACTTTTATTTGGAGATTTAAACCATTTATAGTGTCACATACAGGTATTCTCAGCACTTGAGACACTGAGGCATGAAGATGATGAATTCATGTCTACCCTGAGCTACATAACCAGAACCTGTCCTCAAAAATATCAACAATATAAGCAAAAGAACAGAACACAACAAATAAAATAGAATAATTGTATATTTAAAAGATGTAAAAAAGAGATGCTTTTTTTGCCCCACTTAAGTGACCAGAAGAGGCAGTACTGCATAGTCTGATAGAATCTAGTCATTTTTTTCCCAGGGGAATTTGCCTGAAAGTAGTAAATTCTAAAAGAAAACAAAACCTTCAATGTTTTCTGAAATTGTGTTTTTTTTAAAAAACTAAATCTTTGGGACATTCTTCAGTGTTACCTTCCGCATACTTCAGTTGGTAGCACTTCAATAAGCAGGGAGCATATATCATGCATATTATGGCAGTTAAATAGGTTGGGCTATCAAAAATATTAATTTGGAAGGCATTTTGCCATTTCCTGTTTGTTTGGCTTGTATTTGAATTATATTGGTCTCACTTTCCTCATCTAGGAAATAAATACAGTAGCTCTATACCTACTATTATGATTAGTAGTAGGTACAATTACAGCAATCATTTTATACAAATAACTCTTAAACCAATACCATGTATCACAGATTCAACACAACTATGTATGCTATTGGTAAATATAGCCACATTACATAAATTGTAACTTAACTATTGCTTTTATGTAATGCAGAATATAATTAACTAGCAGTGATAAATAAATGTATGATATAGTCAGATAATGATCAATACAGTATAGAGTTCCCTCTGCATGTCAGGCCTTGCTTTATATATCTGGTAAAACTTAATATAGTGCTTAGCATGCCAATAAACGTGATCACAAATATGAAACCAATTAAATAAATTCACTTGATGTTGAATATTTGCTAATCAAACCTTTTAGTGACTTTACAGCCAATGATTTATAGTTTCCAAGCACTTTTATATGACAGTCTCTCAACCAAGCTTACTAGATATTATTTTAAACAAAATATGCTTCAAAGGTCATGTACCTGCTCTAAACATTGGAAAATAACCACTAATAATATTCTGACTTAATTATCTATAACAGCATGTGTTGATAAAAAGAGTTTCTTATCAGAATGCTCTTCTAAAGATGCACCTGGTACTATAAGCTGTATGTTGTGAAAACCCCATTTTGTGGCCATTAGAAGCAGAGCAATATACTTATAGAGCAATATAGAATCTGCACTTGCCAGAGATAACATAGTTCCTAATTAATTACATGTGTGTTCATTTGTGAAAGAGTTCATGTGTGTGTAGGCATACATGCATGGGTGTGGAGGCCAAAGCTGATACTCAGCATCCTTCCTTAGGTTCTTTCTATCCCATTTTGTGACATGGGATCTGTCACTGGCTTGAGGATGTCTTGTTAAACTAGTCTGACAGTGACTGGCCAGCTCCAGAGATGCACCCATTTCTGCCTCCTCAGAATGGCTATTATGTGTATCCATGCAACTCCTGCATTTAAAACTTGGATTATGGGATTACCAAGCAAGTGATTTACTAATTGAGTAATTGAATAAGAGAAAAATGTGTTGTCTATTTCTTAAAGGCAGGAAAGAAAATAACTTTTTGGGGAATCATGATCTAGGCTTTACAGATAAACTGAAAACCAGACTGGGAGGGACTGAGCTTCAAACAAAGCTGGACACTTGATTGTGCAGATACTGAGCTGGTGATGCCTCATAGCACAAGTGTTCAAGCCAAGTTTCTCAAAACAATCAGCAAGTGTGTTTTAGCCACTCTCATTCCATTTTAGCATTGTTAAAAGAGTATTAAAAGAAAGTCACAGAAATAAGTCTCATCTGTATAAGTACATGTAAGTAGGGATTACTCAGAGATGGGCTACCTAACCCTATCTGTACTTCCAAGGACTTGAATGTGGTCATTAGTTACTCTTCCAAGTTAAATTTGATTGTTTTGGGATCAGGCTTTTATCCTTTATTTTCAGTAACAAAAAATCATACCCAGACGAATGACAGTGAGGCAGCCATGGAAGTTAAACATTTTTTTTTTTGAGAAGGACAGCCTCACAAGTGGCTCAGTTAAGGGTTTTATTTTTTTCCTTTTTGAACCACAGAGCTTATTTTCATCCAAGCATTTGATGTTTTTAGGAGTACTGGGCCATGCAGCCGAATGTGCAGCAGTGGCTAATTTAAAGTTCTAAGGGAGTTTTAAACCAGCATGTATTTTTCATCACAGATAGGTTAAAAGGTTTTTAAAGTATTCTCCTTATTCATAGGCAGCTGGAATCCAGTAGGGTTCCATATCTGCCACAACTTCGGCAAATATCATTCCCAATTTGGCCCTGTAAAGAGCAGTACTAGAAACTCTTTACACTTTGCCCACCTAGAAATAGACTGTGAATTTTATGGCAGCTTTAGCTGTGAACTCTTCATTTCATGGGTTTATATCTCCATTTTAATATGCATTGCTGCTGGTACTTGTATGCTTGTGGAATACTAAATTTCTGGCAGGCAGAATGATATGGGTCATTATAGTTCCTTTCAACCTGACCAGCATGAGTTGAGTTGTCACCATTTCCAGATCTCCATATAAGACATGGATTTGTTTTTATAAAAGTGTCTTCAGTGGACTTTATGTCATCTATGAATATGTATCCTGTAAATTCAGGGCCTAGCCAGGGTATTGTATTTGTATAGTTATTGCATTTTGTTCAAATTCAGCCTGTTTATTTTTTACAAATAGAGGAATGATAAAGAGTAAAACAAAGATGTGAAAATAGAAGGATTCTTCATTTAGTTAGGAGGCATTGATGTTTCCTTATGCGTTATATAAAACTTGCAGTCTCAGACCTAGTGTGAATAAATAATTACAGGTTCTCAAAGCCACACTATTGAGTTAAAACAGTCGATGTCAAACTAATTCTGCTTCACCAGGTATGCCTGCCCATTTATAATACTCTATTTAAAATACAAAAGGTTTCACAAATTTGGATGTGTATATAATAGGGATGATATACAATTGTACTTCAAGCTGAATGCCAGCAATCTGTCAAAAAACAAAGCTAGATTCTGAATAATAAAATCTACCACATGATTGATATCTTGCATTAAAGTATGAGTTGAAGAAAGCAATTTTGTTTATGGGGAAGTCTTGGCTTGATACATTTTTCATGTCACATAAAGATGGAAATCTTACCTGTGGCTGTATATTATAGTTATATTTCAGCTTTTGTAATTGTGGAGGGACATGCATCTCTTTTAGACTAAGAACCATTTTCTTCTAATAAAATGTGAGTGCTCATTTTACTATGGTGCTTCCTTCCAATGCATACCACATTTTCCCTTGCTTTCATCCTCATGTTAACTCTTATGCAGTCTTTTATTTCACTGTGATTTGGTAAACAAATGAATCTTCTAAGAACATTCAGTTTCTGAAGTGGTGTCAGCTTGCAGTCACCTCATGGCATAAACAATGAGGGGAAAGTATAAGGAATAGACTTCAAGTTTAAGAATAGTGAGAACTAAGGAAAACTAGGTCAGCATGTTCTTATTCTTCCTGTACAGGAGAAAAATGAGTAATGATATCCAAAACCTGAAAAATCTCCAAAGTATACCACTTACCAATTTCTTTGAATTGAATGCCTTTTAAATGTAGCTTCCCAGAAACACACACTCAGTATTAAAAAGTTTACAAAGTGCCATGAATATATTACTATTCTTCATCCATCCTTTAGAGTAGAAGTTAATATAATTATAATTTTTCTATTCCTGTTCCACATGCAAAGAAACCAAGACACACTGAAGGTAAATCCCCCATTCAAAGCTGATCATTTGGCATCTTGCACTTCCTTTTTTTTGATGTAGTAGAATTCTAAATTATTTCAGTTCATTTGCCTGTTGACTACAGTCTGGGTAGACTATCTCTAACCTTAAGCTTACCTGTTTTAATAATCTTAGTTTTACTGAAGAATATTTTATGCTTTTAGTCTTTTTGGAGGACAAATAAAAGAGAAAATTGGTACTAAAAAGAAAAAAAGGAAGAGAATTCTATAACCCCTGAAATAATTAATATTTTGAATATTGAAGTGATTAATGTTTAATAAATATTGAGCAAAATTGAGACCCTGATGCTGGAATAAGTTCAGTGAAGACTGTAATAGTTGAGCAGTATTCTTCCTGAGGACTGTCTGTTCACTGTGCAAAAATATCTTAGGAAGAAATCAGCTACACCCAGACCCATCCCACTGTTATTTGGTTAGATATCTTTCTTCCCACAAATTCATGTTCTTCTCTTCTGAATGCTTGTGGTGGATATAGAAGGTTGGTGCTAAATAGTCCCTATTGATTCCTGCTTCTGGCATTCTCACTCTTGTGTAATTCCTTTCCTTTGTATGAGCTGCCCCTCTTGACTACCTCTAAATAAATAACAGTGATTGAACACTTCCTCTGGGAGAGTTAAAAAAAATCCTTCATCCCCATCTCATCGTCCTGCTCCCTTGGAGCAGCATTTGATTGATTTTAATAAAAGTTCTTGCTATGTTGTGACATACTCTATGGGGACATCCATATGACTAGGGAACAAGGCCAGCAGACCACCACACCACAGAGAACTGATTGTGCCATTACCAGGAAGTAGGCTTGGAAGCAGACTCTAAAGTTAGTTAACTTTTGAAACCACTGCCTGTTGCAAGTGACAATTGTTTACAGTTTCCGGGGAGGCTGAGATGGGAGACTCAGCTGGCAGAGACTCACATTCTGACTCAGGGAAGCTGTGGGATAATAAAGGTGTGCAGTTTGAAGCAGTTAGTTTGTGTGTGACCGTTTTCCACAGCAATAGACAGTTACTGCATTTCTACTCCTGTTTTGTGATCACTGATGTTTTTGTTGCATTTCTAGGGAACTGACCTCAAATCTTCACATCATCCCTTCTAGTTTTTCTCTAGGCATTTTTTATTAGTTCAAATTAGAAACAAGCTTGCTTCACCTGTCTGTCATTTCTCCCTCTCCCTCTCCTTCCCCAACCCCCACCATCCCCCCTCTGCTTCCTAAGGTAGATAAGGCCCTCCACAGGGGTTCCCCAAAGTCTGTTATATCATCCTGGGCAGGGCCTAGTTCCTCCCCCATGTGTTCAGGCTGAGAGAACATCCCTTCATGTAGGATGGGCTCCCAAAGTCCCTTCTTACACTAGGGAAACCATCCTGAGTGAGGTAACTAAGTCACAAAAAGACAAACATGGTATGTACTCACTCATATATGAATTTTAGACATAGAGCAGAGGATTACCAGCCTACAATCCACATCACCAAAGGAACTAGGAAACAAGAAGGACTCTAAGAGAAAAATGCATGGACCACAAGAACTCATGAGCTAAGTGGGAGCATGAGGACAGAGGAGAGGGAGCTGCAGAATGAGAGGGGGAGAAGAGGAGGGGAGAGGAGGAAATGGGGGAGTAGGAAGGTTGAATTGGGGGAAGAATAGAGGAGAGCAGAATGACAGATACCATAACAGAGGGAGCTATTATAGGTCCGAGGAGAGATCTACAAGGATGACATCAACTGACAATCTAGGCAATGGTGGCGGGGCTAACCTAAGTACCCTTCCCCTATAATGAGACTGATGACTGCCTTATATGCCATCCTAGAGGCCTTAATAACAGTGGATAAGAAGTACTATTAACTTACTTATCCACTGTTATTAAGCCTCTTCCCAAAATTTATGACCTCATTTTTCATGTTCACTTTTAGTTTCCTCAGCAGCTATAAGAACAACTGTCACAAAGTGGCAAACACTCAGTAATTCTTAGTTCAATGAAAAAAATAACAAATTTTACTTTTGTTTCTTTTTAATGGTCCTTGTTATTGTCACTCCCTAAGATAGAGAATTAGCTTGGGTCAAGAGCAATTGCTCTTCCCTTTATCTCTACATACAGAAGCATTATTTCACAAATATTTTAACCTGCTGTTAATCTTTCTTCTAGCAGCTGTCTCACTATTAGCTTCTCTAGCTCCCAGACTCTTTAAGAACAGTTTCTTCACCATTTTCATTTTGCATAGAATTATTCTTTTGGCATACTGGATTTTAAAGCCTTTCTCTGATTTTCAAGTGTGTAGTCAAAAATATGGTAGTTACATATTATATTGTTAAAATTCTTTCATTTTTGTCCCTGAATTTTTTTGTGGAACGTTTTGAAGTGAAGCTTTTGAAAATTAGAAAAAAAAAGAAACTTTTTTTTCTGTCTCAGTCACTTTCTCACAATACTTCTCTTTCTCTTTGTGTTTCTCTATTATTGTTTGAGTTCCCTGGGCTATCGATCTCCTAAAAGGTAGAGGAATTATAGTTTGGGGATCAAATTTGGTCTTTGGATGATTTCCTCTTGTACTCAGAGAAGCATTGGCATTCTCCTAGACAGAAGTTTGCAAATAAAAACTTATCTTGTTCTTCTATTTGTTGTGAAAACTTTTAGGATGTAAAACCACAGTGGTTGAAAATTGATAGACAATAAGGTTAAAGAGTGTTGGTGATTGTAACCTAAAGTGGAAGTAAATATCGGGTGTATCAGGAGCTTCATGTGGGAAACACAACTTACCCAAACCTCTTATTGTTACTGTCTACTGATGGAAATCATACCCTCAAAACTAAGGAATTTAGTAGCCACCAAGTTAAAAGCAATTAGCTTGAATTTCCAATCATGTGTTATCTATGTTTGCATTGTATTTAACTGGTTTTGAAATTTTAAGTAAGGATATTAAAATCTCAGTCAGTAAACCAAGCACATGAAATCTTAGGAAACAGCCTTTGACCAGGAGGGGAAAAAAGGGGAGGATTCAGGAAGAGAGAAGTAACTTTAAGGGAAAGTAGGTAAAGAAGGTGAAGTTTGAATACTTTTATTGTATTCCTGGCTCTCTTAAATCACATTTAATAGATAATGATTTTATTGGTCCCTTCTGGCTAGTAAGGGGTTGGAAAATTTCCATTACAGAGGAAATGATATGCTACAGTTTGCACTCAGAATTGCTTGGACTCCTTGGCTTGCTGCTATGAAAACAGGTTTTTACCTCAACAGGAGAGGCCTAGAAGGTCTGAGGTCAATGAGAGGTTAATCCTGGAGACAAAATCTGTTATTGTGTCACTCGAATTTCTAAATGAATGCCATTAGCGCAGATCTCTTCTCTGAGTTTAAATTACAAAGATAACTACTCTGTGCTTTCTTCACTTAGATATTTAATCGGCGCCATGAAGTTAACTTGTTCAAAACAACATTTCTTAACACTTCATCAACTCAAACTCTGTATCTCACAATCCTCTCTAATTCAGCAAATGGACAGTCACCTCTGTCAGATTCTCAGGACAAACTTTTAGAGTCATCTTCTATTCCTGGTTCCATTTTGCACATTGTATTCTGGGATCTGATTTGAGAATATATCCAGTATAGATATTCATATCATCTCCAGAGTCAATCTATCATGATGAAGTCACTACTGTTTCTCATATGAAATCTTTTTATTGGTCTCATTATCTGTATATTTAACCTATTGCTACCAATGCAGAAGAAGCCAGGGAAATGTGGTGAGAGCCAAGGAAAACCACAAGACATCCCAAAAGCTTTTCATTGGATTCTGAATTCAAGACGAAGTTGAAATAATTACCTACAGGCAATTATGTTTTCTTTTATACCATATTGTTTCCAATTCCAATTGTCTATACCTTCTCCATAACAATATTGGCTCTTAATGTTTCTCAAACAGCAGTGTGTTTGTAACTCAGACTTTTCCTTTTGACGGACCTCTGACTCTATATTCCCAGATATCTCTTAAACTATTTCCTATATCTTGTTTTGCTTTCTCCCTTAAAATATAAGCCTCACATATTAGAGCAAGTCCTCAAGTCTTAGTAGGCTAACAGCATTTAATTTACTTTTGGTGCACACAGATATTTGATTGTCTGGGTCATAAGTAGAGAGGATGTTGTGTTCCATGTATTCATTCACAGATTATTGTATTCCAAAGCTCTGTTTTCTTTCATTTTTTATAACTTTATTGACTCTTTGGTGGTTTCGCATCATGCACCCCAATTCCATTGACCTCCTGGTCCCCTCATAATCTCCCTCATCCCTGCCATGCCCCTCCCCCATAAGGAAACAAATCAAAGTAAGCAAGCAAGTGAACAAAAGCAAAAACAAAAACAAACACAACCAACCAACCTCCACCCCCAAACCAATCCTAAATAAAATCCACCACAACAGAAAAATCCCTTTGCTTCTCATTCGTTCCTGCTTCTCCATGGTGGCAATGGAGGCTTCAGTGTACCCTATAGTATATCTTTTTGTCCCATCAGTTTTACTGGTAAATGTTTATTGCAATGAGTCACTGGTCTGGTTGAAGGCCTCTGGTTTCTGGTACACCATCATCACTGGATCCTCACCAAAACTCCTTTGAGATATCAGGTGGCTGACATGAATCTTAGAGATCTGGGTATCATTCCACAGGACCAGTCCCTTCACCAGCTCCAGCAGGTCCTACATGAGGTGGATGCTAGGGTAGGTCAACCCAAGGTTTGGCTATGGGCCTGGATAGTAACCAAGCTGTTCAGTCTAGACCCCTGGGGCCACCCACCTGAGGCAAGGGGGTGGAGTCTTCTCCTCTACATGCGTGCCCTCAGGGTTGGTTCACCCTGGTCTGTGAAGAAGGGTGGGAACCATCTCTCCAGTGTGCAGGGGCCAGCTTTCTTGCTGTGGTGTTTAGTGAGAGGCAAGGGCAGTTTTCCCAGAACCAGCAAAGGGCATGGCCAGCTCAGCATGGCCCTCAGATTTTATCTTGTATGGTTCCTAGGGCCTCCTGAGGTGACACAGGCCACACACATCCACACAGGCCCTAGCTGTAGCTGGACCACAGATCCAGACATGGCCCTTGGCAGCAGGAGGTCAACATCCTGGCTCTGGGTGGAGGAACTGGCCACTCAGGTGGGAATGGTTGTGAGCTCTAACCTTGGGCCTCTATGTGAACTTTGGTGGCAATGCAGGATTTAGACTTCAACACAGACCCTAGCCTCAGTAGAACCATGGAACCGGACATGGTCCTCAACAGTGTCTGGGTCTGGATGTCACTACTGCCTCAGCAGTAGTATGACTCTGTGACACCCACAAAGCCCATAGCCCTCGAACTCCGGTGTCTGCATGGCCTTCAATGGTAACAGGTGCATTGGACATCAGCACAGGCCCTGGCTGCAGTAGGGTCACAGACCCTGACATGGCCCTCAGCTGCAGCTCTGGGCAGGTGTAATAAGCCCCTCAGATCCGGATGTATCCTGGTCCTCAGACACCAACCTGGCCTCAGGTTGCTGATCCTGGACATCCTCATGGCACTCAGTGGCAACAGGAGCCTCATACATCAATTTAGACCCTGGCTGCTATAGGGCCACGGACCCAGACATGGTCCTCAGCAGCAGCCTGGGTCCAGATGACGCCGTGGCCTGGGGTGGCAGCAAAGTCCACCAGTATCTGTATGCCTCCTGCTATGGCATGGCCCTCAGACTCCAACCAATTCACAGGCTCAGGCCGAGATCCTGGGCCTCTGTGTTAGCTTTAGTGGCAAACTGGGCCACAGACTTCAACACAGACACTGGCTACAGCTGGGCCTGAGAACCAGACATGGCTGATGGGAAGATACCCATCCGGGGTCCACTAGGCCCCAGCCTGCAGGAAGATAGCCACCCGGGGTCCTCAAAGCTCTGTTTTCTCAAGTTCAGCTTCTGAAATCACTGTGGGATAGCTTGGTTTTTCCCCAATGCACAGAAGTGGCCATAGTATATTTGAATGTCAATGATGTTATACAATAATACAACTTGACTGGATAAAGGCATCCAGTAAGCAAAATAAGTCATCTCTATAAGCAGAGATGTTAGTTTACTATATCTAAAACCACAGTGTGCACAGCACTAAGAATAGTTACGTGGATAATTGAAGCAAATGAACATCCCAAGTAAAGCATATAAGATGCATCACGCAGTACTCTCTGAGCTAGTGTCCTTTCTTGTCTCAAGATTTTGTAAAGGCAGCTCTGACTTCCTGCTCCATGTTTCTCCTCCTTACATCTAGCTGCCTCCTATTAACTATGAATTTCCTTCTGTAGTTGACTGTAATAGGAAAAGCTGTGAGAGGATACTAGTTTGACAGGTTAAAAAAAAATCCTCAAGTCTCTTCTTTTTTAGTTCCTGGTGTTCTGTATCTAGAAATGGCAGCAAACTATTACTTTAGGGAGAAGGCAAACAGCGGAAAGTAACGCAGTGTATGCTCCTCTTTAATGTTCAATGGATAGTTTTTAAATCTCACAGGAGTACCAAAGGTCAGGAAACCTGCTTTTCAACAGCAAGAGAGAAACTCTTGAGATTGAGAAGGGTTTTAGCTATGCTTTGTTTTATTTTCTCTGTCTCTGATGGTCTAAGGTTGTTTTCCCATTGCCAGAAGCCAGATTGTAATATATTACAGTTTGGGTCTAAGCTACAGGATGCACTAAGTATGACATGGAAATGTGTAACCTGTTTTTCTCTATCCCGACAGCCAACTTCCAAATAGCAGCACAGAGACTAATTAGTAATTATAAAAGCTTGGTCAATAGCTTAGGCTTCTTTCTAACTAGGTCTTATAACTCAAATTAACCCACTTCTAATAATTTATGTATTGCCACGTGGCTCACAGTTTGTTACCTTATCTCCTACATGGATGCCTCTCTGGCAATACCTGGAATCTCTACCCTTCTTCCCAGCATCCTCTGTGCCTAGAAATCCTGCCTAGCTATTGGCTATTCAGTTCAGCTTTTTATTAAACCAATAACAGTGACACATCTTCACAGTGTACAAAAACATTATTCCATAACAGAAATGGTTTCCTTTACTCTGGGGGGAGAACAGAAAACATCCTTGTTCTGCAGCCTTCACTTTATGAAGAGTCTTTGCTTGCATTTGAAAATGATGAGAGCTGATATGCAATATCTTCATTTGGAAGCCTATCTTCAGGAGAAGAAGGAGAAAGCTGAAAAGCCGGTGCCAACATCCATCATTTAGCTTGCTTCTGTGGTCAGTAAGGACTTTATGTTGAGATATTTAAAGAATACCTTATACAAACATGCTTGCAAAGATGGGGAATGGAAACATTTTAGCTATTGTAACTAGTGTTCATTGTCAACTTGACAGGACAGATGGGGGGATTGTGAAATTAAATTACAGGGTATACATTTTTGGTCACATGTGTTGAACTTTCAGAACTAATGCCAAACAAGATTCATTGCATCATCACGAGCATTAAAGGAATTTAGATGTTATTTCTTGTAACCAAGGAGACAATGAGTTTCCCATTAATTTGTTGGAGAGTGACATGACAGCCAATTAGGCAAAAAGACAGAAAGAAAGAAAGAAAGAAAGAAAGAAAGAAAGAAAGAAAGAAGGAAGGAAAGAGTGAGCAGAATCATGAGGGAGAAGGTGTGTGACTAGAGTTGTGATGCTAATGCTTTCTGGGTTGAATAATAAAAACCCCAATTCAAAGTTGGCTCATGCTTAAAGACATGAATTGGCCAGAAATCTGGGCACATCACGTAGAACAGAGGTTGCAGTCTGGCAGCCTGTGGCTTGGAGCTGGCTGCCGGCATGCTTTGTTTGGCCTTCATGGTTTTGGCCTCTGCAATGTTTTTAAAACAGTTGATTTATGTGCCAACCAATTTACATTAAAAAAACCCTTCCATTTCCATTCTGTTTTGAAGATCTGGCAACGCAGAGCTCCTATTGCTGCACGGTGTCAGTTGCTGCTGTGCGCTTAGGACGGGGCAGGTGTGCCTCTGTCAAATGAGTACGTGCGCTCTCTGCAGAGACGCTGCAGAGGTTCAGTATGCTCATTGAGTTTTGACTTTTGTGATCCCTCTCGACACAGGAGAGGAATAAAAATACCCTGGATAGAAAACCTGGGATTAAATTCACTAGCTATCCATCCACCTGACTGCTCAGGATGGCTGTGGATAGAAGTTTGATGCAGAAATCAGAAGGGGCTAAAACAAATGCTTTTTAGTGCTCCCTAGACTTGGATTCCTGATACAGGTACTCATTGCAATATGGATAGAGCGTTCCTTTTGTTAGAATTCGGTTAGGGGTGCCTACACAAGGGACCTTAGGAAACACTGATACATACAAGGTGGATAAAAAGAAGTTTAAGAGCAAGATCCACGAAGCAGCAGAAAGTTAGGAATTACCAAAAACTGCTGGCAAACCCCAGGTACTGCAAGAGAGCTATGGTGCAGACCGACTTTCAGGCTCTCACACACTCTGTTGTGCAGATTCTTTGAAGTTTTTATGGGAGTGGACTTAGCATAGATCCTCCTTCCTTTACCCTTCATCTCCTAGGAAAGTTACAGGCAGAAATGCGTCTGTCCTTCAAGTCTGTGTATGGGAGCTCCACCTTTTCAGAATTACCCTTAGCCATGGATTCACTCTTCACATCCTCGCTACAACTACAGGAAGGGGAAAGACTCCTACCCACTCCCCATAACCCAAGATGATAAAATATTTTAAATGAAATATTTTAAATCCTCCCTAGAAATCTATTAATTACAAAAACAAACAATCAATTGTTGGGTTATCAATGTTATCTTCCCACTAAATAAAAGCTATTATATCAGGCAAGTATATTTTACTCACATTTAGTACAACACGGGAAATTTGTATGCTCCCAATAAATACCTTAGAATAAGGTTTTATGCTCCTCAAACTATCTGACATAATGTAATGGTATGTAATAGGATGCAGCTTGTTCTTTCACATGTATTCCTTTCTATCTAGCTTTTTATTTACATGTGCATGCGTGGGCATGTGTGTGTGAGGTCAGAGTTCACAGGTGTTTTGAACTTCCAGACCTGGATGCTGGGAGCTAAACTCTGCTCCCCCCAATTGATCTTCATTTCCAAGCTGCCTATTTAACTCTCAATAGTGAATTTAAAATGCCCTTCCCCTCTAATTATTTTGTATATTTTGACTACACACAAATAAATATATATTATAAACTTGAATTGTTCATTAAGTGAAAGCCCCTTTGGAATTTTTCCTGTATCCATTGTCATTGTCATGAATGACTGGAGTGAATTCCGTTTCCTCTTGGTCTGACACAGTGTTGTTTCCCCAATCCTGTTGTCTTCTCTGCTCCTTGTCCCTTCCTCACTCCCACATCGTGTTCTTTTGCTTTGTGACATGCTGATTTTAACAGTCCATGTGACCCCCTGGTTTGAAATGGCCCTTTGGCGTCTTCAGCGTTTGAAAAGTAAAATTTAACAGCTTAAAGAGAAAAAAAATGTAGGCATTTTGTTCCATGTCATAACATGTTTTAGAAGAAGTTGGTAAAAATTGCCCTTGCCTTGTCAAACACATGTCAATAGAGAGTTAAGCATAATTGACACAATTGCTTTCAAATACATTAGATGGCAGTAAAAAATGCTCAAATGCACCTTTCCACTAAAGGAAATGGCAAACTTGTAAAACAGCTGTCTCTGTTGTTGACATTTTCATGTGGATGCTGATCTCAGTGCCCACCTGAAATTGCTCTCTAATTGTCTAGCAGGCCTTCCAAATTCACCTGTATAAATAGAGCCCAAATTCATGTGCCTTTAAAAAGCTGCATTTTGTCCCACACCCCTGGTCTTGCTTCACAGTTCACCAAGTTCATTTAAAAAGAAAAAAGCCAACCTTGGCTCCTTTCCTTGATATTCACATTTAGACCCATCGGAATCCTGCTGTGTTTTAGCTTCAAAATATGTGTGAATGTTTTCTGCATTTCCTCTGCCAAAACCTTTGTCTCTGTTACTATTTTCTTGAACCTCCTCAAAAAAAACCCTAAGCGGTCTTCCTGTTTGTATTTCTTCCATTCTAAGATTGGTTTTACACACAAAAGATTTCCCCGTCTACAGATTTCCATTGCATTTAGATTGAAATATGAACCAGTTACCATGGTCTTTGTATCTGTTGGGCATTTACGGGTTATATATAAAGATAGTTACGAAGGGGCAGAGCACCCACAAAGAAGCTCTGCAATCCTGGCAGGTTAAGGCAGAGCTGCCCATCAGGACCTCTGCTTAGGTGGATGCAGACTCAGTAACCAACTAAGTCTAACTCCAGGGAAAGCCTGCTATTAGCTCGAAAGTCTAGATGGATCTGAATACTCTGACAGCTGGAGGCTTGCAGGTACCCGCATTCCTTGCTCCTGGGAAGTGTGTATTTCCTTGATGGATTTGACTAGTGAGCTCTGTGGCTGTAATTCTTCCAGGCATATGTGCCATAGGAGAATAGATCTGAACTCAGATCTTCAGTCATCATGTGGTACCCTTCCCCAAAGCCACATATGTGTCTGTCCTGACTCAGGGACTTTGCAGTTGCTATACTTCTCCTTCTATGATCTTGATGTGTAAATTAACTTACACAATTCTACCAAAAAGCTCTTTGGATTGGCATGATTACCCTTAATTTAAAGACTAGGAAACTGTGGTACAAAGAACACAAGTAGTCCTACCAAGGTCCCAGGAAATGTTAGAATGAGGCTTATAAACTAAGCATCTTGGTATAGAAACCTTGCTGTTTATGGCCCTGTCCTATTGTCTAAGATAGCTGTATGGCTCAGGATTCAACCAAGTGCTTATTTTCACTAAGTACTTTAACTGGAGCTCAACTCACCCTGGCTAGTATTGTAAACCTTTATAACTTACATTATTTTTGCCACATGTGAACACATAGCTCCCCAAGGTCAGGGACCATTTCTATTTGAGCTGCACAGACTCATGCAATAGAGCCAGCTGTATGTAGCAGCTTCTCCCCAAATGAATGAATCACCAAGGCTTTCATTGTCTAGAAAAGGGAGCAATATTAGGCTGTATTCAGTTGAGAAAAGAATGTAGCTATTATCTTGAAGAAGTAGACAATGAAGCTTTTTGTGTTCCATTTTCCATTTTTTCCCTCTCACCTAAGAAATGTTTCATGTCAGCTAATTTTTTGGAAAATACCAAATTAAAAGTCAAACCTAGAAGGTATTTTGGCATTTACAGGTAATATGCACAAAGATATACTCTTTATATATACACAGGTATTTGCATAGTTGTATGCCTATATAAATATACAAATTCATAAACACAAATGCCCTCGGATTATTGAAGGACCACCTTCATAAAATCATTAAGGAAAAGTGTAAGGCTTCTGGGCTGTAATTTAACTTAAAGTGATAGAAAGAATTCCTAGCTTTCACCTACTTTTTAATAGGCCAGTTCACTGGGAGTATTTGGTTGGAAATACTGTAGGGTTTTAGAAGGGTCAGGCAATGTGGCTCTGTCTTTTTGAATGTACTGTATTATGTATGTGTAGCAGATATGTGCATATACTTATGTATAGCCATTCTCTCTGCATCTGTGTCTCTTAATCATATCCTAAATAGAGACACTGAAGGGTTTGGGATAAAATTATTGATAATTGCCATTCTCAGATGGTTAGTGAAGGCTTATACCAAATCAACCCTACATTGGGCTTAATATTACCACTGGATTATCCTCTGAACATAGGACAAGAGATGATTCACTTGTAGCTTGAAAATTTCCAAAATTCCATGGAGTCAAGACTTTTAGGTTTGGAAATATCAAAGCTGTGAAATTTCCTTTAAATCTTTCTTCTGTCTCTGTCCTTCTATTATCATCCCTCCATGATACTGCATATGGAGGAGTGACTGAAGAGCTTATAGACATCAATAGGAACTTAAAAGCAGCTTGAGGCTTAACTCTGCTATTTGGTATGAAACCAGAACTATCTGGGAGAATTACTGTTACCAGTTAGGGTGGCTATTAGAGTTGGAAGGCCCAATTACAGTCAAGTTTCTTAATTGTAAATGAAAAATATCAACACATCTCCCTACTATTAATATGCAGCTAGTGCAAATTCTTTCCTGCAACCTATCAGCAAACATAATGAGAAGCAATTTGTTTCCTTATGGCAGAGGCTGGAAAATTTTGTTATTCTTTATTGGTTTTCCCTAAGGCAACACCAGTTTTCTTGCTCTTTATGACAATTTATTCTTCCTCAAACTTTTGGGAGTACTTGCTACCATGCTAATATATTAACCAAAATCCATCTCCCTTGTATTCTCACTGTACTTATCTTCAGCAAGGCAATTACACTTAAAGTATCTCCAAATTACTCATAACTTCTAAACATCACCTTTCAAAATGATGGGAAATGGCTTTATGTGGTTGAAGTGACTAAAATCTGAATCGTAATTGAGTAACATTGTAGCATGGGTCATGAAAGGCTTAGCAATTTTGTACTACTACACTCAACTTAAAAATAACCAATCCTGTGGTGCAAATTCTAGTTCAACACTCTACATTGTTGTGAGGCAAGTGTACCAGGGAATGCACAAGGCAAATCAAAGTCGAATAAAGAGTCTTTACTCCCTGATTGGCGGCCACACCCTAGAACCGCTGACTGAACCTTTGTTCCTGTTTTGCTGGGTTCCAAGGCCTGACTGATGCTTCTCTCATGGAGTCAGTTGTACTAAGGGGCCTACTGTCTTGGGACTTGTCCCAATGTCACCATATTGATTATGTTCTTTATACACAGTTATTTAGCACTCCTAAGGCCAACAGTGTGCTTTTTCTGCACAAGATAAAGGATTGTTTTGGTCAGTGAGGAAAACAAAGGCTAGAGTGGGTTTTAAGCCTTGTTATGGGGAGGTGTCACTTATAGACTTACAGGCTTTTTTGATCATGCAGTATCAAAATTTAATGCCATACTCAATAGGAAGCTATACATTGGGGTTGCTATGTTAAGACTCCAAGTTCAAGATCCTTAAAATGCACCAAAAGAGACGGGGATATGTAGTACAAGTGAAAACAGCATTTTGGAATTTTTAAATTAAGAACACAGAAAAATAAAGGTTGATGAAAATTTTAAACAGAACTAACTGTATACCTTAGCAAGTTGCAAAATGCAAATACATTGTGAAAGATATCAAAAGCCACTGGCTTTGTCTGTGGTCCACAAGGAAGAGCAAAGGTCTGAGAGTAGAGTGCACTTAAACTGCAGTAGGGGAGAGAGCAGGATGAAAGTTACTGGAGGTGAACATTGCCCTTTCCAGGAGATGTGTGGGAGATGGATTCAGTTATTTCTTTCTTTCTTTCTTTCTTTCTTTCTTTCTTTCTTTCTTTCTTTCCTTCCTTCCTTCCTTCCTTTTTTCTCTCTCCCTCTATTTCCCTCCCTTTCCCCTCCCTTTCTCCATCCCTCCTTTCTTTCTTTCTCCATCCCTCCTTTCTTTCTTTCTTTCTTTCTTTCTTTCTTTCTTTCTTTCCTTCCTTCTTTCTCTCTTTTTTGAGAAAGGCTTTAATTTGTAGTACCAGCTGTCCTGGAACTTACTCTGTAGATCAGGCTGGTCTTGAACTCAGGGATCTGCCTGTCTCTGCATCCTAAATATTGGGATTAAAGGTGTGTGTGCCATAATTGCCAAGAAGAATTTGTCTTTTGTTAATATGCTATAACAAAGTGGCTCACAAATAATTACAACCCATTTGTCAGGGGTTTGGAGGCTGGAGGTCTGACATCACAGTGCCCACATGGTCAGCTTCTGGTCAGAACTGTCTTCTGATTCCTGGATACTGATTTCTCACTGTGCTCTAAGGGTAGAAAGAACTTTCGTGGATTTAACTCCTTCAAAGGGAACTAACCACACTTGTGAGGGCCCATCATTGTGACTTAAGCTCACTTCTCAATATCACCTTCACACACTGCCACACTAGGGGATTCATTTTCCCATGTGACTATTTGTGCACAAACAGTCAAATATAGCATAGTCAATGGTCAGATCTAATGGCTTTGGAATAGTGTATCATCACAAACTTTTGAAAATGATGCTTCAAGATTCTCTTTCCTGGAGAGTAGTCCATTCTGATAAGAAACTGCTGGCAATGGAATTCAAACTGACAGGGATATGAGATAAGGAAATAGACCTAGAAACCGGGCAGGGAGCAGATTCAGGGAATTTGAGTAAGCAAGCAGGAATATTTCTAATTATATATGAAGAGGAGTGCGTAAGATTAAACTAGCTGTGTGATCTCTCTCTCTCTCTCTCTCTCTCTCTCTCTCTCTCTCTCTCTGTGTGTGTGTGTGTGTGTGAGTTAGTTAGAGCCAAGTGACTTTATTTCAATAAACTTTAAAGAAAATTCATCCGAATCAAGTCTCTTAAAATGTAGAAAAAGTAATTCCAAACAAAATAAGCTATAGAAAATTGTGTCTCAGTATCAGTATAGGAAAAACAATAAGAAGAAAATAATATTGTTACAGGGATTAAATTAAATTATGTTATAAATATATCCTTGTTGCTTGAAAAATAGACCAATGCAATAATACTATTTTTAAAATAACTAAATTAAAGATAAATTATTTAAAACATTAAAGAACAAGAAAAATAAGAATTAGAAAGCATCATAAACCAGGAGAAAAATTAGAAATAAAAAGAAAATAATAGAAGTAATTATCAAAACTTAAAAAAATAAAAGAGAAGGAAAGCACATTAAATACATGTGATAGTGTCAATCCTGTCAGATCTTCGGTCCTTACCTGTTGACTGCCAAATTTAACACTATGAGATGCCTAGATTATCATGGACTACAGGACCATTTTAAATTCCATCACCTTTAGTCACTGAATCCTTACAGAGAGAAGCAGGGAGAACTCTGAGGAGACACAGAAGAGCTCCTAAGTTGATCATGGGTGCAGAGGTTGGAAAGGTGTTCTCAATAGCCAAGAATGTGGATAGCCACGGGAAGATTTGAAAGAGGGAATTAATAGATTCTTTTTGAAAGTTTCCAGAGGAAGAACAACCCTGTTGACATTTTGATTTAGCACACTGATGCAGACTTGAAGCTACTGGGCCCCAAAATTGTGATTTCATAAATCTGAGTATTTTAAAACCACTATTTGTGGAAATATCTTACATCAGGCAATGTTTTGCACTCAAACCATCTAATATAACACGTAGACAGAAGAGGACTTTTAAGAATAGGGAGGGATGAGTGAAGGAGCACAAATAGAAGCACAAACTAGAGCTAAAGAAAATCCGAGTTAAAATTTAGAAAATAAACAAACAAATTAAGAGAATATAGAACCCACTTAAATTATGCCAAACAGTAAGAACTTTTGCAAGTCTAGCAATTTTACACACTCTATCTCACACTCCCTCTCATATATATATCATATCTAGCCAAAAGAGAAGAAAGGATATTAGATTTGGATAATTGTCAGCTTTTAGACAATTTTATTTTATTATTAGCTGACATGCTTTTTTAAAAAAAAATTTAAATTAGAAACAAGCTTTTTTTACATGTCAATCCCAGTAAACTCTCCCTCCCCTCCTCCCCTGCCCCTGACCAACCACCTATCCCATCCCCTCTCTACTCCCCAGGGATGGTGAAGCCTTCCATGGGGGTTCTTCAAAGTCTGTTGGACAAAATTTTTTACGGAGTCTGAGGCATAAATATGTGTCATCCCCAAAAGCAGCATATTTGAGACAATTATTTTATCTATTAAAATTAGCATAGAGGAAACAGAAATATTGTTATTTATATTCAAGAAACTTTTACAAAAGTAGGTTGAGAGTGCAATATCAAAATAAAGAGCTTTATAACAGAACCAAAAGTATAACATGATAGTACATTAATGTAGAATAAATACTGCCAAACCTTGAATTTGATAAGGAATTGATCTCCTAATGTATATAAAGAACTTAGTTCTTGAAGAACCAAAAACCTGTCAACAGACCTTAATAGATAATTTTCAAATGAAGGCCTGAAGAAGACTAAGAAATACAGGAAAAATAATTCAGAATCACTAATTTATCAGAAAAATGCAAATTAAATCACAGTGCAATGCAATCTTTAACCATATAGAATGGGTACTTTAAAAATTATAAAGGTAGGGTATGACTGTGGAGACAAAGGAACCCTTGTACAGTGTTTTCTTAATGTGAGCTTATAGAGCTTTTATGGAAAAGAGTGCTGCATTGCTTCAAACAACTAAAAATAGAATTACTACATGACTCAAAGGTCCCATTTCTGCTTGCTTATGCAAATGATTTGAAATTAGTATTTTGAAGAAGTGTTTGCAGTATTCATTGCAGCAGGATTCACAATAGCCTGTTATGAAATCACCCTTGATGTCTGGTAATGGAAGAATGGATAATAAAATGAGGTACAGAAAGAAATTCTATTTGTGACAACATGGCTGGAATTGGAGAGCATGATGCTGATTGAAGTAAGCCAAATGGAGGAAGACAGCAGCACATCTTCTAGGTTATCTGCAGAATCTAAAGCGATTGAATTTATGGGAGCAGAGGGAAGTTTGGTTACAGTGGCTGGATTGGGAAAGGGGACATGGCAGTCAAAGATGCCAAGCTTAGTGAGGAGGGAGGAATAAATTTGACTGACATTTTCAGATTCATTGCAAAGTACACTGAGTATAGCAAATGATTGACTACTGTTCATTTCCATATCACCAAAATAGTAAATCTGAAATACTATTATCATGGAAAATTTTATATTGGGTTATTACTTTAATTATCCCAAGTTTTATTTAAGAAATCACAATGTAAATGTATTCCCATAAGCAAATGTAACTCCATTTTGTAGCATATAATAACATAAAATTTAAAATGTATATACAATCTGAATCAAATGAGTCTTTTCATATTCTCATAAGTTATTCCAATGAAATATATTACAGAATGGATTTCAGAATGCTGGAAAGGAATAAGATACTTCATTAGAGAAACAGAAAGTGATCATAAAATATTTCTTCCTCATAGAATTGAAGTAATGAGGAAATGAAATGCTATTACATATAATAAGTGACCAATATATACATTGACAGTATAATTATAAAACAATGCAGAAGATTGAAGATGGTATTTTCAAACATTTCACTGTTATTATTGTTTTTAAGCAACTATAATCCACTATTTCTGAAGCTTAAATTTAAGACAGGAGATGACATAGTAGCTCTGGAATAGTCTAGCATCTATGTTCTTGAGAATCCTGATACAGAGAGAGATACAGAGGAATGCCATGTAAGAACTCTGGGGGGCTGGAGAGATGGCTCAGTGGTTAACAGCATTGGCTCCTCTTCCATAGGTCCTGAGTTCAATTCCCAGCAACCACATGGTGGCTCACATCCACCTTGAATGAAATCTGGATGCCCTCTGTTGGCCCGCAGGGCACATGCAGGTAGCAGACTGTATATATAATAAAAAAATAAAATCTTAAAAAAGTAGAAGAACTCTGTAGGTCCATATTTGATTCGTCATCTTCCCTTTTATTTTATTTTTTATCTTAAATATTTTTAATTAATTCTTATTTAAATTTAAAAAAATCTCATTTTACATACCAATCCCAGTACCCTCTCCCCCGTCCTCATATTCTCTCTGTGATCCCCTCATCCCACCGCCCATCCACTCTTCAGGGAAAGTGAGACCTTCCACAGAGGATCATCGAGTCTATCTCATCATTTTTATCAGGACCTAGGCCTTTCCCCATGGATCTAGGCTGAAAAAGGGCCTAGAGAATGGGCTCTCAAATCCCCCCCCCCTTTTTTTTTTGGTTTTTGGAGACAGGGTTTCTCTGTGTAGCTTTGGAGCCTATCCTGGCACTCGATCTGGAGACCAGGCTGGCTTCGAACTCACAGAGATCCGCCTGCCTCTGCCTCCCGAGTGCTGGGATTAAAGGCGTGTGCCACCAACGCCCGGCTTCAAATCCCATTCTTGTACCAGGGATTAATACTGGTTCCACTGCCAGTGACCCCATAGACTTCCCAAGTCCCCCAACTGACACCCACATTCAGGGAGCTTGGTTCTGCCTTAGGCTGGTTTCCCAGCTGTCAGACTGGGGTCTCTGAGCTCCTACTTGCTCAGGTCAACTGTTTCTGTGGGTTTTCCAAGCATGGTCTTGACCCCTTTGCTTATCACTCTTCCTTCTCTCCAACTGGATTTCAGGAGTTCAGCTCAGTCCTTAGCTGTGAATCTCTGCTTCTGTTTCTATCAGCTGCTGGTTGAAAGCTCTAGGATGACATTTAACCTAGTCATGAAACTCATTATATGGAAAGGGCTTTTAAGGCAGCCTCTCCACTGTTGCTTAGATAATTAGTTGGGGTCTTCTTTGTGGATCCCTGGATATTGCCCTACTGTCTGTCAGATCTCTCATTAAGCCCACAATGGCACACTCTGTTAAAGTATTCCTTTCCTTGGTCTCCTTCTCTGTTCTTCCCCCAATTTGACCTTCCTGATCCCTCATGTTCTTCTTCCCCCTTCCCTTCTCCCCTCCTCTTCTTCCTACCTCCCTCTCCCTTCCCCAGTGTTTCTAATTTACTCAGGAGATCTTGTCCCTTTCCCCTTCTCAGGGAGTTCACATATGTCTCTCTTAGAGTCCTCCTTGTTTCCTAGCTTCTCTGGTGGTGTGAATTGTGGGCTGGTAATTCTTTGATCTATGTCCCTTTTAAACTGCCAGCTCTTCATGTATAATGACTGACTGAAGGCAGGATGTGCAGGTAAACTTGCCCCACCTTGTGAAATCTGTATCAAGGATGCTATCATTAGTATGGTGATCATATAAAATATACTCAGAACCCCAAAACTTGCTATTGCTCAAGGTGGGAATCTTGAGATTTAAAAGGTTAAGAATTGGATTGGATTGAAATAAAAACTTTTCATTCATGAATGTTAAATCTACTTTTTAAAGTCTCTAATGGTTACATTTTATAAATGAGAAGGTGCTATTCATTAAATTTAGGAATATCGAAATGAAAAAAATGAGAAACTGTTTTGAAAATGTCATTGCAAAAATAATTATGAATGATTGAGGAAACAGCTCTGCTTAAGCTTATTTAAAGATTATGTGGTATCTTACTAGCATTTACAATTTTTATAATATTATTTTATTAGTTCAAATTAGGAACAAGCTTGATTCACATGTCAATCCCTTCTCCCTCTCCCTCCCCTCCCCCCAAGCCCCATCATTCCCCCAATCCCTCCCCACTCCCCTCCCCATGGAGGGTAGGGCCCTCCATGGGGGCTCCCCAAAATCCACAACATCATCCTGGGCTGGGCCTAGGGCTTCCATTTGCAATTTTTATATATTTATATGTCAATTCAAATAAGTGTAGTGTTAAAATATTTCTCTTGTTAGATCCCGGAAAATTCAGGCCTCTGGGGTCTCAGCCCAGGACTTCGGTCACCCCAATCACCAGGCAGATTCAAAAGCTTGATGCAAACAGCATGAGGCTTAATTGTTGTTTAACGAGATAACCCCATGTTAGCTCGGGTCTTACACCCACCCACCATGGTGGATGGCTAGCAAGACATAGAGATCTTGTAGGGCAGTGTAAGGGGAGCGTCTAGGGGTACGCACAGGCTCAGGATTGGTGTGCCTCCAGGCTTCGAGGGCTTGCCCTGTGTTGATTGGCCAACTGGTTGTTATGGCCCATAGGCCCTCCCAGGGTGGTTGCTATGCTCTGCACGTCATTGCTGTGCACTTGTCAGTAAATGACACCCAGAACCGTATAGCATACCACAACCAGCTAACTTCTGATTGGTACCTAACCTCTAGTGACCAAGGCAAGGTCAGAAAAGCACGTGTTTGGCTGTCATGGCCGCCGAAAGGGACAGGCATCTGACCTTAGTGACTAAGACAAGGTCAGACAAATACGTGTTCAGCTGTTATGGCTGCCGAAATGGGGAGCTGGTCCCTTCACTCTTGCTTCTTCTATAATGAACATTTCATTATGTAGTCAAGAAACAAAAAGATTACTAAACCATTATTATAGAATATAGTTAATAATTGAAGTAGAATAACTTCCTTATTTGCATCTGCATTGTTCTTAATTTACAGACCTAGTCCCAAAAAGTCTTGCTTGCCAAACACGTGTATCCATCCACACATGCAGCATCTACCTCTCCACACACAATGTGAAATAATGATTACTTCTTACAGCCTGTTGCCCAAGACAAATCCCATTGCTTTGATACTGAAGTTATTGTATCAGCAGGATATTAGATATGTTAATTTAGTGACCTATCAAAACTTGTATGATAGCTATTGCTATTCATTTACGAAGATATTTTGGTATACATTAGAATATGTATGAGAAAAGCCATTAGTTTACTGTATTAACAGAATAAATGCAAACGCTTTCCCCTAAAGAAATGAGAAAACTTTTGATAATTATCATTTCTATTCCTGTTTTAAAAAATCTCAGCAAAAAGAGAATAACAAAGGAGATTCAATAATTTTAGTGTTTGTTTTGGATGGCGCACATGCCAAAGTCTAAGGGTCATTTTCAAGAGTGGGATCTCTCTTTCAGGTATGTGAGTCCTGAGAATCTAACTCAGGTTCTCAAGCTTAGGGACAAGCTTATCTGTTGAGTCAACTCACCACTGACCAGTGCTAGAAATCAGATGCAGAAAGCTTGCGGCCAATATCACACCAATGTGTGGTGATACATTGTTTATGATGTACTAATGCCAATGGAGATCAAATTAGCAAAGCAGTAATACAAGTTAGCCGTAGAAGCCAGGCACACACCAATAATCCCAGGACTCAGGAGACTAGGCAGATGGTTCTTTCTGAGTTCAAGGATACTCAGGCTTACATGAGATTGAATCAGTCTAAGAGTAACAGAGCTCATGTCTTTAAACCCAGGAATCATGACAGGTATTTAGGACAGGAACAGGGTCTCAGAGATGGCATTCTGAGATTGATTCTCCAGTCTTGCTGAGGAGATGAAGAAGTCTGAGGCTTGGTGACAGCTCATGGAGATATAATCAGCCCTTTCAGCCTGAGGTAGAGGTAAAAGCTAGTGGCTTGGCTGCTTTGCATTTCTGATCTTCAGCTTAAAGCTTGAACCTCAATATCTGTCTCTGTGTTTTTATTTTCATATTGGACCAATGATAAAACATTGGAATTTCTACTTTTGAGTTTTGTAAAAAGGAAAATCATATCCATTCTTCCTGCCTCCATTGTTATTGCTGATCTTCTAGACTCCTGGGATTAGCTTTCATCCTGGATTCCTGAAGTTCAGATATTCAGGCATCTTTTTTCCTCCAGGCAATAAGAACATTGACAAACTCTTTCTACAAGACTACAATAAATTTGATACCCAAGCCACACAAAGATACAAATAAAAAGTAAAATTACAGACAAATATTCCTCATGAACATCAATTCAAAAATATTCAACAAAATATTGGCAAATCGAATCCAAGAACACATCAGAAACATTATCCACCATAAACAAATAGGCTATATCTCAGGGATGCAAGGATGGTTCAACATATAAAAATACATCAATGTAATCCACCATAAAAACAAACTGAAAAAGAAATGCCACATGATCATCTCACTAA
The DNA here is from genome assembly GCF_003668045.3 of Cricetulus griseus. Lineage (NCBI taxonomy): Eukaryota > Metazoa > Chordata > Mammalia > Rodentia > Cricetidae > Cricetulus > Cricetulus griseus. The sequence goes on from NC_048598.1 coordinate 138,753,989, forward strand.
ACACTGAAAAAGCCTTTGACAAAATCCAACATCCCTTCATGATAAAAATCTTGGAGACAACAGGAATAACAGGAACATATCTAAACATGACAAAAGCAATATACAGCAAAGCAACAGCTAACATCAAACTAAATGGAAAGAAACTCAAAGTGATTCCTCTAAAATCAGGAACAAGACAAGGTTGTCCGCTCTTTCCATATCTCTTCAATATTGTACTTGAAGTTCTAGCTAGAGCAATAAGACAAGAAAAAGATATCAAGGGGATACAAATTGGAAATAACGAAGTCAAACTTTCACTCTTTGCAGATGATCTGATAGTCAATATAAGTGACCCCCAAAAAAAAACTCTACCAGGAAACTCCTACAGCTGATAAACACCTTCAGCAAAGTACCAGGATACAAAATTAACTAAAAAAAAAATCAGTAGCCCTACTATATACAGATGATAAATGCAATGAGAAAGGATTCAGAGAAACATCCACCTTTACAATACCTTCAAACAAAATAAAATATCTTGAGGTAATGCTAACCAAAAATGTGAAAGACCAAAAGGTACAGTAAGAACTTTGAGTCTTTAAAGAAAGAAATTCAAGAAGATACCAGAAAATGGAAAGATCTCCCATGCTCTTGGCTAGGTAGGATCAACATACTAAAAATGGCAATCTTGCCAAAGGCAATCTACAGATTCAATGCAATCCCCATTAAAATCCCAACACAGTTCTTCACAGATCTTGAAAGAACAATACTCAACTTTATATGGAAAAACAAAAAACCCAGCAGGGCCAAAACCACCCTTTACAATTGAGGAATTTATGAGGCATCCCCATCCCTGTCTTCAAGCTCTATTATAGAGCCATAGTCCTGAAAACAGCTTGGTATTAGCCCAAAAATAGACAAGTAGACTAATAGAATCGAGTTGAAAACCCTGATATTAACCCACACACCTATGAACAGCTGATTTTTTTTTTTTTTACAAAGAATCTAAATCTATAACAATGGGGAAAAAAGCATCTTCAACAAATGCTGCTTGCACAACTGAATTTGGACATGCAGACAATTGCAGATAGATCCATATCTATCTGCATGCACAAAACTTAAGTCCAAATGGATCAAAGATTCCAACATAAATTCAGCCACACTGAACCTTCTAGAAGAGAAAGTGGGAGATGCCCTTGAATTAATTGGTACAGGGGACCGATTCCCTAACATAACGCCAGTAGCACAGACATTTAGATCTACAATTAATAAAAAGGACCTCCTGAAACCGAGAAGCTTCTACAAGGCAAAGGACACAGTCAGTAAGACAAAATGACAGCCCACAGAATGGGAAAAGATCTTCACCAACCCCCCATGTGACAGAGGGCTGATTTCCAAAATATACAATGAACTCAAGAAGCTAGCTACTAAAACACCAATCAATGGAATTAAAAAGTGGGGTACAGAACTAAATAGAGATTTCTCAACAGAGGAATCTAAAATGGCTGAAAGACACTTAAGAAAGTGTTCAAAATCTTTAGCCATCAGAGAAACGCAACTCAAAACAACTCTGAGACACTGTCTTACACTGGCCAGAATGGCTAAAATAAAAAACACCAATGACAGTCTATGCTGGAGAGGATGTGGAGAGAGATGAACACTCCTCCATTGCTTTTCGGTGTACAAACTTGTATGACCACTTTGGAAATCAGTATGGCGGTTTCTCAGGGAAATGGGAATCAGTCTACCTTAAGATCCAGCAATTCCTCTCTTGGACATATACCCAAATAATGTGTATTCATACAACAAGGACATATGTTCAACCATGTTCATAGCAGCATTATTTGTAATATCTAGAACCTGGAAGCAACCTAGATGCCCCTCAACTGAAGAATGGATAGAGAAAATGTGGTAGATTAACACAATGGAGTACTACTCAGCAGAATAAAACATTTTCTTGAATATTGAAATTCGCAGGCAAGTGGATGTTACTAGAAGAAACCATCCTGAGTGAGATAACCCAGTCACAAAAAGACAAACATGGTATGCACTCACTCATATATGGATTTTAGAAATAGAGCAAAGGATTACTAGCCTACAATCCTTATCACCAAGGGACCTAGGAAGCAAGAAGGAATCTAATAGAAAAATGCATGGACACTGGAGAATGGGAAGGAACAGGATCTCCTGAGCTAATAGAGAGCATGAGGAGCCCTCATCCAGTGGCTGATGGAAGCAGAGGCAGACACCCAGCTATACACTGAATTGAACTCTGGAACACAGTTGCAGAAAGGGAGGAATGAAGATCAAAGGGGTCGGGACCAGGCTGGCGAGACCCACAGAAACAGCTAGCCTGAACAATGGGAGGCCAGCATGAGAATGATCCAGTCCCCTGAAAATGGGTATCAATGAGGAGGCCTTGGCACTCTGTGGGACCCCTGGTAGTAGATCAGTATTTTTCCCTGGTGTAAGAAAGGACTTTGAGAGCCCATCCCACATGAAGGGATGCTCTCTAGGCCCAGACACATGAGGGCGGGCCCAGCCCCAACCCAGGATGCTGTGGTGGAATGGAGAGGGGCTAGGGTGGGGGGTTGGTGGGGAGGGGAGGGAGAGGGAGAGGGATTAGGCTTATTCCTAATTTGAACTAAAAAAAAAAGAATAATGGCACTGTTCTATATAGACCTTACCTTCCAAAAGTTTATACTTCCTTTAAATACTTTCTTCTTTTTAGTGGTTTTTTTTTTAATCAATTTTATTATTTTTGGAAACAATTCTCACTCTCTAGTCCTGTCTGCAATGAAACTTACAATGTAGTACATTCTAGCCTTGAACTCTGTGATCCTCCTGCCTCTCTGACTTCCAAGGGTTGAAACCCTGTAAGGACAAGTCCTGACAGTCTGGTTGTGGTGATATATTGTTTATGATCTAATAAAACTTGCCTGGAGATCAAAGTGCACAGCTAACCACAGCCATAGAAGCTGGACAGTGGTGACATACACCTTTAATCCCAGGACTCAGGAGACAGAGGTAGATATCTCTCTGTGAGTTCAAGGCCACCCTGGCCTAGACTCCAGTAAATCAGTCTAAAGGGGAAACAGAGCTCACACAAAGGTGATCTCAACACTTGGGAGCTCACACCTTTAATCCTAGTACCAGAGAGGTATATAATACTGGAGCTCAGTGTCTCATACTGTATCCTGGCATTCAGTCTAAGGCATTCAGTCTTGGGCAATTAGTCTCCAGCCACATTGAGGTCAAGATCGCCCTAGTCTTGGGAGAGGTGAAAGCCCTTTGGTGGCTTGGCTGCTTTTCTTTTCAGATCTTCAGCTTGAATCCCAGTGTGTTTCTCTGGGTTTTTGTTATTCATGTTACACATGGTCCTTATGATGAGTATTTTGTCAGTTACCAAGATCACGTGAGGAGACTTTTTCTTTCTCCTTCTTTGGATTAATAAGGAATTTTCTTCACTATCTGTGTTCTCTATGCCTTTTGTTGAGTGGAACATACAGAATTGGCCTGTGCCTCTGAATGCTGTTTGTAAGAATACCTGCTTTGGTACTTTCAACAGACCTGTCGCTTAACAGGAGTAGGACTGAAAGTTTATAACTCACTCAGACTCTCATTATCTAAGACAGGGATCCCGGAAGTGCAGTGATAGTAAAGTCAATAAAAGAAATAGGAAAATTTTAGAGAATACAAATAGCCTCCTTCACATTCTGAGTTACTGTCTATTAACCTTTGGGAGATGTTTACTAACTCCTGATATTTTCAAAAAGAGGAGAGGTTGGTGTGCTTCCCCTTTCTGAAACAGATGTTGTATAGAAGAAACAGTCTGATAACTGACCATGAGGGAAAAATGATTTATTATACTGTCAGTTTTCTGATGTAAGTATACCCTGCATATATTGATATATTAAACTCATGGATATTTATTCCATATCAGATAATTGCTGGAAGATTTGAAAGGTTTAGCTATCTGCCTGTTTCCTATTTTATTGTTCGAAGACATATCTCTTTAAGTCTTCTCTACTGCTCATTTTAAATGTTGAAAACAGTTCTTTTCGTTTATGTAGGCAGACAAAATAATAACTTTAGCAATACTATGCTATTTATCAGCTATTTGCAATTTAGTGGAGTTATTTAAAACATGCACTGCATTAGTTTTCAAAAAGCAATTACATGCATGAAATTCTCAAAGAATTAATACAAAGAATACAAGGAAATGTGAGAGACCTTAAGTTAAATTGACATTAAATGCATGTCTATTTTGTGGCCTAATTTTTCACTGATCATAAGTGTTAACATTTATGACCTCATTAATCTTCTTGAAAATGTGATTCTATATTTGTAATTTCATAGTAGTTTATCTTAGGATACTTTATAAGTTATTTAGGAATTCTGTATTATAAACTGAATTATGGACCTAAAGCACACATAAACATACATATTCATCTTATATGTTATTATGTATTATATGTGTTGCATGTATATTTTTGCTTGTTAATTTGTGTCTGTACAAGTGTGTATATGGCACAGTAAGTGTATGGCTGTGAGAGGACAGCTTGTGAAGTCAGTTGTCACCTTCTGTTATGTATATCTCAGGAATTGAACTCAGTATGTCAGGCTTGATGATAAGCACCTAACCTGCCAACCACAACATTCTTTTTTTGGAAGTTCTAACACTTAATTTGACTGTACATAAAGATAAGAATTTTAGGGAGATAAAGTTAAATGATGTTGTTTGGGCAGGGCCTGGATTCAATAGATCCAGTGGCCTTAAAAGCAGAGAGATGATACAAAATCCCCCCTTTCTTTCCTCCCCGCTGTCTCTCTCTGTCTGCCTTTCTCTGTCTCTCTGTCTATCTCTCTTTCTCTCTCTCCATGTATACAGGGCTAGTTTCCTGGGAAGACACACAGAAGCAAAGAGAAAGGCCTCATGAGAAATTGTCCTGTTACCAATTGACTGCACTTACTGGCTCTAGAGCTATGAGAAAATGAACTGTTGGTTAAGGGGCTCGGTATGACATTTTATTATGATACTAAAGAACACCAATGTACCCTTTAAATGATTTAGTTTGTTATAAATATTTTCCTGTTATGTTGACATAATGCCATTTTTTAAAAATTAAAATGTGTGTGTGTGTGTGTGTGTGTGTGTGTGTTTGTTGCTCATGTTTGTTCATGTGTGTGTGTGGGTGTGTGGACACATTATTGCCATGGACAGGATTGTCCATGTAGAGGTCAAAGGAGAATCTTTGGGTGTTGATTCTCATCCTCTTATGTTGTTTGAGACAGTCTTGTCATTGCATAACTGGTCTCTCAGAGGTTCTTTTTATCCACCTTCCACCTTCCCACATGGGTGCTCTGGGATCCCAGAAACATGGGCTACTGTGTCTGGCTCTCTTTTGGGTTCTTGTTCTCAAAACTTAAGTTTTCAGGCTTCTACTGCAGGTACCTGTTACCCACTGGGACATCTCACCAGTCCCATGATGACAATTTCATTTGTAAATGTTTATGTCTGCCTGTTTCTCTAGTCTTGTTCATATGTGTGTAAATACTAGCCTCCAAAGCTCACAGTTATTTTTCTTGAGGATTTTCTATCCAGAAATGTTTGTACAGGCTTATCCATCATTTGCATATGACAACTTATTTCACCACAGGGTTTCAAAAACTACACTTTAAAATAAAATTGTCCTGATATAAATTATTTTTCTCATTTAATTTGTGTTTCTGCTATTAATTTTTAACCTTATGGTTTTATTTTCTTCATTTTAGACTTGTTTCTCCTACACTGTGTTTCTTTGAAAACTCTTTCTTAGATTTTAGATATATATTGTTTTCAGTGATGATGATGAAATCTTTGAATGCAGATCCTAAAAGTATTTGCCTATATTATTCAGTCATTATGAGAAACACAACCACAATGCTAACAGTTCAAAGGAAAAGGAAGAAATTAAGAGTATCATGTTAAGCAAAATAAGCTAGAAGCATAGGCAGATATTACATGTGTTTGCTCATATGTGGACTCTAAAAACCAAACAGCCATCAGCAACAAAAACATTAAAGTAGATGGGAATTATTAGTGGGAAAACAGCTGTGAGGGAAGAAGGGGGTTACTGTAGGTGATGGTATAAATATGAAATATGATCAAAGTATGAAAATCAAGCAATAAACTCATATTTAAGCAGCACACTTAATATGCTTTAGTAAAGTCTGTTACCCCTTAGCATACATAAGATTTATGAAAACATCACTTGTCTACTTCCTGCTACTACAACGGCAAACCGTATGTCATATAATCTGGAATTCCAGTGCTCAGGAGAGGCTACGGCAGAGAATCAACAGTGTAAAGCTAGTATAGTCTGTAGAGCCAGACTCTAGAACAGCAGCAAAGATTATCTTTCAGCATTGCAGCTTTAGGATCTGGGAAGTCCAAGATTTAAGTACTATTTCTGGTAAAGACCTTCTTTACCATAAAGCTATAGAGGGCATGGCATAACAGGAAAGCACATGCATGCTGTTGATGGTAATAAGAATGGAAGCAGTGAACTCGTATGTGACAGAGAAATTGCTTCTAGAGTAAGGAGCCCCTTAGAAAGCACACTAGTCCTGGTATAAAGGCAAAATTCCATCCTTGAGGGTAGGTCACTCACATTCTAATAATTTCTTAAGGATTCCACCTACCAATATTGTTACAATGGTAATTAAATTTATACATGAATTTTATAAGACAGTGTTAAACTATAGAACAACAGTTTAAGTTATATGTTAGAGATTTCATTATTTTATTATTTCTTAATTATTTGCCAAATGCCCTTTATGTGCCTATGTCCCACCTATAATTTCAATGGACAAGATAGACGTTGTGTAAAGGAATTTGTGTTCTTCTGAAAAAGCCAAAAATGCAAAAACAATGCATTTGATGTTATTAAAATCTTAAAATGATGAAAGGTGACAGAAAGGGTTGGGGAAAGCTGGATGGTTAATATTTTGCTAGTCACACCTAGGATGTACCCCATAAAGTGATTTTAAGATTAGAGAAAAGGGAAAGATTAGGTCAGGCAGACATGTAATGGAAGATATCTTGGAGAAACAGGAGATGCAGATGAAATGGCCTTGATGCCAAAATGTGTTTGCAGGATTTCAGGGTTTCAGGCTGGATCTTCTTGCCAACACTGTATATTAACAAGAGATTGTAACACATGCAAGTAAAAAAATTTTTAGGAGAGAGGTAGCAAGTCTATATTCTATGGAGTTAATTATTTAGTCAATATTTTGGAGACAGTGAGCAAACCCAACTTTTAGAATTTTCTGATGAAGACTGTCTGAGATTCTGTGTTACAAAATTGAAACTTTATACTTTACAAATATCTTCTCATCTTGTGCTTGGAACCACAGCTCCTAACAACTGCCACTCTGTTCTCTTATTTTATGAGTCACACACTTTTGGGTTTTAGATGTAGGTGAGATCATGCAATATTGTATTTCTTTGTCTCACCAATTTAACGTAACCTAATGGCCCCCATAACTGCATGAATGTTGTTATAAATGACAAGGTTTCATTACTATTAAGGCTGAAATATTATTATCATGTATAAATAGATATACTCCACATTTTATTTATCCATTTATGCATTAATGGATGCTTATGTTATCTTTGTATCTTTTGCTGTTGTGAATATTGTTAATGATAAAGGTACAATTTTGTTTCATTGGAGATGTTTCCTGAAGGTTTGCCAGATTATACAGCAAATTCTGCAGCATCATAGTGTGAACTCATTCTAAAAAGCTTCTTTCAAATCTCTCTCTTGCTAATTCATCATTGTCTTAAACACATTGGTTATTTCTGAAAGCTGTATTTTTCTTGCATTCCCATAACAAAGTTGCCATAATTTTGTGTTCATATTCTTATAAATGGAGGTTTAAAACTTTTTCTATCTAAATGATTTTGTTTTTATTTTAATTCTGATGACTGTGGTAAGTTTATAAATGTATATGAGATTATTAAATTGAAGCATTAAAAGTTATTAGAATAATTATATAATGAAGCTTTTCTTTTGAATGAATTTTGATACAGGATGCTCTATTATCAGTGAGTACAACTTTGAAATAAATGAGATTTTCTGTGTATAATCAGTCATTTGGCTCTTCCTACTCTCATGAGTATGCCCTGAGTATTCTGGAGTAGTAAAAGAAAGGATTGCTATTCTGTGATTGTCTAGCCAGACATTAACCAAATGAACATTGCATATTTAATTAAATCTCTCATAAATTATTTATAGAAATTATCTTGATTGAAATTAACTAAAAATATCAATACATCAAGAAACAACTGAATGATAAGTATACTGTAAAATTGTAAATGGGACTTGAGTTTATTCATGCTCCAGCCATTCCCTCTGGAGTATTAACAATCTGCCTTATGGTGATAAGCAAATTATACACTGGTTTCATTCAGTTGTCTATTAGCTTTGCTTATATTTAGATACAACTTTACTAAACTTAAATTCTTGTTTTTTGATAGGTGTGGTGGTGGTGGTGGTGGTGGTGGTGGTGTGTGTGTGTGAGAGAGAGAGAGAGAGAGAGAGAGAGAGAGAGAGAGAGAGAGAGAGAGAGATGCTCTACCACTGTACCATGTACAGTACAATTAGTAACTGTACATGGAATTAGTCATGAATGATGACAGTAATATCTTATTTTTGCAACAATTATGAGAGTAATGGAAAGAAGTCAGATAAAAGCTGACATTTCAGTTGAAAAGATGATGATGACTTCTTGATACTGAATAAATTATTTTAAGTTTTGTGAATGGTTAAATCTTGATGTAACAGAAGGATAGAATACATTTTTGAGTATGACAAAAATAGTATTATTCCATTATATATATTGCTAAAGTGGCTAATGGAAAAGAGCCACTTAACTACAAGCATAGGAGAAAAACATGTATACTTTCTGGTTGCAAGAACATTTGGGATGAACTTTTCTTAGGGAGAACTAAAACAATGTCAGTTCATCCCTAGATAAGCACTGATGATTCATCAAAGAAATGGTTTCACCCAAGTCTAGTTTCCTGAGCCAGTGAATTTTTGGGTAGTTACAAATAACTACCCAAAACTACTTACAATAACATAGGTGAGATGTTATATTCAAAGCGTGTGTGAGTCAGAGATAGATACATTGCTAAAAAGCAAACACGTGGGCGAATAATGTTACAACTCTAGAGTTCCCTGTGTAGTTTTCAGGTTATCTCCAAGGGCTGGAGAGTCCCTGTTCCAGTCAGTATGCTTAATAATGACAGGAAGAGCTGTAGGAATTTTGTAAGTTTCAGGAGCTTCCCATGCCTTGTGAAGTTCCTTTAGTTCCTGAGTTTTATGGCGTCTCATCTCCCTCCAAGTGAAAATGATTCAGTTTGGAGGAAATAGCTGTATCACACTGTGCCTGTCCATATGCAAAATGAATTACTTCAGTAAAACACTTTGCAGCAAATGGAGACAATTACAGAAAATCACAACTGGTCATAATGTTGAGATCAACTGATCATGGGGAGCCTACCACCACTGCATACATTTACAACCCAAATCCTGCTCAGGCGGCATCTCTAAGGAAAGGCTGGAAGACTCTAAGAGCCAGAGAAACAGGGAGTCTCCTGTCAGACTGTGGCTTCTAGAAAGGAAGGAATCCATGATGACTCAATGAGATGCCTGCCTAAACACAACCTGAATAATGACAGACAAACACAACAGACATGCTAAGGTGGAAACAGAAAGTTCACAGGGACCCAGCACTAGACAAAGAACCTCACAGAGTCAGTGACTACTGAGAAAGGGGAAAGTTCATTTATCCAGTACTATGCCAGTCAGTTTTATGTCAACTTTACAATAACTAGAGTCATTTGGAAAGAAAAAAACTCAACTGAGAAAGCACCCACTAGCAGATTGACTGGTATACAAGCCTGTGATTCATTGTCTTTACGGATGACTGCTGTGACAGTATCATATCACCTTCTGGGATGGTTATCCTGGGTGCTACAAGAAGACACACTGAGGCAAGCCAAGTAAGCAGCATCCCTTCATGGTTTCTATGCTAGTTTCTGCTTCCTGGTTCCTACAGTGAATAACTGCTTTGATGTCCCTGGAAGTGTTAATAAAATAAAAGTGTTAAGTGAAATAAATCCTTTCTTCCCAAATTTGCTTTTGTTCATGATGTTTTTATCACAGCAATAGAAACCCTAAGGCAATTACAAACTCATCACCCTTGAAATTATATACACCAAAGCAACACTAAATGGATCCATCAGGTATGTTGTATTTATATATTTAGGTGTGTGTGTGTGTGTGTGTGTGTGTGTGTGTATGTGTAAAACAATAGTCATCAAAGAAAAAGATGCTATCACTTTGAAAGGTAGTGGGATACATGGAAGAAGTTGGAGGGAAGGGATTTTGGAGGGCTGTAGTGACGTAAGGGAAGAGGAAAATGATATAGTTATGTTTTAATTAAAATTAAGATAATAAATAAGGCATAAATATCTTATATCTCATTATAACCATTCATAAAATGTTCAGTTGTTAAATTTAAAATTCAAAACACTGAATCAATTGAAGTTTTAAATTGATACAATCACTTAACTCTTGCACATACATATACAAGTTACTGTCATAACTATAGATTTAGGTAAATAACTCTTTTCCATATCTAGCAGTTTCAACATAAAAACCATTCCAACGTGTTTGCCTAAAAATCTCTGCCCTGCACTTGGTTGAAGGCTAAAACAATATCCCTCAGTGTAGGGAGCTGCAGAAAACCGCACCCAAAAGATGGCGCCGGTTTCCGCCTTCCGCCAGCCCGACGGTGAGCGCTCTCTGTGGTAAACAACTCCAAATATGGTAGAGGTCATGTATCCTCTTAATTCTGCTTGGAGACAACCTATCCTGGCGCGCCACGTAGGGTTAGGTGATTGGTAGATGTAGACTATATCAGGCCCCGTCTCCCTCGGCCCGGGGCCGCCGCCTCCATTATACATTGTACAAAGCAAAGAGGTTCCCGATTAAACTGTGTTTGAAGAAGATTCCTCGGTGTGGCGTCTTTCTTGCTGGTCAAGGGTGGACGCCGCAAGTGGTGGCCCGTACGGGGAATTCAGAACTTCTCACAGTCGGGGCGGCGCCGGTAAGTTCCCAAGGTAAGTGGAACTGTAAAGTCCGCGGTGAATGCGGAGATAGGTCTCCGGTAAAGGAGCACCAAGGTCCTCAGGAAAGAGGAGATAGGTCTCAGTAAAAGAGTACCAAAGCCCTCGGGGAAGAGGCAGTAAAGTCTCCGGAAAGGAGCAACACTGTTCGCGACAAAAGCGAACCGAAAGTAAAAAACCTCGCTTCTGCCTTAATTTGCAGAGTGAGAGTAAGTTAATGGACCCTGCTATTATAGTGGTGATTTGGCTGCTTCTTAACATAGCAGTGTGGGCTTTTGTTTTCTGGTGGTGTTATCCGACTTGCACACCTTCGGAGCGCGCTAACTAAGACAAAAGCACAATGGGATCGTCACAATCACATCCAATTTTTCTGGCTCTTCAAGAGCTACTTCATTCTAACAATTTAAGGTTAACTAAAGCCACATTACAGAGGTTCCTGAGTGAATGCGACACCATTGCACCCTGGTTTGCAGCCTCGGGCAATCTCACTGTGGATAGTTGGGATAAATTAGGGAAAGACCTGGATTTTGCCTGGGAGCAAGGAACGTTGAAGCCGAGTGTTCGCCCGGTTTGGCGTCTGGTGCGCAGCTGTCTAGAGGACAAAGGTGGAAATAAGAAAGCTATAGCAAATGGACAGGCTGCCCTTGAAATGCTCCAAGAAGAAAGGTCAGAACAGTCAGAAAGTGAGAAAACAAAGGAGAAACAGAAAAGGGATAAGAAGCGAGTCTATCCTTCTCTAGGAAGGTTGAGGAAGGAATTAAAAGAACCAGGAGAGGATTCAGAATCAGAGGAGGATATATGTGAGGATGAGGACATCATGGAGGAAGAGGAGGAAGAGATTATTGAGCTCATGGAAAAACATTCATTAAAAGTATCAGAAAAACAGCGTCCTAAAATGGCGACTGTAAAACAAGGGCACCGCCCTATCGCTCCTCCCCCCTACTGCTCGAAAGAGGAAGTAGGAGGTCCTGGTTGCTCCACCTTCTGTCCGGAAGTGTGGCGTACGGTTCGCACTGAGTTTCGGGTTACTCGACCACTGGCTTATCCAGTTTTTACAGACGGTAACCAACAGAGATATCATGAACCAATTGACTTTAAAATAGTCAAAGCTCTGGCAGAATCGGTACGCACCTATGGGGTGACGGCAGCTTTTACAATTGCTCAGGTAGAGGCGCTCGGTCGCTACTGTATGACACCCAGTGATTGGACAAATTTGGTAAGAGCTTGCTTATCACCAGGACAATATTTGGATTGGAGAGCTTTTCAAATTGAGTTTGCCAATGATCAAGGTGCGATTAATCGCGCAGCTGGTGATCAATATTGGGATGTGGACATGCTTCTTGGTCAAGGACGTTTTGCACAGCAACAAACAGGATATCCTCCTCAAGTGTATGATCAGATTAATCAAATAGCCATTAGGGCTTGGAGGTCTCTGCCTAACAAAGGTGAGGTCAGTGGAAATCTTACAAAGATATTACAGGGTCCTATGGAACCCTTTTCAGACTTTGTGGCAAGAATGGTAGAAGCTGCAGGAAGAGTGTTTGGGGATCCAGATGCTGCTATGCCTTTGATCAAACAGCTGATTTATGAACAGTGTACAAAAGAGTGCAGAGCTGCAATAACTCCATATAAGGGTAAAGGCCTTGAAGTCTGGATGAAAGTCTGTAGGGAGTTAGGGGGTCCGCTGACTAATGCTGGACTAGCAGCTGCTGTGATGCAATTAACTAAGAAAGGTGGAGGTTCAGGAGCTTGCTTTAAATGCGGCAAGCAAGGGCATTTGAAAAAGCAATGCCCCGAGGGAGGAAACACTAAAGTCAATAACTTTGCTCCGCGCCCTAAGCAACCTGGCTTATGTCCTAGATGTAGAAAAGGAAATCATTGGGCTAAGGATTGTAGATCAGTAAAAGACATCAGTGGACAGCCTCTTGTTCAGGGGTATGGAGGAGCTCGTTCAAAAAACGGACGACGGGGCCCACGACCCCAGGGCCCACAAATATATGGGGCCATGGAGGATCAGAACCAGGAGCAGAGTCCCGAAACTTGGCCCTCTCTTCATCATCCGAGGGACCGAGGAGAGCCACTACAGGCTCCGCGGGGCTGGACTTACGCTCCACCACCAGACTCGTATTAACTCCCAGAATGGGAGTCCAGCTTGTTGACACCGATTTTAAGGGACCCCTTGAGCCTGGCACAGTAGGTTTGCTTATAGGAAGATCATCTGCAGCATTGAAAGGTTTACGAGTACATCCTGGAGTTATAGATCCTGATTACATGGGTGTAGTAAAGATCATGGTAGAATCTCCTAGAGGGATTACAGCCATTTCTCCTGGAGACAGGATAGCACAGTTACTGCTTTTGCCAAGCTTGCATGACAAGTTTCCAGCACAAGCCAGAGAGAGAGGAGAGGGAAACTTTGGCTCCACTGGATCAAACTTAACTTTCCTAGCTTTAGACCTTGATCAACGTCCAACCCTTGAGTTAATAGTGAATGGTAAGAAAATCTTAGGCTTACTAGATTCTGGAGCTGATAAGAGCATCATAGCCACTAAAGATTGGCCCTCTGGCTGGCCTATACAGGTTTCTTCTCAAAGTTTACAAGGTTTAGGCTATGCTAAGTCTCCTGATATGAGTGCTAGACAATTGCCTTGGAAAGATCAGGAAGGGCATTCAGGGACCATGCAACCTTATGTGTTAGACTTACCAATTTCATTATGGGGAAGAGATTTGTTAAAGGATATGGGTTTTAAACTCACAAATGAATACTCAGAAACATCTCAAGGTATCATGAAACGAATGGGATACGTCCCAGGCCGAGGCCTCGGGAAACATCTGCAGGGTCGTACCAGTCCTATTATTCCACAACCGAGACCAAAGAATCTAGGTCTGGGTTTTTCCTAGGGGCCACTGAGGGAGGTATTCCTATTACCTGGAAAACAGAGGAGCCGGTATGGGTTCCTCAGTGGCCACTTTCCTCTGAAAAACTGGAAGCTGCTAAGACTCTAGTGCGGGAGCAGCTGGATCTGGGGCATATAAAATCCTCTGTATCTCCATGGAATACTCCTATTTTTGTCATTAAGAAAAAATCTGGTAAATGGAGACTGCTTCACGATCTTAGAGCTATTAATCAACAGATGCAAATTATGGGCCCTGTACAACGTGGTCTTCCACTTTTAACTTCTTTACCTGCATCATGGCCTATCATCTCTATAGATATTAAAGATTGCTTCTTTTCCATACCTTTGTGTGCCAAGGATTCAGGGCGTTTTGCGTTTACGCTGCCCTCTTGTAATCATGAACAACCTGATCTAAGGTATGAATGGATAGTGTTGCCACAGGGGATGGCCAATAGTCCTACTATGTGTCAGTTGTTTGTAGCAGAAGCAATTGCTCCTTTGAGAGTGGACTTTCCAAAGATTAGATGTGTTCATTATATGGATGATATTTTATTGGCTGCCAAAGATGATAAAACGCTTAATAAGGCATATACAAAATTGGTAAAATTGCTTGAGATGCATAATTTAGTCATAGCCTCAGAAAAGGTACAAAAGGACACTGTTGTTAACTATCTAGGGGCTAAGATTCTCCCTCATACAATTATTCCACAAAAGATAGAGATTAGAAAAGATAATTTAAAAACTCTTAATGATTTTCAAAAGTTGTTGGGAGATATAAATTGGATAAGATGTTATTTAAAATTACCAAATTATGAGTTGAAGCCATTGTATAATATTCTCAATGGTGATTCAGCATTAGATTCACCTAGGCAGTTAACTGCTGAAGCCAGAGAAGCTTTAAAGAAAGTGGAGACAGAATTACAAAATGCCAGCCTTAAAAGGCTAATAGAAAATATGGATATTCTTTTGTGTGTGCTCCCAACATTCTCCCAGCCTACAGCTTTGCTGTGGCAAGATGGTCCGTTACTATGGATTTATTCTAAATCCTCCCCAGGAAAAACTATTGAATACTATCCTGCAGCGGTTGCTGACTTGGCTCAAAATGGGATACAGCAATGTATTCAATATTTTGGGAAACTACCAATTAAGATCATAATCCCTTATACTGCTCAACAAGTTAAGATACTTTGTGGAACTGTGGATGATTGGGCAATTCTTCGATGTGGATTTTCAGGAGAAATAGATAATCATTATCCAAAACACCCTCTAATGTCATTTTTTAAAGAACATCCAGTCATTTTTCCTAAAATGACTGCAGCAGCTCCTATTGCTGGAGCCACAAATATTTTCACTGATGGATCCAAGACGGGCTGTGGAGCCTATATGATAGAGCATCAGGATCCAGTGCAATTTCAATATCAGCCTGGCTCCCCCCAGATTATTGAATGTAAAATTGTTCTTGAAGTGTTTAGAAATTGCCCGTTCTCCTTTAATCTGATTTCTGATTCGGCATATGTTGTGAATGCTGTTAAGGCCCTGGAGGTTGCAGGACCTATTAAACCTAATAGTACAGTTTGCAAACTCTTACAGGAGTTGCAAAAGTTGATCTGGCATCGCGATCAGAAATTTTTTATACAACATATTAGAGCTCATACCAACTTGCCTGGACCTCTATCAAAAGGCAATGAGATCGTAGATCTCTGTACTAGAGGGGAATATGTATTTTTCGCTTCCTCTATGGAACGAGCACAGCACTTTCACAAACAATTTCATGTATCTGCAAAAACTTTACAGCAAATGTTTCAGCTATCTCGAGCAGAAGCTAGACAGATAGTATTGAATTGTCAACAGTGTATAACCTTCTTGCACCCCCCTAGCCTGGGGGTCAATCCTAGAGGGTTATTGCCCTTGAAGATCTGGCAAATGGACGTAACTCATTTTTCAGGATTTGGAACTCTTAAATATATCCATGTGTCTGTGGATACCTGTTCAGGCATCATCCATGCCACCCCTATGAGTGGGGAAAAGGCTCGCAATGTCATTGGACATTGCCTTGAGGCGTGGGCTGCCTGGGGAAAACCTCAGCAATTAAAGACTGACAATGGTCCTGCTTATACAGCTCAATCTTTTACCTCCTTCTGTAAACAGATGGAAGTCCAATTAAACCATGGCCTGCCTTATAATCCCCAAGGACAAGGAATAGTTGAAAGAGCCCATCGCACATTGAAAGAATGTTTATTAAAACAAAAAGGGGGAATAGGCCATGGTAGGACACCAAAGGAACAACTATCTTTGGCTCTCTTTACTCTGAATTTTTTAAATTTGGATTCTCAAGGCCTTTCTGCTGCCGATAGGCACCAGACTCGGGCACCTGCTCAGAAGGGCTATGTAAAATGGAAAGATATCCTTACGGGTCTATGGCATGGACCGGACCCGGTATTAGCATGGGCGAGAGGTTCTGTTTGTGTTTTCCCTCAGGATCAGCAAGACCCGGTGTGGATTCCAGAGAGACTAACGAGGAGGTGCAACAAACAAGATGAAGCCTCCGATTTTGATCCTGCTGCTGATCTTGACAACACCGTGGCTGATCCAGGCCAGAGAACAAATCCTGTGGGCCATAGCGAAAGCGTGGCCAATTCCTTTGCCTGTTCATAGCACATCTAAAGTTTTGCCTGTTTTCTTTTCTACTAGTTGTGAATTGGGATTGCCTTGTGTCAATTTAGATCCTGACACTGCCCAGTATTCAGCCACTAATATTTCTCTCAATGGAGCATTATGCTTCTCCCTTATTAATAATTCTAACCCATGCATTTGGTTGAAGAATGGTTCTATTGGCAATTGGCTTGATCCTCTTACTAATAACCAGATCTCGAGTGCTATGCTCACTGAAGCCCTGTCTCAGTTTAGTACAGGCGCTAGTTCTGGCTCTGGCACTGGTACAAATGGAACCAAAGATGTAAATATCACTACATTTCTGATGCTGATGGAGGGGCTCCGACCCTCAAATTCACGCTTTAGTCAAGAGAACTCCACTGCTCGACAAGTCTTGCCTTATTGTGCACCCAATCGAGGCTATCCTCCTCATTGGACGCCTTGTCAGAGTCCGGATCACAAACTTAAGCAGATAGCTCCAGGTTTTGAATTTACTCCCCCTCTTGGCAAGTACCAGTATAACCTAACTCAGGGAGGTTCCCAAAGAACAGGCAGTAAAAATACCTGGCCATGGTTTCAATGGGTACTCTCCAACGAGCGTGGAGCATTTACTTCTCTTGAACCTTTTGCAGTTCTCCAGAATCTCTGCATAAGACTTCTTAATGTTTCTGGTACAAGGGATGAGAAGGGACCTTCTCTTAAGAATCTATCAATACATAAAGCTTTGAATAATCTCACTGTTCCAGCTAGCCCAGTATGCTTAAAAGCTCCTTTTTTCTTTCTGCTCTCTAATGCTACTGATGCTACCAAAGAAGTGATCTCGTGCAATTCGACTGATGTCTCCTGCATTGCTAGCCAATGTTGGAATGGTTCTGCTAATACAGCAGTAGTGATGAGGATTCCTATGTATGTTCCTATTCCAGTCAAAGTGGATACAGGAACGTTTCCCATTACAGAAATCATCAGAACCAAACGGGATTTTGGCATAACTGCAGCATTGGTTACTGCCATTACCCTTTCTGCAGCAGCGGCTACGACTGCCGCCGTTGCCATGGCTGCTCAGGTCCAATCAGCTGAGACAGTCAATGACATTGTGGAAAAAACAGCTACAACATTAACTACCTTGAGATCTATTGATGGCCACTTAAAAGCTGGCATTCTAACTGTGAACCAAAGAGTGGACCTGTTGCAGGAACAGGTGGATGATTTAGTAACCTTAACTTCCATAGGATGCATTCATTCCTTTTCTTCTTTGTGTATCACCTCCAGGATGGCCAATAATTTCACGGAGAACAGCAACCTGAGTTGGCAGTTGAGTGCCTACCTTCAGGGAAATTGGAGTCAACAGTTCGAGAACCTGACAGACACCCTGACACAACAGATTATTGCCGTGAATGCTACACGCCTGAGCCTGCCCACTGTTAATACCCTCTTAACTACCCTTAAGCGAGCCTTTAGTTTAGTTAAGGAATGGGCTGGAATAGGGGTTATGTTTTCCATGATGCTGTTAGCCATTTTTGTTTGCTTGTGGTGCCTATGCAGGATCAGGAAGTCGCAAAAATCCCAAGCTGCTATGTTGGTACAGGCCTTTGCTGCTGTGGAAGCAGGACAGTCCCGTCAAGCATGGTTATCCATGCTGACAGACAAATAGATGTCTGTCTCGCCCTTGCTGAGTGAGTAATGCGTATCTGAATCAGTCATGCTCAATGACGGGCACCTACCCTCATGCTGAGCGAATAAGCATACATGTGTTCCCTTCAACCTAAGACATGAGCCTGTGAGGGCGACACAGTGACTCTTTGACGGGTAAGATAGGGACACTGGGGTTGAACCTAAGACAGAGATGACTGAAATCTGACAACAGATAGATACTGCTACTCCTATAATATTAAAACAAAAAGGGGGAACTGTAGGGAGCTGCAGAAAACCGCACCCAAAAGATGGCGCCGGTTTCCGCCTTCCGCCAGCCCGACGGCGAGCGCTCTCTGTGGTAAACAACTCCAAATATGGTAGAGGTCATGTATCCTCTTAATTCTGCTTGGAGACAACCTATCCTGGCGTGCCACGTAGGGTTAGGTGATTGGTAGATGTAGACTATATCAGGCCCCGTCTCCCTCGGCCCTGGGCCGCCGCCTCCATTATACATTGTACAAAGCAAAGAGGTTCCCGATTAAACTGTGTTTGAAGAAGATTCCTCGGTGTGGCGTCTTTCTTGCTGGTCAAGGGTGGACGCCGCACCTCAGAAATTGCAAGAAAGCTTTCTGCTTTTGTTTGAAATGATTCCCTTGGCATGTATTTAGATAGGACTTTAGACAATCATCCCAAGCATTACGGAGGTCAATTACATATCCATTAGTAAGGCAGCTTCTTTATGTAGTTTAGGAAAGCTGGAAGGAGATGCAGGAGGAAGGGATGGAGAAGGGGTGGGGCAGAGGGGGGGAGAGATGCTGTCTGATGAGATACTGTTTATCAATGACAGTGATTGCGTGAATCATCTTAGTGCTTTGCTGCTCTCCATGCAGCAGCAACTCTCTTTGCTGCTCGCTTATTTGCTTCTCATCATGGTGAATCTCTAAATATTGGTCAAGAAAAATAACTGTGTCTTCTAATTTTTAATACAGACTCAGGCATAGAAAATCTTTCTAGAAGTCTATTCCTTGGGAAAGCAGTTTACCAGGCACCAGAAAAAAGTGTTATGGACTTGTGTTATATTAAACAAAGAAAAACAAAATTTTGGAAATGTTTGTGATGAATATTCTTTCTTAAGGGTAAAGGGTGTCCAAAATGTGTTTTGTGTTTCTAGAATAAATTAAAGTTTTTGGAGTGTATTTGGAAGAGAAATGCATAAACCCAGAAGGCTTCTTTTTAGTGTTGTTTTCCTTAGAATTATAGTTTAGTTGTAAAACTTTTTCAACATATTTAATCAGAAATTTAATTCATATATGACTTAACATACACTTGTGAGTATATGAGAACATGTAACTCTTTGAAGAATAGACATTCTTCACAGATGACAGGCTTTCTTTTTGATAGGTGTTATTTATTGTTAGTAAGTACTTGATAGCGTTTCTGCCACAAAGCTATGAGTGCTAGTGCTGCGGTAATATGAGTTATTACTTAACTCTCCTCCCTACATTTCCTTCAGTGGATCATTTTCTCTATATTTGGTTTTTTCCTACCTCAGTACTGCTCTTTCTGAATCCCTGACTCTTTTTCAATT
The DNA here is from genome assembly GCF_003668045.3 of Cricetulus griseus. Classification (NCBI taxonomy): domain Eukaryota; kingdom Metazoa; phylum Chordata; class Mammalia; order Rodentia; family Cricetidae; genus Cricetulus; species Cricetulus griseus. The sequence goes on from NC_048598.1 coordinate 138,773,913, forward strand.
TTCCTTAGCTCTGGACTGGATCTTTGTCATCAGTTCCTCTATCTTCTTTATCTTCTGTTTTTACTAGTGACATAACCCAGTTTCTGTTCTTTTCTTTTAAATTACCATTATATTTCAGAGTTTTGTACTTCAATTTCCAGTTTAAAATTGTCATTTGAACACTGGCTTTCTATATTCAATTCTGTAGTTGATTTCTCCAAGTAAATGGTTCTAAATTGTTATAACCTAACAACAACAACAACAACAACAACAACAACAATAATATTTCAGAGCCAAGACTACCCTGCCTCTGTTTTCCAATTCCACCTATTCTCCCAAACATTGGGAGTCATCCTTGCATCATTTGCTTTTCTCGAAATCCACATCTGCTAGGCAATTGCTTGATTTTTACCTTGAAAATTAATCTAGAATGAGTTCCCATAGTCCCTGGGGGAACTTCTCTAGTTTTATGTCACTGCTTTCTTTTGCCTGTGTTATTTCAGGTGCTTCTTATAGTGTTCTGAAACAAAAATAACCCTTACATGATCTGGCCCTAATTCCTTGAGCTCATTTGCTCTTATCTGCCAATGTTGCTACTAGCCTATGAAGGGTCCTTGTCACTTCTGCAATGATCCAAGTCAGATTATGTTTTGGGACAGTTGTTTCTGTTGTTTTCTCTGCCACAGTGCTAGTTCCCTAGAGTTTCATTGGCTCCCTTCTTCCTTCCCCCCAGGGTTCTTCCAAAATTGTGCTTAAACCCATGTATAGATCAACTACCCTCTGCAAAGGTCATCAATTCTACCTCATGTGCATTTTCTCGTTATTGACTGTATAATATTTATTTCCTTCTTCAATAGAATAAATGCTGTATGAGAATAGATTTTTCAGATGTATATTTATACCAAATTAATCTTAAAATGTATAAACAAACAAATACTGAGAATTGTTCAGTTCATTGTCCTCTTTGTCTCTTGCTTTGCATATTTCTTATGCTGACATCTATAAGATTGCAAACACTCTAACTCTCATCTATAAAAATGGTAATTTCAAGTAATTAAAAGTTATACTCTTCTAAATTTTACATTCCATTTAATTTTCATGTTAAGATTTATGTAATTCATAATTAATATAATGTATAGTTTTCAAGATTTATTTTTTACTTAATGTTTCTGACACCCATCCATTCTAGGTGTGCTACTATTACTTGATAATTTTGAGGCTATCCATTAGTATGAATTCATCATTATATCATTTCTTGTATGAAGGCCACAGGCATTGACTTGTTATCAGGTTTTTGCTTTTTCAAATGATGTTGTTATTACATCATGATTTATAATTCTAGTGTCCAAGTGAATGAAATTTTTGCTTCATTAATATATAGTTGATTATTACTGAGGGACATAATAAATACAATGGAAGTAGAAACTGCTTTAGGGAATATTAGTTGTGTACACTTTCACTTTAATCAGAAGTTTGTAATATCTCTTTTAATTTATGTTATATTATGTTTATTTTATGCTTGTTTTATATGCATGAGTTTCTTGCCAGCATGTACTTACATGCACATGTGCATGCTTGGTGACTATAGAAAAAGAAGAGGGTTTCCCCTAGAATGAAGTTTTATAACATAATGAGCCATGATGTAGGTGCTGGTAACTGAACTTATGTCCTCTGAAACAACAGAAAGTACTATTCATAACTGCTGACCCATCAGTCCAGCTCCATACTTAAATTTTGGCTAGTATTTAATATGCTCAGGTGTTTGATTGTTTCTGGAGGATGTAAGATGTTGCTTTTTTAATGTTCTCTTTTCCTAGTTGTTAACAGCATTAGCATTACCACTAGTGATTATTCATTATTTTCATATGTTCAGTATATTAATGCTTAGTCATTCTCTTGAACCATTTTGTTGGATGGTTTAGATTGGTTGGGTGTTTTATTTGTTTTAAGTAGTTATTTTATGCTCTAAGTGAAAATATAATCACAAATTTACTTTTGATATCTTCTCTTATATTCCCTTTTTATTTTTTAAAAGGTGGAACTTTATAAAAGATTAAATAATATAATAATATCTGGATAGTTTTGTGAAATGTGCTTTCTATATGTCACTTATGTCTTTCAATATCCAAAGTTATATGAAGCTGCAAAACGAGAACCAGTATTATAGAATATGAATGTACACTAGTGACTTTAGAATAAGGAACATTTTCATTTTCACTGATAGTTTATATGAATATTTCTTATGAAGTATGCTTTATTTATGTGCATAATTGAAGATCACAGTCACATTGCCCTCAGTGTAGGAATGCAGAAGCCTCTGAGATTTCTTACCTCAAGGTTTTACCAACTCATTTGATCTCCAACATTATCTAATCTTCAAATAACTTGGTAGGGATGACACCTGAGATAGTATCTGATAAGGCAAATGTTAACATTATATTTACTATAATATACTATTATATAACAAGGTGTCCATTACTCAGTGGCTGTTGTATTTCTTTCATCATTTTGGAGATCTGTGAGTTGTGATAGCTTAGACCACCTGATTTAGGTTTGAGGTTTTTTAGGTGAGTGCATTAAAATTTTAATTGGGGATTTAGTCATTTGAAAGACAGACTCTGTTGATGTCAAAGATGCCCCACATACATAGCTGCCACTTGACACTGGCTGAAAATTCAGGTGACACGACTATTTGTTTTTGTTTGTTTGATTGTTTTCTTGTGACTTGGATTTCTTTTGACATGATAATTGCAAACAATTAAAAAGTGGAGTGCAGAACTAAATAGAGAATTCTCAACAGAGGAATCTAAAATGGCTGAAAGACACTTAAGAAAGTGCTCAACATCCTGAGCCATCAGGGAAATGCAACTCAAAACAACTCTGAGATACCATCTCACCTCTGTCAGAATGGCTAAAATCAAAAACACCAAAGACAGTTTATGCTGGAGAGGATGTAGAGAAAGAGGAACACTCCTCCACTGGTAGGAGTGCCAACTTTTACAGCCACTTTGGAAATCAGTATGGAAGTATCTCAGGAAAATGGGAATCAGTCTACCTCAAGATCCAGCAATGTCTCTTTTGGGCATATACCCAAAGAATGCACACTCATACAATAAGGATGTATGTTCAACTATGTTCATAGCAGCATTATTTGTAATATCTAGAACCTGGAAGCAACCTAGATGCCCCTCAACTGAAGAATGGATAGAGAAATTGTGGTACATTTACACAATGGAGTACTACTTGGAGGGGGGGAAGCAATGGAATTTTGAAATCTGCAGGCAAATGGATGAAACTAGAAGAAACCATCCTGAGTGTGGTAACCCAGTCACAAAAAGACAAACATGGTATGCACTCACTCATATATGATTTTTGACATTGAACAAAGGATTACCAGTGTACAATCCACACTGCAAGAGGAACTAGGAAACAAGAAGGACCCCAAGAAAAGATTGCATAGTCCCTCAAAGAAGGGGAGGCGGGACAAGAACTCCTGAGCAAAGTGGGAGCATGGGGTGGGGGAAGGAGGTGAGAAGGAGAGAAAGGGAAGGGGGAGGAGAACAATAGGACTGAGACTGGGAAGGAATAGAGGAGGGCAAGAAAGGAGATGCCTTGATAGAGTGAGACAGTAGAGTTTTGGAGAGAGGTCTGGCACAGGGGAAATGTTAGGGGATCCACAGGGATGACCCCAACTAAGAATCTAGGCAGTAATGGAGAAGATGCCATTGATACCCTTCCCCTATAATGAGATTGTTATCTACCTTGCTTACCATTCCTAGAACCTTCATCCAGTAAGTGATCGAAGCAGAAACAGGCATCCACAGCTATGCATTGAATCATACTCCAGGAATCCAGTTGTGGAGATGGAGGAGTGATGATCAATGGAGCCACGATGGTGCTAGAGAAACCCGCAGAAACAGTTGACCTGACCTGAGAGCACGGAAACCCTAGTCATAAAGCTGGGGAACCAGCATTGGATTGAACCAAGCCTTCTGAATGTGGGTGCCAGATAGGAGGTCAAGACAGTCTATGGGACCGCTAAGGGTGGAGCCAGTCTTTATCCCTAGAGTACAGATGGACGTTGGGAGCCCATTCCATACGGAAGAATATTATTGCAGCCCAGATACAGTAAGGAGGGCCTAGGCCCTCCCCCAAATGTTATGATGGACTTTGAAGGTCCTGCATGGAGTGTTGTGGCCTGGTATGTCTCAGGCCTAAACCATGGAAGCCACGAGGTTCGGCCTGAGTATGGGAGCATGGACTTGGAAATTTCTAGCAACCTAACAGCTATAGAAACCAGACACAGGCATCTTGTCATCTTTAGAGAGCTCTCAGTTCCATGCTGCAAATCTGGAGTCTCTTCTTTATTCAGCATCTTCCTGGCTGTAATCTAACCATTCTTCCCTGACCCTGAGACCATTTTCTTCCATCTCCTTAGACCCTATCTGCAGATCTCACAACCATCTCTCCTCCTGTGGACTGATACCTCCTAACTATACTTAGACTTTTTCCTCAGCCCGGTGCAGGCCTATCAAATGCATCTGTAAAGATGTAAAATCAGGGGACATTCTCCACTGAGGCTATGCCATTCAACAGCAAATCAGCTAGCATCTGCAATACAATGCAGACCGGAGCTACGGAGGTATGGGCCCTAAGAAATCATCTAAGGGAAATTTACTAGGCTCCTGGCAGTGGAGGGCCTCACTATCCCTGGGGAGGAGGTAGGGGATGCATTGGGGAACATGGGAGGACAAGGGAATGGGGGGATAGATATGGAAATATGATTGCCTCTAAAATAAATAATAATTATAATAATATAACCTTAAAAATTGCATTGTAGTTCAATCCCACTTTAGTCTGAGAACTTGTGAAAACATAAGATGTGCTGATTACCTAGCACATGCTCATTCTTGGTGTATGCTTGTGAGCTTGTGAGCTTGAGAATGTGTATTCTGCTCTTTGATGAAGTTATCTATTGATGTCAATGGAATCAAATTGATTGGTGGTGCTGTTTACTTCATCTATAGTCTCAGTTTATTTTCTATCTGTTGTTTCTCTCTATATCCGATGGGGCATGAATGAATCTGCAGTTATAATAGTTCCTCTGTCTTTTCTTATAGTTTCAACCGTTTTTCCCTTCAAAGAGTGAGATACTCTGATGTTTGGTGTATTTAAGTTAATAGTTGCTATCTCTTCTTAGGTATCACTATGTAATGTTCCTTTTAACTTTCCTTGCATTGAAGTAAGCTATCTTTGAAACTTCCTTTGGTTGGTATCAGCCTAGTTTACTTTCTTGATCAATTTATCCCTCCTGCCCCTTTTAAAAATTATTAACACACACACACACACACACACACACACACACACACACACACACACACACAGAGGTATTAGTGGGCCTCGTGTAAGCATAATGTGAATGAGCATTTTCAAATTCATGGGACAAACTAACTTAAATTGGTATAATTACAAAATTTATTTTCAAAATTATTGTTCTATATAATTATTGAAAGAACCATATCACTCTCTGCCATATTTGCTGCTGTTTTATATTTGTCTCTTCTATTCTTTCCTACCTTTGTCTTGTATTCTTTTCTGGATGCTTGTGGTTTTACTTGAGCATTTAGTATGATTCACATTCCTTTCCATTTGTAGCATATCATCTGTACTTCTATTTTCACACTTTATGATCATTGTTATAGAGCCCAGGATGACATTTATTCAATGAAATGCATATTCACTGATTTTCAAATAAGATCATAACTGCTTTAAAATCCCTACCATTTAATATTATTATAGATATCACAATGTAATGTCCCAACAGAGCCTGTCAAGGATAAGAAACATCAGTGCTTGTTTTCAAAGCCTCCATCCTAACTTCACAGTTTCTTTCTCTGACTCTCAGCAGCCCATTGTGATCTTGATGGATAAGCACCAGTGATAGAAGTTGTTGAAGGATTTTGCTTCATTGAAGGTAACAAGATTGAAAAAGAAACCAAGACAAGAATAGATCAAATGCAGAAAATTTGTAGTGGCCTGGTTGAAGAACAGACACAGAAGTATGTTCCTTCAACACTGTGACAAACAGTAAATGTATCAATAAGCACACCTCACCAGTATAATATGGAAGTAATCATAAATCATGTATCACCCAGTTCTTTATTTAAGGTGTCTTCTAAATGATACTCCAGCATAATGGACTATTATCTGAGGAATAATGCACATTGCAAAATATTGCTTATTGTTACATAGTTCATGCACATGTCTTTTTTTTATTAGTAATCTTCAACCTAAGGTCAAAGAATTGCTTTTACTTCATAATAACCTCACATCTCTGATATATCCTATGAATCAATCATATATAATGGAACTTAAGACAATGATCCAAGAAGGATCATTGCTTAGGCCATTGTTGCAACTGAGGCAGATACTAAGAAGACACAAAAGCCATTTGTGAGAGGAGCACATGTGTGACTGTATCAGGATACTTGCTTTGGCTTAGGGTGATGATGCTAAGAAATGTATTCATGAACCTGGAAGAAAACACTCAGTTTTGCTTCATATTTTGATGTATTAATCAAGAATTTGGCTGAATTATCAAATAATTTTAGGGTAGATATGAATTGGGATGACACTGAAGAACACCTTGAGGTGTTGACAAGGCACTGGCTGATGAGGATTCTTTGGAGTAAGACATGAAGAAGACAAGACAAAAGAAAATTGAAAGAAAATAAGAAAAATCCATTGGAAATTTTAATAGACTTGTAAAGTTCAATAAACCCTCAAAATGTTTAAAAATATATATAGCAAAGTGAAATATTTTCATTCATAAAAAGTTTTGTAAAGAAATTAACCAAGCAAGCTACTCAGTCTTTATTTCTGGAGTGACATCTTTAGAGGAACCTCAGGCAGCTCCTTTAGGAAGGATTTCCAAGGAAAATAATGTTGGTTATCACAGAAAGTGACAGTCACAAGAATTTCATGATCTTTGAAGACCTTCCAGAGGTACCATACTTGGAGATGGAAGACTTTGGTGTGGTGATAGTTTGTTTTCTACCTGGTGTTTCCTGTGCAGTAGTAGACCACTTTGTGGATAACTTGAGTAACTAGCAGCATTCCTCCATCCATTCCTTTTGCTACTCTTGCCATCCACTTATTCATAAATATACAATAACTAAACACACAAATATACATACACACACTCACATACACATATGCATACACATACACACACAACTGGAATTAACAGGAACCCATGCACATACCTATGTACAGACATAAACTCATAAATGCAAAATGAAACAAAGAAAAACCTCACAGACAAGAGGTAGAAATGGTCAGTGGGCAGGTCATATATTACAGTTAAAGAAGAGTAAAGTATTTTCATGTTAATGCACACAGGGTAATAAAAGGCAAGATGACACATAATATGTCTTTCAATAAGGCAGAAGAAAATAGTGTTTTCCTCAAAGAAGACATGACAAATACTTAAGGAGAAAGTAATGAATTTCTGATTTGCAGTGGTCACTTTGTTTCTATCAATTATTATGATTATTATAGCACATTGTGTCAATGAAGCTAGGTAATTCTTCTATTATTTCTAAATTTAATGTTTATAAAATCATTTTACATATTGTAACATTTGTAAAAGATTGGTGTTACCTCATTAATCAAATTTTGTGATATTAAAATATTATCATTCATTGTTAATATATGCTTAATACTGTGGTTTTTGAAATTTTCAGTGATTTTTTTTTTTTTTGGTTTTTTGAGACAGGGTTTCTCTGTGTAGCTTTCGAGCCTATCCTAGTACTTGCTCTGGAGACCAGGCTGGCCTCGAACTCACGGAGATCCTCCTGCCTCTGCCTCCCGAGTGCTGGGATTAAAGGTGTGCACCACCAACGGCCGGCTCCAATGATTTTATATTATACAATTTCAATACATATGCCCTCTGTATCCTATAACCCCCTTCCTTTTTTTATTACACTCTGTTCAAGGAAACAAGATTGACTGTCTCTTTTGTGATTAAATTACTAAAACAGCTAGTTCTTTAGTTAAGCTATATGTCATCCAGGAAATGAAGATGGAGATTGTCCTGTGGATATATAATATAATTCAGTAAGTGTTTGATAAGACCTGACATATCACAAAGACATTTTCTTGATGGTCTTGTGGGATAAACCATTATGAGAATTATAGCCATAAGATAAAGAATACTTTCAGGAGCTACATGAGCACAGAGGGCAAAGAAAGCTGCAGATGAGGTCTTGACCCTAGCTGACACCTGGACAAGATATAACCCGGCTAAGTTATATCTGGGATCCTCAAACTAATGGGTTATAGGACAATGTTTTGAATATTTACATATCAACTCCATGAATTTGTGGTGATTTGTTATATCCAACTAAAATATAACACAGGTTTAAATACACATTTATTCATATTCCTACATTTTTGTGTAACATCGTCATGTTGTTCATCCTATAATTGCCCTAGAAAGATATTTTAACATATTTATTTTTTATCTTTTGATTGAATATTATTGCTATATTACTGGAAAATGCCCAGTATTTTACAGGTACATATTTATATTTTATAAATTGGTGGGCCATATGTCTCCTTTGAACCTAATAATATTGTTTATGTTTACATCTAGTCCACTTTTCATAAGTGTCTGGTATGCATCTACATGTATGCAGTACACGTATGTAGCTACTGTTTTTTATGATCATACCTTGTCTTACAGCTCAAATTGTCTCCAGTTTCCAGTCATAAAAAGCACAGTTGCATACAGTACAATTTCCAGATATATGTAGGATCAATTTTTCTAAGATATATTCTCAGGAAAAGAATTTCTGGTTCTCAGATAATTTGTGTTAATAAGTCTCAATGAGAATTGCCAACTTTACCACAAGAGTGTTTCCATATCCCTATGGTTTTAAATACCCAAATCTGGCTATCTACCTTTCTATCCCTTGATAATCTGATGGGGATGAAATTATGTCTATTGTTTTAGGTAAAAATTCTTAAGACAGAATTGGGCATTTCAGTAATCTTAACTAAATTCCCATTATTTGCTTTGTGATGAAGATATGGTTGTAAGCGTTTTCAGTATCCCTGTTTCTCTGTAAAAGGGGATTTATTAATCATGCCATCACATCTTGTTGATATTCTACTTGTCAGCACGCCGATGTTTGCTCTATTTATTAGGTGGCATTTTATATACTTATTCTCAGCTTCATTATTTTTATTTTTAGAAATATCTCTGAGGAATAATAGTAAATATGTGAAGTGTCAGAAAACCATAAAATTTGACATTTTCTTTTAAAGCGCTGGTCTTATATGTGTTCACATAAACTGCCACCTTAATGCAACTATGTGTTCATGCCTGTGAGCAAAGTGTATTTAAGTTTTAAAACATATATTTTAAATTTACCTGAATGTTTAAGACAATACGTTAGTGACCTAATAAATTATCCAAGGGACTACTCCCTTGCTAGTAGAATTTATCAAGTGCAGGTGTATGGAAGTTTTGTAGAAAGATAAGATTTCAGATAGACATAAAACAGGAAAATGTAATAGAAAATATCACTGCTTTCTATATAGGTCATTGATCTTGGGGTGATATTTCCCCAGCCTTTGAAGATGATGCAACTGACCAAAAAGAAAAATGTATGCACTTAGTGTTTGAATGTGTTGACACATGTGATTTTCAAAACAAACACCATAATTAAGCAATTAGAATATCCATTACTTCAGTTATTTACTGGTTTTTGAGGTGAAATATGTAATATCTTAGCAAATTTCAAGTTCACGAAATGCCATTTGGATTTTGAAAGGGATTTTGTTGACTGTGAAGTTCAAATTTGGTGACATGGACATTTAAGTACTAATTCTTGTAGATAACAGACAACAATTTTTTCATTTATTTGTTATTTGGATTTGTTTCATCAATATTTTATAATTTTCAGTGCATATATGCTTTACTTTTTAAAAATAATTTCTATTGTATTTTTTTAATATTGTTGCAAAGGTGACTTTTAAATTTTAGTTTGGATAGTTTTTATTAGTCTGTAGAAATGGAATTGCTGTCTAGGTCTTGATTTCATGTCCTATAGTATAATACAACTTTAAAATTATTATTTATTACTTTACATTTAAAAAATTTTAAACTATTTTGATGGAGTCTTCAGGGTTTCTCTGTATGAGAGCATGTTGTTTGTAAAGAGCTATGTTTACTTGTGTTGTATTACTTTTTAGTTCCTCTGTTTGAGAGTTCTAGTAGACTTTGAACATACTCCAAGAATAAACACTTTTGTCTTGTTCCTCATGTCTTAATAAACCTTTCAGCTTTTCACTGTTTAGTATGTTTTGTCCCTCATGTCTTCAGAAATGTTTCAGCTTTTCATTGTTGAGTGTGGGTTTGTCATGGACTTACTTTTAGAAGGGCACTGTTTCTGTGCTTGAGTTACCGAGTGTTCTTTATTGAGAGATTCAACTGTTGTCAAATGCACCTTCTGCTTTACTGAGGCAACTATGTGGTTTTCATCCTTTATTTATCTTGATAAGTCATATAGTCTTAGGAATTTCTATGGTCTTTTGCATTTCTGTGGTGTCAGTTTCCAATAACTTTACATCTCAAAATTTACTTATTTGAGAATACTATTTTCTTTATCAATCCCACTAAAGATTTATCCATTTTATTTTTTTCAAAAACACCACTGCTTGATTTATTTTATTTTTTCTAGTCTCATTCACTTTTGACCTCTCAATTCTGATTACTTTTCCAGTCTGCTAACTTGTGGTTTAATCCCTTCATCATTTCCTGTTTGTTTACGAGTGTGGTTAGTCTATTTACTTGAGCCCTTTCTTTTTCCTTTAAGGCAGTCTTTCAGTTGTACAAACTTTCTGTTAAAATTACCTTAATTTAATTCCTTAAGTTTCAGTATAACACGTTCACATATTTATTGGTGTGAGAAGTTTTAAAATTATTTGTAATGTTTTCTTCCCCATCATTCAGAGGTTTGTGAGTGAGGTAACCTATGCCCAGACAAGCAAATGTTACATTTTCTCTCCACTTGTGGATGTTAGTGCCAAATCTTTTGATTTTCAGATTTTTGTAAATTTCCCACTTTTCCTCATGCTTCTGATATTTGGCTTCTTAAACATTTTGATCGAAAAGATGTAAGTGTGATTTATATTTAACTTAAAGATCAACTTGTGGCGTAACCTATCTTCTACCCTGGCTAATACTACTTGTGCTCTTGAGAATATGTTCTGCTCTTGCTGGTGGAGTGCTCTGTGAAAGTCAAAAAAGTCCATAGACCTACATAGTCCTATTCATGACTTTGTTGTGGTACTTAATTTCCACTTAGGTGATTTATCCTTTGTCAGAATTGAAACATTGAAGTTTCCTGGTGTTTTTACATTAGCATTTATTAGTCTCTTTGTTTTGGATAACAATTACTTTCTTCATATAGTTATGTGTGCCATCTTTAAATGGACCTTTTTATAACTGTAGCATCCTTTTGATGACATGACTTACTATAGATAATGATAGTCTTTGTCTCTTGCAATTTTGTGTTCTAAAGACAGGGACTTTCTATGTAGTCCTGATTGGCACTAAGAACTTGTCTCTTTGCTTCTGCCTTTGGAGTTCAGTCTACAGGCATTCACCATGAAACTCAAATGCTTTGACTTAAAGTGTATTGCATTCAGTGTACCTAGAATTCCTTGAATTGAGTGTCATTTATCTCATATTGCAAGGAAGAGAGAACCAAAATGATTATATTGCACTGTTTTTATTGCCAGGTCAATAAAATTATGATAAAAATTGTCTATATAGATATCATTGTAAGACATGCTATTGTTCTTATAACAAGACTGCAAGGTTACCATGTGAAACTGATTATTAGGATATTATTTAAACAGTTTAGTTTATGGGACTGCATTTCATCCAATGTAGTTTTGAAAAAAAGCAAAATAATCATTGTAAAACATATAGCTATTGACATAGCAGGCACACATTAAATTTTATTTGTATTTGTTGGTACCTGAAATCCTTAATTTTTGAGCTTTCTTTTTATATGTTTCTCCTGGAGATAAAATAATTTGATACTGTGTCATACCACAGTCTCAGTCACTAAAATAAATAAAAATGTTGAGCCAATAATTTTTTAATCCTTGTCTTTTGGGCTGAGATTTGAATGCATAAAGATATCCAAGCTATACTCCCACTTTAGAAACAGGCAGCAGTAGGAAGCTGGTTTCACACCAAGGAGAGGACACAAACCAAGGACTAGTGTAGTTGGAATTTTCTTTGGGCTGTCAACAAGCTCCCAAATGTTCCCAAAATTGGGACATTTGCTTAATTATGAATTCTCTGCGTTAGCTTAGGCTTGTTGCACTAGCTCTTTTATCTTAACCTGCTGTTATTCATTTCTGTTTTGCCTTGGTGCATTTTACCTTTCTGTAATTCTTTTCCTTTCTTCTGTGAGTTGAAATTCCTCCACCAACTGACTCTCCCTGCCTGGGAGTTCTGCCTATGCCCCTTCCCTGACTATTGGCCATTAAATTTTTATTAGACCAATCAGGTGCCTTAGACAGACAAGGTGAAACATCAGCACATCTTTACATAATTAAACAAATACAACACATCCTTACATAGTTAAGCAAATGCAATGCATCTTTGTGTTGGTAAACACATATTTTACAACAGACTAGTTCTGCCAGAGTGCTGTTACAGGCATTTAGTAGTGGCCTTTGGCTGGTATCTAAATGTTCTGTAGTCTTGGTTGAGACAGCAGAACAGGGATATGCAATGCTGCAGTAAGTCTATGGAAGCCTGGGAAACCATGTAATTGCATGATTGCAAGAGGGAGATCTGTGCAACATTTTCATTGGGAGAACAGACGTGAGAGATTAGGAGTTTAGTCTTCGACAGAGCTTCTCATTTACCCTTCTGTACACGTGTCCTTTAAATAAGCTTATTTTCCTGGTGATGAGGAACACTGATTTGGTTTGAACTACATGGGTGGGCTAGGACAAAATGAAATAGTTTGAATGATAATTATCGAAACTACCCTAGGGAGAATGTATTCTAAGTAGTTGGGGAAGTTCAATTGCTTGCCAGACTCTGCTGCTTTTACTCCAAATGTTTCAATACTTGACTTAGAATTTTTCTGAAAATATTCTGCTTTGGAGTGTATGGGCCCCTTATCAAAAAACATTAGATACATTTAGTATTTTAAATTAGCTTCAGGCAGTTTCATCATAATGTCACAGCAATCATTTTCTTGCTCTGAAAAACAGTTATACACAGTTGGTCTTTTCTACCACTTCTCCAACTGAAGAAAAATCTAAAGGGACTAGGTAATGTTCATAGATGGCAGGATTAACATGATAAAAATTTCTTTGGTAGCAAATGTAATATGTAGAATCAATTCTATTTTCATCAAAATTTCAAATGCATTTCCTCAGAGAACTGGAATAAAAACAATATGTAGTTCACATAGAATCACAAAAGACCTGTCTAAACCAAAGTAATCATAAAAAGAAACAGCAATGCTAGAAACAACACGATACCTGATCTCAAATTATGATACAGAATCATAGTAGCAGAAACAGAATGGAACTAGTACAGAACAGATGTGTAGACCAAAGAAAGAAAATAAACGTCTTAGAAATAAACCTATACAGCCATAGCCACATAAGTTTTGACAGAATTGTTTACATCTTGCATTAAACCAAAGAAATTTTCAATAAATGGTGCTGGGTATAATACAGAAGAAGGATTAAGATGCATCTCCTTCACCTTGTACAAACATCAGTTCAAATGTGAATGTAGTCCTCGGTGTAATAGCTAGAACCATGAAACTACTGAAAAAAACCCCTTGAGACAGAGTTTCTCTGTGGCTTGGGAGGGTGTCCTGGAACTAGTTCTTGTAGAGGAGGCTGGTCTTGAACTCACAGAGATCTGCCTTCCTCTGCCTCCCAAGTGCTGGGATTAAAGGTGTATGCCACCACCACCCGGCATGGGAAGACTTTTTTAAACGTTAGATTTTAAAAATGAGCACACAAAAGAAATGGTTCATCACAGCATTTTCGTATTTTGTTTGGCTTCTTGCTGTGTTTGCCTCCTTCCCTAATCCTCTACTCATATCTCAACCTCCCGCTTCTCTCTTGACTCCCTTTGCAGTCCCCTCCTGCTTTAATGTCACATGCATTATGTTACCTTCTCTTCATACCTTCAGACATCTTTCCCCCACATCACAGTCTAGAGCTCTCTGAAGGGAGGAAAAATATCTGAGAGATTTAAAAGTAGAATTTCAAAAATTAAAAGTTTCAGTAAAACAACAACAACAACAACAACAAAAAGTCAATTGCTATAGTGATGGGACTGCCTACACTTGGTGTGGACCCTAGAGAATATGGAACAATCTTAGGTAATCATTCGTCAAATATGTGATTAGTATCTTGCATATTTAAAGAACTTCAAAAATTAAATATCCCCTATTCAATCAATAGATTCACTAATTACCTGAACTGAGAGTTATCAAATGAAAAAAAAATAGAAAAAGCAAAAACAAATATTGGAAAGATGTCTAATATCCTCAGTCACAGGGGAATTCAAGTTAATGTTGCATTAAGACTCCACATCATTTTATTCATAATGCTTTCTTCAAGAACAAAAGTGATAATCAAAGGACATAGAGAAAGAGAAAACACTTAATTTAAACTGGTACAACTGTTGTGGAAGTCAGTATAGGGGATCAGTAAATACTTAAATTCAAAATACAATATAATGCAGCTATAACACTCCTGTGTATGTTCCTCAGGGTTTTAAATTAGTAGGCTGTGTAGACACTTGTATATCCATGTTCATTGATGTAGTATTCATTGACACTTAGAATGAAATCGGTGTAGAAGTCCGTCAACAGATGAGTGCTGGATGAGAGAGATGGCTTAGCAGTGTCTGTTTTCTTTTAGAGGAATGGGGTTGAGTTCTCAGCACCCACATCAGGCAGCTCACAACCTCCTATAACTCTACTTCAGGGGTTCTGTCACCCTCTTCTGTGAAAGCAGACATACAGACACACAATAAAATAACAATAATTCTTTCTTCAGCTGGTAAATTTATGACTAAATTTTAGTCTTTAATAAATAAATAAAGTATTTCAGGATTATTAACTATCCTTCTAAATTGGTAGCATATCCTTTTAAACAATTGGAAATATTTTTTTTTCTCCAAATGACCAAGTTACTACCCTAATGGCTCTGAACAATAATGGGAATTTTTTCCACACTCCATCATGCTAAGGATAAATGCTTAGCAATGTTTCTCTCTCTTTTTTATAATCTTTACTTCTTTTCTTTTTTCCTTTTGTTGAAAGTAGAATCTTTTCTCATATAATATATCCTCATTACAGTTTCCCTACCCTCTTATCCTCCCAGACCCTCCCCACTTCCTCTTCCCTCTGATCTACTCACCTTCTTTCCCTCATTAGAAAAGAACAGACTTGTAGGAGATAATAACCAAACATGACAGAATAATATATTAAACAAAATAATCACATTGAGGCTGGACAAGGCAACCCAACAGAAGGAAAAGAGCCCCGGGAGCAGACCCAAGATTGAGATACACTTGATCACACACTTAGCTGTCCCATGAAAATACTAAGCTGAAAGAAAGCTGTAATATATATGCCGAAGACCTGATGTAGATCTGTGTAGGCCCTGGCTTTGACTCTTCAGTCTCTATGAATTCATATGAACTTCGCACAGTTTATTCAGAGGTTATTCTAGTGTCCTCTGTCCCCTCTGTTTCCCCAGCTCCTTCTTTGGATTTGGTTAAGCTTGTAGGGGAGGGATTGATGAAGATGTCCCATTAATACCCGAGTGTCCCAAGGATTCTCTCTGTATGTCTGGCTGTGGGTTTCTGAATCTGGTCCCATCTGCTGCAGGAGGAAGCTTCTCTGATGATGACTGAATGAGGTACTTATCTATGGGCATAGAAGAATACCATTAGGGGTTATTTTATTGATGCTATTTTTTTTTATAGGCCAACACTAATTGGTTTCACCCTAGGTCTCTGGCCAAGCTAGGCTTTGGTTCTTTGTTACACAAGCAGTGTTCAGCATGGGTTCAGTATCATGGGAATGGGCCTTAAGTCAAATCAGACATTGGTTGCTACTGCCCCAAGTTCTTTTGCTGTAGTACATTGCAGTCAGGACAGAGTAAAAAGTTTGAGTGATTGGGTTGGTGTTTACATTTCTCTTTTGGTAGCCTAAAGAGTACATTACCACACTGAAGATACTAGAATATAGGGGTGAAAGCTCTTTGTAGGCACCATCTTGATTTCTCTATGTTCATTGAATTGTGTGGGCATTGTCCTTGACAATGAGGCCTTTCATTCAGTTTGTGGATAGCAACCCTTTCCTTAGCATCAGCATGGGTTAGTTGGGATTTATATGGGAATCCCTTGGTCAACAATACAATTGAATGCATCTTAGTCCCAATATGAGTAGCTTCCTTTGATGAAAAGAGATGGCTACTTGAGAGTCAGCCTCCCTCATTTTATGTTTTGATCCACTTAGACTTGAATTTTGTGCAGGGTGGTAAGTATGGATCTACTTGCATTCTTCCACAATCAGACAGACATCCAGTTTGACCATCACCATTTGTTGAATATGCGGTCCTTTTTTCAGTGTGTATTTCTGGCTTCTTTATAAATAATCAGGTGTGTGTGTGTGTGTGTGTGTGTGTGTGTGTGTGTGTGTGTGTGTGTGTGTCTTTATGTCTGTATCTTCAGTTTGAGTGCACTGATTAATATATCTGATTTTATACAAATATGTGTTTTTTACTTATAGAGCTATACAGAGCTACTAGGAATAGGGAAAGGTGAGACTTCAAGAAGTCCGTTTATTGTTCAGGATTGTTTTAGCTATCCTGTATTTTATTTTCTTTTCCATATAAAGTTGAGAAAAATTATTCTCTCAAGGTCTGTGGAGAATTGTGTTAGAATTCTGAGGGATATTGGATTGAATCTATAGATTGTTTTTGGTAGGATGACCATTTTTACTATGTTAATCCTACTAATCCATAAAAATAGGAGATAGTTCCATCTTCTGATCTCTTCCTCAATTTCTTTCTTGAAGACATGAAGTTTTTAATCATACCAGTCTTTCACTTTCTTAGGAACTGTTATCCCAAGGTATTTTATCTTATTTGAGGCTATTGTGAATTGTCATATTTACCTGATTTCTTTCTCAGACCATTTGTTATTTTTATATAGGAGGACAACTTACTTTCTGGAATTAGTTTTGTATTCAGTTACTTTGCTGAAGTTTCTTATCATTGTAGGAGCTACCCAGTGGAATTTTTAGGATTGCATATTTATACTATCATATCATCTTAAAATATCTATAGTTTGACTTCCTACTTTACAATGTTAATTTCCTTGATTCAGTTGTCTTATTTCTCAAGCTAAAATTTCAAGTACTAAATTGAAGAGATATGGAGAAAATGAAAAGCCTTGTGGGGTTCCTGATTTCAGTGGAATTGCTCTGAGTTACTCTTCATTTAATTTGATACTGGCTATAGACCAACTTTTGTTATATTTAAGCATGTCCCTTATATCTCTAATCTCTCCAGAACTTTTATCATGAAGGACATTCCTGCATCTAATTAGATCATCATGTGGTTTCTCTTTTCTTTAAGTTTGTTTATATGGTGGATTGCATTTATTGATCTTCATGTATTGAACCATACCAGCATCTCTGGGATAAAACCTACTTGGGCATGATGAATGATCTTTTTCATGTATTCTTGGATACAGTTTGTATTGAAGTTGGATACAGTATTTTGATGGGTATTTTTTGATCTATGTTCACAAGGGAAATTGGTCTTTAATTCTCTTTCTTCATGGGGACTTTATGTGGATCATACATCAGGGTAACCATAACCTCATAAAATGAATTTGGCAATGTTCCTTCTATTTCTATTGTGTGGGATGATTTGAGGAGTATTATCATTAACTTTTTCCTTGAAAGTCTGGTAGAATTCTGCACTGAAACTGTCTGGCCTTGAGATTTTATAGTTTGGGAAATTTTAATGATAAGTTCTACTTCACTAGGAGCTATAGGCCAGTTTAAATCACTATTCTGATCCATATTTAACTTTAGTAAATGATACCTATTAAGAAAATTATGTGTTTCTTTTGGATTTTCCAATTTGGTGGAGTACATGTTTTTAAAGTATGCACTTATAATTCCTCAGATTTCATTGTTGTCTATTGTTATGTCCCTCCTTTGTTTCTTTCTGCCTTTTAGTTGGTTTGGATAAGATTTAATTTTCTATCTTCTTGACTTTTTCAAAGAGCCATCTCTTTGTTTCATTGACTCTTTGTATTGTTCTCATTGTTTTAATTTCATTTATTTCAGTCCTCAGATTGACTTTTTTGCCATTTACTTTTCTAGTATTCTTGTATTCCTCTTGGCAGTGTTTGCTTCTTGCTAAAAAGCTTTCATGTGTGCTATGAACTTGCCTCTTGGAACCACTTTCAAAAATTCAGAGAGAGAGAGAGAGAGAGAGAGAGAGAGAGAGAGAGAGAGAGAGAGAGAGAGCAATGGTGGTGACACACACCTTTAATCCCAGCACTTGGAGGCAGAAACAGGAGGATCTCTGTGAGTTTGAGACCAGCCTGGTTTATAAGAACTAGTACCAGGACAGCCTCCAAAGCCACAGAGAAATCCTGCTTCACCCCATCCCCCAAAGAACCACTTTCATTATTCCCCTTTTTTCCCATGCTGTATATTCCTTTTCACTGATTTTTATAAAGTATTTAATTTCTCTCTTTACTTCTGTCTTGATCCATTTTTTATTAAGTTGATAGTTGTTCAGTCTCTACAAGTTTATCAGCTTTCTGTTGTTTCTGTTTTTCTTGATATGAAAGTTTAGTCTGTAGTGATCTGATAAGATTCAGGGAATTATTTCAATTCTCTTGTATCTATTGAGACTTGCTTTGTGTCCAAGTATATGGTCAATATTGTAGAAAATTCAATAGATGCAGAGAAAAAGGTATATTCTTTTATCTTTGGGTGAAATGTTCTGAAAATACCTTTTTGGTCAATTTGGTTTATATCATATATTAACCCAGTATTTCGCTGCTTATTTTTTGTCTGGATGACCTATCCATTGGTGAGAGTGGGGTAGATTTTTCCCTTGATGTGTATATATTATCCAACCCATCTCTATTGATAAGTTTTGATTTATTTTGTTTGATATTAAAATGGCTACATACATTTGTTTCTTAGGTGTATTTACTTGTAATATCATTTTAAAAATTTACCCTAAGGTAATGTTTGTTGTGGAATAGAATATTTGCTTAACTATAAAGATGTGTTGTTTTTGTTTATGCCAAATTTGTTTGACTATGTAAAACTGTGTTTCATTTTACCTTGCCTGCCTAAGGTACCTGATTGGTCTAATAAAAAGCTGAAAAGCCAATAGCTAGGCAGAGGAGAGATAGGAGGTTCTGTTAGGCAGAAAGAAAAGGAGATCTGGCCAGTCAGCCAGGAACCAGTCAGCCAGACAAAGAGGAAGGGGGAAAGCAGGATGGATAGTACATAGATTAGGTAAATGAGCCTCAGTACATAGATAATAGAAATGGGCTAAATTTAAAAAAAAAAAGATGTAGCTAGAAACAAGCCTAAATTGGTATTCATAATTAATTGAGCATCATTATTTGGGACCTGGAAGTCCAGGAAAGCTTGCTACAAATGTCTATCCTTGATGTTGAAGTGTGTTTTTTGTATGCAGTAGCAGGATGGTTCCTGTTTTCATATCCATTCGATTAGTCTATGACTTTTTATTGTGAGATTCAGACCACTGAGATTCAGAGATATTAATGATCAGTGATTGCTTTTCCCTGTCATTTTGTTGTTGGTAGTGCTGGTGGTATGTGCATGTACTTCATTTGTTTTGATTTTGATATTGTGAGAAATGTTATTCAATATGTTTTCATGGGTATACTTAATCTCCTAAAGTTGTAGATTCTCTTATACCACCTTCTTTGGTGCTAGATTTATAGAAAAATAATTTTAACATTTGACATTTGTTGGAGGCTATGGAAATATACAGCATATGGCAATTGATAATTCAGGTGTCAACACACCAGACTCTGATGGAGATAATTCTGTCTAGCAAGACTTACAGGACCACTGACTCTGAAAACCAGTTACCTGTATCTGTAATTTCTCTCATGTCATACTTCATTTCTTCCCTAAGAATAGCTTTGTGTATATTCCCACTGCTTATGTGTTTATTTCATGACAAATATTCCATCTACTGGCCCACATACATTTGTGAGTGGTCAGAAAGATGATTTTCATTAAATTGCATATATATATATATATATATATATATATATATACATACTTTATATCTAGATATATTGTCCCTTGGGAACTGTGGACAATTAAAAGCCTGCTGTGTTCTGTTTGCTCAGACTAACTACACACATTTAGCTGTCTTTTACCTCAGAGCAAGTTCAAACTAGATTAAAGGATTTTTGTAAATATATCATAAGTTTAAAACTTTATAACTATGTACAAGGTCAGAGTTACAGATATCCAACCAAGGGTGCTACACAACTTACCCTAAGTAAAGCATGTCAATTCTTTGTTTGTCAAGTCTAGCCAATAAAAGCCCATGGGCACTATGCCACTTGCCTCTGATTGCAGTCTTACTCCTATAATATTGAAACCTTAGAAATGTCCTTTTCATCAATGAGAGGTAACTTTTGTAATTTTTTATCACTTTAAGACTCCTGTAAGAAAGAGAATTTTTAGTCTAGAGGAGAAGAAGCTAGGAGAAGAAATTAGGAAGAATTAGAATTAGGACAGGAAATTTAGAATAGAAACAGCACAATAAAGAGGCATTACTGAAACAGCACATGTGTGAGCTCATTCCATTACCTCTTAGACAAGAAATCTTCTAAGTCC
Organism: Cricetulus griseus; assembly: GCF_003668045.3. Lineage (NCBI taxonomy): Eukaryota > Metazoa > Chordata > Mammalia > Rodentia > Cricetidae > Cricetulus > Cricetulus griseus. The sequence continues at coordinate 138,794,894 of NC_048598.1, forward strand.
CTTTTGCTCTGCCAAGGCAACTGACCTGAACCTTGGCAGGAAGTCAGTAGACCTGGACTCTGCTGGCTCCCAATAATAGACTTTATCATGGAATATTTTATTGTATTCTTCATAACAATATAAAGTTTTTCTGGTCATAGTATGGGCTGGCATATGTGGTCTTTTAGAGTCTGCAGTATATCTGCCCATGACCTTTTGGCTTTTAGAGTCTCCATTAAGAGTTTAGGTGTAATTCTAACAGATCTGGAGGCATTCATTACCTGGTTCTCTGGCCAGCTCCTACAACCACCACCACCACCCCAAAACCCCCAAAGCAAAACACATATGAATAGATTAAGAAAAAGTGTTACATGTTACATATACCCAATGGAAATTTATTTAGTTGTAAAGAAAAAATGAAATAATGACATTGTTAGGGACATGGATACCATTATCAAGCAAAGTAAGATTCAAGTAAATAGATACAAAATTTTCATTCATATGCAGGCTCTACATTTAAGGTGTGTGTGTATGTGTGTATAGGTCATGGAAATAGGAAGAGGACCATGAGTGAGTAAAAAGTGATTTTAAGCTAGATGGGAGGTAAAAAGAGGGAGAATAATAGAATATGAATGATGTCCTATTTGTAGGAAAGAGGAGGAGAATGCAAAATAAGAATTATAATAATATTTGTGTATGAGAATGTAGTAATAAAACTTTATTTTGCATGTTAACTTTAAAAAATTCCTTGATAGGCTTATGAGTTTAAGGAATTCTTCAATAGTAGCTCTTTGCATGAATAAAAGACAAATGGTTAGAATTACCTTATACAGTGTAATAAGAAGTATCAAGACCATGCTTGAAAAACTCACAGAAACAGTTGACCTGAGCAAGTAGGAGCTCAGAGACCTCAGTTTGACAGTTGGGGTACCAACATAGGACTGAACCAGGCCCCCCTGAATGTGGGTGTCAGCTAGGAGGCCTGGGAAGTCTATGGGACCTCAGGAAGTGGAACCAGTATTTATCCCTAGTGCAAGAATGGGCTTTGGGGAGCCCATTCCCAATGGAGGAGGGATACTCTCTTAGCCTAGATCCACAGGGGAGGGCCTACGTCCCCAAATAGTGCTGACAGACTTTGAAGACATCCCATGGGAGGCCTCACTCTCCCTGAGGATTGGATGGGGGTAGGTTGGAGAGTTGGTGTGTGTGGGGGGGATGGAAGGGAGAGCAAACTTCCATTGGTATGTAAAACAAAATTATTTTTAATCTAAATAAAAAATAACTTTAAATAAAGAACTATTTGAGTTTCTTCCTAGGGAGAATTGTGATGGTAAGAAGCATTGGAATAGAAAACAGAGGGATAGCTGAAGTCTGATGATATACCTCCCTTTAGGCTCATATACCTGCAATGATCACATTCATGGTGATGAAATTTTGGAATGAGAAACATCCTTTAGTTAAAGGTTTTTGGTTTTGCTTTTATTTTTAAGAGGAAAACAGTGCTTATTGTGTCACAGTTTAGGAAGAAAATAGTATTCTGAAAAATAATACAATGTCAATTAATAAAGAGCTATGAAAAAAGCAGGAGCTCTTTAATATAAGAAGATGCAAAGTGTCTGAGTGTTTGAGAAGGCTTTAAAGTTCTAAATATCTACCATCATATACTGTTCCCAATCCTCCACCCTTTTTATCCCTCATTGACTTTCATCTCATAAATTTATATCTCCCAATGTTGAAGATAGTGTAAGTCTCCATATTTTCAGAAGACAGCTCAATGATGTAACTTATAGAATTATTTATTTCATAGACCAAGTAAGTTTTCACATCCTGTTTTGTCTCACCTGCTTACACTATCTTAAGACGAGTCAGCAAATGGGAGAAATGGATCCCATTTTCAAGTAGTTATAAAAAAATGAGAACATGGTAGACAAGATTATTATCAGTGACTTAAATGAGCTTTTTAGACAACCTGCTTTCTAGCAAATGCCTTATATCAAAGTCAATAGGAAATAATTATGATGTAAACATATGTTATCACCACGTTTTCAATATTGAATCTATTTGTTTCATACTTGTATATTTAAAAGACATAATAATGATAGAGTCTTACTGAGACTCTATCTAGTGATAGAGATGGAAGTAGCTCAATTCAAGGAAAGGACGGCATGCATATGATACTCCCAGTTTGTGTATGGAGTAGTACATGGAAAGATAAATAATGAGTGTTAAGACTTGGTTTAAATATATTTCCATTGTTCTTTAGATAAATAAAAAACTTGTTCCCCTTGCCTTCTCCAAAGGGCTTCACTGTAGATTGAGAACTTTTCAGAATGAAATGGGGAAATGTTATGTGCATGGAGCTGGAAAACACACATCATTTCAAAAGAATAAAAGATTATAGAAGGTTATCTTTCAACCTCAAAGTTTTGCTATTTGGCAAATGAAGTATAAAATAGTTTCTTCAATATGAGCAGAATTTAGTGCAGTCTTTTGTTTCAGTGATTTCTGGATGTATGAGGTCAAGAATGGAAAAATCCATTCCCATGATTATCCAAAGAAAGAAATCCCATGCCTATGATAAAAAACAACAATTCAAGAAAGTCAGCATGTTTGTCTTTAATCCTGACAATGTTCAAAACCATGAAAGATATAAATAATCAAGAAAACATTCAAAGTTGCTTTGTATTTTGGCTCAGTTCTGGTTTTGTATCTAAGTTAGACTTTGAACTAAACTCATCTAGTTTCAGTGTAACAGTGTTTGAAAGAAATAGAGACCCATAGCAACAGACACTCTAATTGGGTCACAATTCCCTTTCAGTAGGTTTTTAAAATTGGCATGAGCTGAGTTGACTTTAAAATAGTTATATAAGGTAGTGCCAGAGAGGGGGATCCTTAAGGGAGCTAAGGTACTATTCCATACACAAACTGGGAGTATCATATGCATGCCGTCCTTTCCTTGAATTGAGCTACTTCCATCTCTATCACTAGTGTTGTAGTTTTAATTTCCTCCATCTTAATTATCACTCTACTTGTTTCATCACTTCCAAACCCTTGAATTTGTGTCTTACTTAAGGTTTCTATTACTTCAATGTAACACAATGACCATAAAGCAATTTGGGGAGGAAAGGGTTTATTTGGCTTATACTCAGCATTGCCATTCATCACTGAAGGAAGTCAGGAGAGGAACTCAAATAAGACAGGATCCTGGAGGCAGAAACTGATGCAGAAGCCACAGAGGGGAGCTGCTTATTGTTTCCTATGGCTTGCTCAGCTCACCTTTGATGGGGAATGTTCTTCTGTGTATATGTTTGTCTTATTGGTTGATGAATAAAACACTGTTTGGCCAGGCAGGATGATAGGTAAGACCAGGAGACAAGGAGGACTCTCGGAAGTGGAGGCAGAGAGTTGTTATCGTGTGATCCCAGGAAGTAACGTAGCTGGGCAGAAACTGCCACTAGTTAACCATAGAGGTCTGGAGATCTGTTCAGACAGGCAGGAAGTGACATAACTAGGCAGAATCAAGATTTGGCAGGGACAAACAGGAAACCTCTTCTCTTCTCTTCTCTTCTCTTCTCTTCTCTTCTCTTCTCTTCTCTTCTCTTCTCTTCTCTTCTCTTCTTTCTCTGCAGAGGCACTGAACAATCACAATGTAGCAGGAAATGGAATTGCAGGTCTGGCTTTCTTTGGTAAGATAAAACCATGTGGACATACTTATATTTATAGAAATGGGTTAACAATTAAGTTAGAGCTAGACAGTAAGAATCCTTATCCAATAGTCAACAGCTTTATAATTAATATAGCATCCATGTCCTTCTTTGGGTCAGAGAAGGGGAGCAGGACCAGCCCAGCCAGAAAAATCATGCTTATACACCTTCTTAACCCAGAGCCAGCAGCCTAGGTGGCACCACCCTCCATGAGCTGGGCCCTTCACCATTGATCATGGAATGAGAAAATGTCTTTAAGGTATATCTAATTGAAGCATTTCCTCAAGTGAAGCTCCTTCCTCTGAAGACTCTAGCTTGTATCAAGTATACACACACACACACACACACACACACACACACACACACAAGCAGCTTATACAACTGACCCTCTTATCCACTTGACACTCAAACTTATCACTATTAGGCCATAACCCTTCCTTTCATATTCATTGCCATGATTCTATGTAACTTTAAAAGTCGCATAGTCCTTACAAACTCAAACACATTAAAATTTCAGTTCCTTTAAAATAAGCAATCTCTTTTAAAATCCAAAGTACTCAAACCAATCCAGCCTGGGTGACTCTTACATATTATTAAGTCCTGTTGCCAGCATGAGTTAAAACATTAGCCACCTCTGGAACAGAGCTTCTCTGGACTCTCAGGAAGGTGTCAACAGTGATGCTGTTATCTTCTCAATCACCACAATTTCTTAGCTCCAACTAAGAAGCATCAAGTATCCCAGCAAAGCAAAATTTTGCTTTATTGGTTCTGTTACCTTGTTAATCACAACTGATATTTTAACCTCACCTAACCAGAACCACAGGATCTTAATTAAAAATAACAAATGGCCCTGATAGTCTTCAAACTTCCCTCCGACATTTTGCAATCCAGGACTCCCTAATCTGAACTTCTCCCAATATTCTTACCTCCCAAGTCCCCACAGAAAATTCCACTTGGGTCTCATCACTCAATGGGTTTTCTAGCCCAGACTTCCAAAGTCCTTCCACAGTCCTGCCCCAAACAGGATAATCTGTCATAGCAATACCTCACTACATTTATACCAATTTGTCTAAGTTTGAGTTTCTATTCTGTGACAAAACACCATGACCAACAAGCAATAATACATGTTAGCAATGAGAACACGAATCTAGAGCTACATGTTGTACAATCAATATAAAGAATGACATCTCAAGAGCTAGAGGTGTGCATAAGTGCTTTGTGGTGGTGGTGGTGGTAGTGGTGGTGGTGGTGGTGGTGGTGGTGTGTGTGTGTGTGTGTGTGTGTGTGTGTGTGTGTGTGTGTGTGTGTGTGTGTACAAACCAGGGCCATTTTATAGAAGCCTAAAGTTAGCTTTCATTTGGATATTCATCTTAATATTCTATATTAAGCCTGACAGAAGAAGAGCTGTTTTTGTTTAATTTATTTTTATTTGATTATTTTATGCGTGTTTTTTCTGTATATCTGTGCACCATTTGCTTCCATGGTCAGAATAGAGCCTTGGGTTCACAGGAACTAGATGTACAGATGGTTGTAAGTCACCATATTGGTTTTGCAAATTGAGTCAGGGTCCTCGGAAGAGCAGCCAGTGTTCATAGCCACTGAGACACCTCTGCAGTTCATGTTGATTTCTTTTTGTCACATTATTTTACTTCATCTAGATTGAGTGATCTTTTTATTTTCTGTAACTCCAATGCTCCATTTTATCTGTGGGTTGTTCCTAAGATCCTCCTGCTCAACTAAAAATGTGATATCATATATTTCAGCTTAAAGATAAGAATATTATCATTTATCCATTCTTTTGTTTCAATTTTTTATTTGAATTAGAAACAAGATTGTTTTACATGTCGATTCCAGTTCCCTCTCCCTCCCCTTCTCCCCTACCACCCCCTAAAAACCTATCTATCATATACCCTTTCTACCCCCAGGGAGGGTGAGGCCTTCTATAGGGGGTCTTCAGTGTCTGTCATATCCTTTGGGATAGGGCCTAGGCCCACCCCCGTGTGTCTTGGCTCAGGAAGTATCCCTCTATGTGGGATGGGCTCCCAAAGTTCACACCTATGCTAGGGTTAAGTACTGATCTACTACAGAAGGCCCCATGATTTCCGAGGCCTCCTCACTGATAACCAGGTTCCTAAGGTCTGGATCATTCCCATGCTGGTTTCCCAGCTATCAGTCTGGGGACCAAGAGCTCTCCCTTGGTCATGTCAGCTGTTTCTGTGGGTTTCACCAACCTGGTATGGACCTCTTTGCTCATCCCTCCTCCTTCTCTGTGATTGGATTCCAGTTCAGTTTAGTGATTAGCTGTGGGTGTCTGCTTCTACTTCCACCAGCTGCTGGATGAAGGCTATAGGATGGCATGTAAGTCAGTCATCAATCTCATTATCAGGGGAGCACATTTAAGGTCACTTCTCCTCTGTTTAGATTGTTAGTTGTTGTCATCTTTGTAGATCTCCAGACATTTCCCTAGTACCTGATTTCTCTTAAACCTCTCTTATGGTATCTTTTATCTTGTTTTCCTCTATTCTTCCCCCAACTCAACCTTTCTGCTCCCTCATGTCTTCTGTATCCCTCCTATTCTCCCCTTCTCATTCTCCTTGCTTCCTCTCTCATATAAGTTGCCCCATGCTCCCAATTTGCTCAGGAGATCTTGTCCCTTTCCCTTTCTCTGGGGAACCATGTATGTCTCCCTTAGATCATTTATCCATTCTTACAAAATAAAGTCTCAAATGTGAGTAGCATTATTTATGTTCATTTTCCTTCCTTGCCTTTATATGAAGTTATCTGGACAGTTCAAACTTCTATAGTTTTTATTTTTGTCTGCTTATTTTTTCAGTACCTTTTTATTTATATGTGCTTTAGTCTCCTGTTGATTATGTAAGTTTCAACCTTCATTCTTGCTTCACTATTGAGCACTATATTTCATCATCACCCACATTGCATGCTTTTCTTTGTGTTTCTACTGAAACCTTACAGAATTCTGGTGAAACACTTTATCTTGGCAGCTTATATGATTGTTGGTACACAATGTCACACAACGCACATATAACCATAACTGTTGTCTTAATTACACTGTGTCACTCTTGTTACTATACAGCTCTAACCTAGGATTTATCCATCAGTTATCTTTCCCCATCCCTCTACATTTCCAAACTCTACCATTTTAAATTTTTTCTAAGAATATATATATATATATATATTCTTGTTTTCCTCTATTCTTCCCCCAACTCAACCTTCCTGCTCCCTCATGTCCTCTGCATCCCTCCTCTTCTCCCCTTCTCATTATTTTTGCTTCCTCTCTCATATATATATATATATATATATATATATATATATATATATATATTCCTGTTATTCCTATGTTTGTTCTTTTCATAGTGCCCCGCATTTAATAGGTATTTTATGTCAGGTATTTTATTTTTGTTTTTTGAGACAGGCGTTCTCTGTGTAGCTTTGGAGGCTGTCCTAGCACTCGCTCTGTAGACCAGACTAGCCTTGAATTCATAGAGATCCACCTGCCTCTGCCTCCCCAGTGCTGGGATTAAAGGCTATACCACCAATGCCTGGCAATGTCAGAAATTTTTTAAATTTAATATTTCCTTTGGCTGATATATCCATTTCTTCTTTTTTTATCTTTAATACCTGAGATTCTGTCTTCCATCTCTTGTATTCTTTTGGTAAAAATTGCCTGTATACTTCCTGTTAACATTCTATATTTTTCTTATTTGTAGAATTCTGTCAGTTTGTGTTTTCCTTATTGCTTCTATTTACATTTTCATGTCTTGAACTGTTTTATTAGTTTCCTTCAACTGTTTGTCTTTTCTAAATCTCTTTAAGAGATTTTATTTTTTATTTCCTCAAATTGTGTTTTCCTGGCTTTCTTTGTGGGGAGGTTATTCATTTCCTTCAATTGTTTGTGTTTTCCTGGATTTCTTTAACATACTTATTAATTTCCTCTTTAATCACCTCTATCATCTTCAATCAGTTGGATTTAAGATATTTTAATAGTGTGTCAGCTATGCTGGAATATTCAGGGCCTGCTGTGGTAAGAAGTTGAGCTCTGGTGGAGACATATGACCCTGGCTCTTCTTGATTGCTTTCTTAAACTGTTACCTAGACATCTGGTTTTGGGGTGATTGATTATTGATGATTTCTGACTTGCCTTTGTTGGGTAGGTATTGTATTTCTTGGCTTGGATTTCTTTCCTCTTTGGATTTTTCAGAGAGTGTGTTTGCTGTGTGTTGCCTGTTTTACTGTCTTGCTCACCTGGTGGGATCTCTGAGATTACCTGCTGTTGTTGTAGGCTGGTAGAAAGGAAGGCTAAGGGTGGGTGTTCTTTGGGATCCACAGTAGACCTGGACTAGGGGGAAGGAAGGCTGTGGCTGGTGTTGTGTCAAAGGACTAGGAATGACTATGGGTAAAGAGAGAATGAGAAAGTCCATGGGAAGCCTACTTTGTCTTCTGGCATGCATTGCCTCTGGATGAGCAGGGGGTATCTGCCAGTATGGATGCTGGCTGGGACACAGCCAATGCGGGACAGGGAATGGAGGCCAGGGGATGGTCTGTGGGAGCAACAGGCATATGGATCGGTAGTGGTGGTGTGGTCTCAAGTTAGGGTCCTAATGCAGCACTGGGGATGACCCTGAGGATTGGGTCTCAGGGAACAGAGAGAATGGAGAAAGTGCAGGCAGCCTACTTACTTTAAGTCTAAAAAGGCATGCACAATCTCAGGAATTCCCTAAGGTCCATGTTGTAGATGGAGGTGATGTGAACTAAAACATATGTCTATTTTAATGGGATGCAGGTGTCTTTCTGGTGCTTGGGCAATTCTACTGTTTTGAGAAATATATCCTCAACAGTGTGTATTTGTGTTTCTTTTCATCTTGTCACACTAAGCTCAGGCCTCTGGAATGCCATCTGATTTTCATAGCTCTCATGAAGATATTTCATTGTAAGAATATCCATTCAATGTTGTAAACATTGTATTTCTGTAAGAATATGATCACCACTGGGTGTTGGTGGCACATGCCTTTAGTCCCAGCACTCAGGAGGCAGATGCAGGTGGATCTCTGTGAGTTCGAGGCCAGCCTGGTCTCCAGAGAGAGTGCCAGGACAGGCTCCAAAGCTACACAGAGAAACCCTGTCTCGAAAAACAAACAAAACAAAACAAAACAAAAAGAATATAATCACCTACCTGCCATCTTTTTCTACTTCCTTCTTTCAAGTGCTTTTTTAAAAATTTCAATCTCAGTCCAAAAATAAGAAATTCTACTTTCTGCTTTACATATCACTCCTTCCAGATAGTTTCATTGGAAAATGGTTCTACAAGAGGCATAAATGCCTACAATTTTTGATCCTCTTTCACATAACGTAAATTATTAGAAATACATTCTTGGCTATGTCTGAAACCACCATTCACTTGCACATGAATTACATGAAATTCAGAACAATTTTTATAGAACAGATAAGTCCGAGTAAATAATTTAAAGTATATCACTTTTCCTCCATCTTATTAATTTGGGTGCTCAACAAGTTTTGTTTGAAATATTGCATTTGCCTCCTTTTCTTTCTTACTGCCAATACTTTTCCCCCAAACTCATTCATCATAAAATTATCTTCACAAACACAAACCTTGTCCTTTCACTCTGTAGTTCATAATACTGACAATTTTATATTTCCCATAAATATACTGGGTCTTTATCATTTACCTTTTACCTGTTTAATTATTAATTAGTACAGACAAAACTTCAAACCATCTATCATATCGAGTCTTCTCTTTGTATGCCTATAGGCACATAGTAATTAAAGCATGTTTCATCTTGTGTCTGGATTAATACAGAAGACTCAAAATTAGTTTCATCTTTTAAGTTTCACTTTTTCTTATAATTCACTATGCTTGTACCAGATAGAAACTTTTGTAAATTAAAATAAGTCTTTATCAAAATGGCTGAACACTATAATTTTGGCATGCTTTTCAATCGAATTTTATTTTCTACTTTTCTAAGTTTATGTATAAGAAGTTACTTCTTTCTGGAGATTCCTTCAACACTACTTTCTCAGAAATCACTTTGAACTCTGAATTTGAGTAGACTTTCCTGGGAAGATTATCCCCCACAGCATTTTCAGCATAATTTCAGTTCCACCATTTCATTACATTCTCACTAGTATTATTTTAATATTTCTTTAGTAGTCATTAAAAAAACCAATTTCATTAGCACATCTCCTTTTTCTGAGCATTTTTTGAATTATTTCATTTAGTTCACTACATCTCATCAAGCAAATGTATTTTGTTTATTAATTTACTTTTGTGATACCTGGGACTGAAGCTAGGGCACCACCACACATGCTAGACTGCTGTTGCATATCCCTGGACCTCTTTATATTTTTCAAAAATCAGTTTTCTCGAGACAAGGGACCAGTTCACAGTGCCAAGAAAGACTTTGTCCCATGATCCTGGACCAAGCAGCTGAAGGCACAAGACTATAGCTGATAAGCAAAAGACCTATAACAGACTGTGGCCCTATAACAGAGTAAACTGGCATCCAAACAATGTGTTATCTTCCTACTTAATGTTGTAAAAAGTTCTGTGAAAGAAGAAAAGTGACTTCAACAACAACAAAAAGAAAGTGTCAACTAACTCTAGATATGCAAACTGTAATACATAAATTAAAAAAACACAAAATCCCAACTAACCACCTATTCAAATAAGTAAAAACTCCATAGTAATGAGCTTTAATGAAAATAACCTGGAATAACTAGTAGATAACAACTTCTGGTCAAACAACTCAAAGATGACAAAAAGGAAGTCAATCTAAGACATAAAAATATAAAAACTAAAATGATTTTGAAGCTAAATTCTCAAAAATCCAATTTAAAACATCTGTGGAAAGCCTCAGCAGCAGATTGATCCCTCCACATACAGAGAGGTGAAGATAGACGTCAAAGTAAGTGACTGGACTATTCAACAAAAGTTAATGAGAAATTTTTAAAAATCAATGGAACATAGGAATTTTAGGACACCATGCAAAGGCCAAACCTTTGAATTATGGATGGGGAAGAAGGAGGAGGAGGAGGATGAGGATGAGGATGAGGAGCAGGAGGAGGATGAGGAGGAGGAGGAGTTGGAGGAGGAGGAGGAGGAGGAGGAGGAGCAGGAAGAGGAGGAGAAAAAGTCACAGAAGAAAACATTCTAAACCATAAGAAAGAGATGTCCATCTAAGGTTTACAGAACAGTAGGCAAGATCAGAAAACATTAACATGATAAATGATAAAATAAAAAGATGACAAAAATACAGAATAAGAAAAATGTGTTGTAAGGTGTAAGGGAGGCGTGTCAAGTTACTTGAAAGGGTAGGCACATTAAAATAATACCCAATTATTTAACAGAAAGCTTTATAGCCAGCAAGTCATGGAAAGATGTATTCCAAATCCTTAAAAACCAAAAGACAATTGTCAACCCAGAGTATTACACCCAACAAAAGTATCCTTTAAAATTAGAGGAGTAAAAACTTTCCACGATAAAAGCATATTAAAGAAATTTATGACTACCAAGCCAACTCTATAACTCTATAGAAAATACTAGAAGGAATACTTTTGTCTAAAGAGTAGGAAAAATACCCAAGAAGCTAGGACAAGTAATCTAAAGAGATTGCACAAAATACAGCAGATTCAACAAAATAACAAGAACTACTATAAATCTTTCCATAATAATTCTGAATATTAGTGGTCTTATTTCTCCAATAAAAAGTTATAGACTAACTGGATCTAAAAACAGTATCTATCTTTTTTTGCCTACACAAAACATATTTCATAATCAATGATACACAATACATTAAAAGGATTGATAAAGGTAATGCAAACAAGTGGGATTGAAACAGGCATTCTAATATTTGACAAAATAAATTTTCAGGTAAAACTAGTCAAGAAAGATATGCAGTGACATTTCATACTTATTAATGGAAACATTCACAGGCAACATATTATAACCTTAAACATATAAGCAACAAACACAAAAATGCCCAACTTCATTAAAGAAACAGTTTCATCTAAAACCACAGATTTCACAGAGGGCTGATGTCCAAAATTTACAAAGAACTCAAGAAGCTAGTCTTCAAAACACCAAATAATCAAATTAAAAAGTGGGGAACAGAACTAAATAGACAATTCTCAATAGAGGAATCTAAAATGGCTGAAAGACACATAAGAAAATGTTCAATATCCTTAGCCATTAAGAAAATGCAAATCAAAACAACTCTATGATACCCTCTTATACCTGTCAGAATGGCTAAAATAAAAAAATCTGGAGAGGATGTGGAGAAAGGGGAACACTCCTCCACTGATGGTGGGAGTGCCAACTTATACAGCGACTTTGGAAACCAGTATGGCGATTCCTCAGGAAATGGGAATCTGTCTACCACAAGATCCAGCAATTCTACTCTTAGGCATATACCCCAAAGAAGCACATTCCTACAACAAGGACATCTGTTCAATGATATTCATAGCAGCATTATTTGTAATAGCCAGAACCTGGAAACAACCTAGATGCCCCTCAACTGAAGGATGGATAGAAAAAATGTGGTATATTTACACAATGGACTACTACTCAGTGGGAAAAAACAATGGATTTTTGAAATTTGAAGGCAAATGGATGGAACTAGAAGAAACCATTCTGAGTGAGGTAACCCAGACAGAAAAAAACAAACATGGTATGGAATTATTCATATATGGATTTTAGACATAGAGTAAAGGATTACCAGCCTACAATCCACACTGCCAGAGAAGCTAGTAAACAAGGAGGACTCTAAGAGAGACAGACATACTTGGTCCCCTGGAGAAGCAGAAAGGGACAAGATCTCCTGAGCAAATTGGGGGCATGGGGGAGGCGAGAGGGAACTAGGAGAATGAGAAGGGGAGAAGGGGGTGAGGAAGACATGATGGGGAAGATTGAGTTGGGGGAAGAACAGAAGAGAACATGATAAGAGATAATATAATAGAGGGAGACATAGGTTTAAAGAGGAATCAGGCACTAGGGAAATGTCTGGAAAGCTACAAAGATGACACTAAGTAACAATCTAAGCAACAGAGGTTAGGCTACCTTAAATGCACTCTTTTGATAATGAGATTGATGACTAATTCATATGCCTTTTTACAGCCTTCATCCAAAAGCTGGTGAAAGCAGAAGTAGACACCCACAGCTAAACCTTGAACTGAAATGAAATCCAGTTGCATTAAGGAGGAGTGATGAGCAAAGGGGTCCATACCAGGCTGGTGAAACCCACAGAAACAGCTGTCATGACCCCAGGGAGAGCTCTTGGTCCCCAGACTGAGACCTGGGAAACCAGCATGGGACTGATCTAGACCCCCTGAATGTGGGTGTCAGTGAGGAGACCTTGGAAATCTATGGGGCCCCTTGTAGTGGATCAGTAGTTATCCCTTGCATAGGAATGGACTCTGGGAGCCCATCTCACATGTAGAGATACTCCTTGAGCCTAGACACAAAGGGGTTTGGCCTAGGCCCTATCCCAAAGAATATGACAGACTTTGAAGAACCCTAGGGAGCAGAAAGGGTATGGTATAGGTAGGGTGTTAGTTTGGGGGGGGGGAGAGGAGGGGAGGGAGAGGGACCTGGGATTGACATGCAAAATAATTTTCTTTCCACTAAAAAATGAAAAAGGAAATATTTAGGATTGATACAAAACTATATGAAAAGATAGCAAATATCACATATGCACTAGGAGAAGAAAATGTAAGCACATGCATACTTAAGATCTATTGCCAGTGAAGCAAGAGCAAATGGTAAGTACTACACATTATTACAATATGTAATGTTTTAAAATGACTAGGAGTGGGCTGGAAAGATGGCTCAAGAAGTAGAAACACTTGCTACCATGGCTAATACCTGAGTTCCATACTAGGATTCTTATGTTGGAAGAAGGAAACCAGGGAACCAATTCCCACAAGGTATTCTCATGATATATAAATACACACATACACACTCACTCACACACACACACACACACACACACACACACACACACACACTCACATAAATAAATAAAAAATATTTCAAGTCATATATTATACCTGAAATTATAAATATAACATAAATTATTATAATATATTAAAATCTCTGGATTTTTTAAAAGAATTTAAAATTGTGTGTGTAGGGAGAGGGAGAAAATCTTAAAGGACTTGGGAAGGGGAAGAATATGATCAAAACATATTTAAATTTAAAATATGTTTTAAATGATAAAAACAAAATATATAAAAGAAATACATAACAAAAATAAAAACTCACTATTTCAAAACTTTTTATGAATATGAATAATTAAGCTATTAAGGATACAGTGTCATATTTACATACTTGTATGCAATATGCACTGATCAAATGCAACCCATCAACACTGCTCTTTCCCTGAATTAGAGACATTATAGACGATGCAGTTAGCAAAATTTATTCTCTTAAATATAATCATCCAGAGACTGATACAGTGATCTTAATATACTTTAAGTAGTTTTCAGTTATAATATATGACTTGCTATATTTTTTCAGTCTAGTTTTTGGCTTACTTATATATTATGCATGTTTTCACATACAAAATTTATTTTGAACATTTTATTTATGCCATGTATATGTACAAAATAGCTATACATTTGAATTAATGTTATTCATCTAATCATCATCTAATGGCATCTAATAATCATCAACATCCATTGTACAATCAAATGTATATTAAGTAGTAATGACAATTTCGACAATCAACAAAAATAACCAGGACAATTGCATATGAAAATTTAAAAATGACTATAATATGGAATAATTAATATAATTGTGTAAAGATTATACTTTTAGGAATGTGTGTGAGAACTCTTAGGACCTGAAGGATGATGATGATGAAGCTGTAAGAGCAGAGGGAGAAATAATCTGAGATTAGATTAGAAAGAGAAGACAAGGATAGTTCCTTTATTATTTTTTCATAGAGCTAAGAGAGTAGAAGAATATGAGGTGTCCAGAGTTGTATTATAAAAAGCATTATTATTCTAAAATAAAAACTCATGTTTAACCACTTGAAAGGCTACATAACAAGAAAACAGTGAAGCACCTAAATTTCATATATCAGTTGTGTAAAGGGGAGAGTATGAGATTAAAATCTACTTAGGAGAGAACAAAGTGGCTCAGTTTTATAGCACTATAATTATCTATAAGGTAACATTTGGGTTTTAAATTACAAATGCAAATGTATATTGAATTTACACTAAAATTCTACTTTGTTATCAGGGATGGATAGAATGTGAATGAATTCTACTGAGATTATTAGATATTAACAATTTTAGTTGTTTTGTTAATTGACCCTGTACTAAATTCCTCTATGAAATTACCTCTCAATTTTCCTCATTGTCTTCCAATTAATTCAATGTTAAGATCTAGAAATTTTCATAAACCTCTCTTAAGTGACTTTCAAGCATTCCCCAGAATTGCTTGTTTATGGTTATTCAATACTTTAGTTCATAGAAAGCTTTGGCTTTCAAATTTGTTTCAGTTCACAAATGCATAGAATTAGAACTAAAGATAAAGACTGAAAAATAAAACTAGTGGTCAAATAATATTATTTTATCCTGTCAGTAGTTCTTTTGTGTTTGCATCCCTCAAACAATTCCTTCCATTGCTAACATATCTCTTGTTCTAGTTTACTTAAGGAACTATATTAAGGTTTCCACCTCCCATACTCTCATAGCTGAAATCAATTTATAAGATGAGAAATGACATTTTTCCTTTGTAGTCAAGACATTTAATTTCTAAATGAAACCATTTAGTACATTCTTTTCTGGCCATGGTAAAAAAAAGGAGGCCACAAATAGCACAAAGAGCAAAGTCCAAGCAGTGGCCTGTGTGTCATCTATTGGGTCACAGTGAGAGTCCTCTGCCTCTGTCATTCACTAATTACATGTTGCACATATAAAGAGAAAGATGTTTATAATCATTTATATTGATAATATTCAGAAAATAACATAGTATAACTGAGCCTATATTAATTAATATATTATTTAATCCTTAATTTCTTGAATGTAATCAAACAACACAAAAATCCACAAGCTATTATTTCTTATTTGCAGGAAGAGAAAAACTTGAAAATTTAAAGGAACAATTTTGCAATTTTGAGCCTTTTAGGAAAAGAAATTGGAAGTGATTCCATGTTAGGTCCCTTCCTCTTATTCCAACTGTGTTACAAAATGATTGTAAAATACAACTTCATTGTGTTTTATGCCAAATCTCTATTGACTTGCTTGATTATGTGGGCTTCCTGGGAGAACTTCTCAGGTAAGACAGGAATTGGAGCTGTAGGGATTTTAGCATTCAATTTCAATATAACCAGAGAGAGATCATCTTCTGTGTGGCTTCTGAATATGAGCTAGAGGAAAAGCCAGCAAATGTACTTAGAGGATGTGCTCTCTCCTGAGCTGAGTCACAGTGGTATAGGCTTCATTGCAGGGAGACAATGGGGAAATGATTGATTCCTTTTGGTCTGTGTTGCTAAATTTGGTGGTATCATTTTTAAGCTTCCATTTTTATTGTAAGAATTGTGATTATCCTAAATTGTTGAGAATAAAGACTAGTCATGTCAGATGTGGAATCAGAGCACTTATTATTTGGTTGATACTGGGAGAGTCACATCATATCTTCTATTCATCTGACAGCATTTAGTTAATTGTGTCAAGATTATTTATGGAAACATTTAACAGGGTGTCTGAGAAAGAGAAAACAAATAATGTTGGGATTTAAGGATTTTCCATTTGTTCCCATTAACTGAGATTTAGAAATTCATGCTAAATTGGAATGGAATTTACTTTTTCCTTTAACACAAATGTTTTTGGAGAAGCCAACTTATACGGGACTACCACTGATGTTACTGTATTTACTGCACTAGTACATTTTATTAGTCATCAAACCATCCCCTAAATATGCTGTTAACAAAGCAAAGCCCCGGTTTTTGCATCTACTCTATGTTTGCTGTAGTTCATCTCACTATATGTAAAGACATAAGTATTAGTCAGGATATCAGCAAATTGCTGGAACAAATGAACAAAGACCTGAAGGGCTAGAGAGATGTTCCAGTGGTTAAGAGCATTTATTGCTCTTATAGAGTACCAAAGTTCCATTTCTATCTAGATGATAGTACAAACCACCCAATTCTAGAGTATGAGCACCAGGCATGCACATAGTACACATAAATATATGCAGACAAAATACCCATGCATATAAAATGACCTTAAAAAATGTTAATAACATAAGTAACTGAATTCTGAAACTGCTTTGCTTTGAGGTAGTAAATACGCTTTCCATAGATTTTTTATATGGCAAAATCAAGTCAAATGACAAGCCTGATAGCAATGTCTTAGGGCTGTATAATCTGTTCTTTAGCAAGAAGCTGTCAATGTTTTTATCTTCCTACAATCAATACTAGCTCACAGTAGGAGTGGAAACATTTATTTCCTTCCTTTCTATAGAATCAGAACACACTACCTCTCACCAACTGCAAGGTTAGTTGTTAATACAAGTTGAGAGCCTCTTATTAATTATCTTTTGGAAAACACTCAGGGAGGAAAATGCCACAGTTAAAGACATAGAACTGATACTTTCCCACATCTCCTTGTATTTGTGTGTTTTGGGGGATGTGTTTCTGTGTGCATTAAGAGACTTAGCTAGACAATGACCTTTATAAAAACTTTTGAAATGCAGTGTTTTATTGTGTACTAGAGTACCTAGAACCCTTGAAACTATACCCAATAATCAACAACTCACTTTTTTGCCCCCATCCTTGGGCTCCTGACAACTATTCTGCACCCTCAGTCTCTATGAATTTGAATATTTTTCATACTTTCCATAAATGGGATTATGAATAATTTGTCCTTCTGCTTTTCTACTGTGTTACAGAAAATGCATCCCTGTTGTTGACATGACATTATTGCCTTTTGACATCTAAATAATATTCTAAATATCTTGTCTATTAGATGTTATGGTACCACTTTTAACAAATAATTATTTATAGAAAGCACTTCTTTTTTTAGATATAATTAAAAGTATCTTGATGGGAGAATCCCAGATCTTTAGTCTCTTCTAAGACTGTCCAACTAAAAAGATATAATAGGTAATATTTATAGACTCAACTTTGAGTCTATAAAATATATTTTATGACTTTTCTTATCATAGATTTTCCACTGCACTGAAAATGTTTAGACTTTTTTTCACAGATGCATTATTTTTATGGTTATAAGTTAGAATTCATAGATTTTCCAATTCCAAAAGTCAAAGAATTTATTTAGTCAATTTCCTTTAAATATATTTGCACACCACTAGTTCTTTTCTAATCTCATTATTTATTATAGATGTTAAAACATATTAAACTCCTTTTTTTGTGCATGTGAAATCCATTATAATACCAAAATCCTCCCATTTTCCTGAGGAATTGCCATACAGATTTCCAAAGTGGCTGTACAAGTTGGTACTCCCACCAGCAGTGGAGGAGTGTTCCCCTTTCTCCACAACCTCTTCAGCATTAACTGGCATTGGTGTTTTTGATTTTAGCCATTCTGACAGGTGTAAAATGGTATTTCAGAGTTGTTTTGATTTGCATTTCCTTGATGGCTAAGGATGTTGAACACTTTCTTATGTGTCTTTCAGCCATTTTAGATTCCTCTATTGAGAATTGTCTATTTAGTTTTATACCCCACTTTAAATGGGATTATTTGGTGTTTTGGAGATTAGCTTCTTGAGTTCTTTGTAAGTTTTGGAGATCAGCCCTCTGTCAGATATGGGGTTGGTGAATATCTTTTCCCAATCCAGGGGCTGTCCTTTTGTCTTGTTGACTGTGTCCTTTGCCTTACAGAAGCTTCTCAGGTTCTGGAGGTCCCATTTATTAACTGTGGATCTCAGTGTCTATTCATTTTCACTCATTATTATTTCAAAGGGATAGATTAAATCCCCAATCCCTTATTAAATCCAATTCAATTAAAACAGGAAGTTCTGCCCTTTTTAGCTTCATTGTACTTTCTACCAATAGCTGTTAGAAATATTTAATACAGACACCTGGATGGAGGCGATTGCCTTTTTCATAGCAGCCTGGGGTGACCTTTATGAAACCATGTAATTTGTACTTACAAAAGTAAATAAAGCCAACCTGAAGTTTCTCTGAGTCCCAGTTTTCCAAAGATGATCATCAGAGCACAAAACAGTTTGTTTTTATTCAAAATTTGAAAACCAAAAATTAAATTATCAATTAATGTATAATAACATAAAATATATTCAAATAGTTATCAGAATATTTAAAGAAGGATGTCTAATTGTCTGTAGAAATGGAGTGGAGATAGTAGAAAGGATAAATGGTAAGAAGGATGGGCGGACAGGGATATAGAAGTAAGAAAAATACAGGAGTTCACACTGTACTAGTGAGCATTTTTCTGAATTTATACCTTTACAGCTATCCAACCTTCTATCTGCCCTCTCTTATGAGCATCAACATTTATTCACTACTTTTAAATTAAGATAAAAATTTTAGATTAGTATACATATTATTAGCAAGTTTCCTTTCTTGTGGTTGATCCTACATGTTTGCTTATTTCTCTGACCCCCATTCCTATACGTACACGTATGTCTCCAGCACTCCCCTTTCCATTTTCTTATCCTGGGAATTCTGTAACTCTTTATCCTCTACTAACATTCTTCTTGTGCCTCTTTTACAGTCGGCTTTCTAGTTTCATCACTTTCAACCTAACATAAACACACACAACATTAGAAGGTAGGACTGTGTGAGAGAATATGAAGCTTTATAAATAAATACAATTCATATATATATATATACATATATTCACATTATATATATATATTATTTATATAATATTTTCATGACTCTCCATCAGTTGTTGAATTCTAGACTCGTTCCATTTCCTTCTGTTGTAAATAGAGCAACAATTAACATGGATGTACAGATAGATGCCTTTGTTGAGGCTATTCCTTTGGACAGTTGCTCAGAAGGTCTATAGTTGGGTCATATGAAAGTTGTTTTTGGTTTACTACTTTTTACATACAGGAAAAGAGAAAAGGGAAGGTGATGCTTTAGGGAACATATAATGATAAAGAGATAAGAATCAGTAGGGGTGTTAACTTTCTTAGCCTTTGAGTCAATTAGATCTTTCTCCCAGGACATGGAGAAAATAATGTATTTCAGTTGCAGTGGCGATGTTTTAATTTGTTTATTGGAAATCTGACTTCAGAGTTTGGTAGCATAGTTTTTGATGGTGTCTCAATCATCTTTGGACATTTCAAGCAATGAACATACAATCACATCTGATTGGGACTTTTTATGTCTGCCAACCTTGCTCCCTGGGTCCAGTTTCTTCTTCCATGTATCATTGTATTTGTTTGTTTTAGAATCATGCTCAACATTTTTATAAGATATTTTACCATTCTGTGAAAATATTTGTTTTTAATGTATTTCTTAAGAAGTCATTTTTCTTTGTATCTTTAGATTCCGTGGTGATCAGCAGGAAGGTGATAATGTCCCAGGCAATCCTTGCTACTTCTTTCTTTGTAGCATAGCTTATTCTCTAGGAATTTTGTTTCATTTATTTGCATTTAGTTATTTATGGTTTGAAGGTTAAACCACTAATGTGCCTTGAAGTTGTTCTTTACTGTTTCTCTATGATGTATGTATTATATATATATTATAATTAACATAGGCATATGTGCAACATATGCTTTTTAAATCACATTGCTTTGGGGACCATCCATTTATTTTTCTATTACGTTGCTATAGGTACCCCCTTGCATATGTTTCATGGTAGAATGTGCAGACAATGCAACACTAATTGTAATAGCCTTGTCAGCATTGTTTTGGATGACGTGGACCTGTATTGTATGTATTTTATCTTGTGTGGGTCTTTTCAGGAGAGTTCATTTTTAGTGAATTTTCTTTAGAGACCTATTGTCATCAATTTTGATTATGTCCCACAAGAGATATAACCATATGTTCTCTTAGATTTAAAACAAAATATACAAACAAAAACTGTAATAAGGAGGCAATCCAATACTATTTGCAGTAGTTTCTTCCAGGCAGCTCTTCACCCCCCCCTTTGTCTTCCCTTCTCAATTTTTTTCTGATTTTTCATGAACTACCTGGATCTCTTGATGTTTAGCCCAATGGTTCCCAAATGCATTTGTTACAGGCACTCTACCTACACCTCTGTGTGATTACCAGTACTTTCTTGGATCTGGATTGTCCCTGTGAGCATAATTTTATTTTTATCTTCTGTGATCATGTTTCCTTTCTTATTTTAAGTCTCTTTGAGACTCCACAACATAGATTGTTTATTAATAAAAAATGTTCACAATTCTATCTTTTATTTAATTTTGCCCTACTGTAACTCTTGTTACAAAAACAAAGTTCAACTTGCTTTTAACACTATTTTTATCCTGAGTGATATTCTGAGTAAATCTTAATTCTGTAGGCAGGGAATTAACATTTTTAGCCATTAATTATAGATCCATCAAAGAAAAAGAATGAATTTCTTCTTCATGGTTGACTGGAAAAATATAGTCACTGCACATGACAACAGTAACACCTATACTCTAAAATCAAGAGCCTTTGTGAGACTTGCTTAATAACCATGAGGAGGGAGCTTGAGATTATTGTCCAGATGTCATTAATGGCTGGCATGAATCTAAGTAGCTGGAATCTCTACACCACACTGCTTTGTGATGAAGTTCAATACTCTTGCACAGGAACAATTTAGGTGGCATTTCAGTAATTAAAGTTTAAAGTGGTGATGACTGCAACATTACTGGATTTCTTTAACTTTCCCCTTAACCACATAATATTTCCTTCACATTTCCCCTAATGGCTAGGTGAGTATATTTCCCTTTTCTTTGAATTTAGCTTTATATTCAGGCAAATGCTGTCTTGGAATGTGTATTATACTAGATCTCAAGAAAGCAACTCTTGCCTTAATGGAGTCAGCTCTCTCTTACTTGGACCCATGCTTCTCCCATGAGCACACTCTTCCTTACCTGTGAGCAGTAGAGATGTGTCTAAGATAAGGCCGTTATGCACTAGCCTGTAGTTACTCTATTCCCAAACACTGGATGGGCCAGAGGAGATTAATAGGGAGGCTGCATGACACACTGGTGACAGAGACAAATGATCAAAACCAGCCCTCTCTCCATTTCCCTACTGACCCACAGGTCCCTAAGCAGGAGCAACAGTTACTGCTTTAACCAGTCTTTGTGGTATTTTCATACAGCAATGCTAAGTTATACAGGGAAACATAGACTAGAGTCCTGTGGTTTTCTCAGAATTTATATTCACATTTTGTTTTAAACTCTGAGACTACAGCCCTAGTGATAGACAGGACATAATTCTATTTATCAACATTTTAAAAGGCACCATACATAGGTTCTAACAGTTTTGATGTATGCCTGATTGAATGTAAATGAGTACCTGTTTTAGCCAAGAGGGTTTGCGAAGTGTCTTTGATTTCCACCAGCTTATTTATCTATTCCTGAGACACATAATTATCAAAACTATGTTCTGTTTCACCAGTACTTACTATTACATCATTAAGGGCCTTTGCTTCTTTCCATACACTTGGTAACCCCCAGAAGTCTTGATTTGTCTGTATTTATAATGTTTATTTGCTATTTCAGACACCTTGAATCTAGAAATTCATAAGTTCAGCCCTTAAAAATATGAGCAAAAAGAAGTTATATGTATGGATAAGATAAAAAACCAACAATATGTGTGATATATGTACAATAGAAAATGCAGCTTCAACTGAAGCACATATCAAGTCATGTACACTGTTAGCTAAAACCTAAGTATGTACTTATTCTGTCACTAATGGAACAGATTCTCATAAAGTTTGAGGAATACATTGCTCACAGAGTCTAAGGAAAAGTAACAGTGGGAACATTGATTACTGGCAAGCAGATATTTCAGAGTAAGGGAAAATAGAGAGCTTATATTTAAAGAGCACCTTAAACATAATAACATCATTAAATTAGAAAATAAATCTAAGACCTGGTAACTTGGAATGTATTTCCTAGGAGCAGGTGGGAGGAGAGAAAAAACATTTCCTTAGGAAAACCTTGGACCCCTAACAAAATATATGTTACAATAAAAGGGTTATTTTTGCTTATTTTATGTAGATCTCTTAAATGAGTCACTATATATATATATATATATATATATATATATATATATATCCTCCAATATGTACATTATCAAGCCTACCATTAGATTCTTATTAATTTATATAAAGTATGATAGATATAATGAACATATGCTATAGTATTGTATTTTGTATTTCAGGCATGTTTGCTACTGTGTAACCTATATTAGACCCCCTAACTATGCAATTTTGTTGCTTTTGTCCACACTTACAATAGTATTAGATTTTCAATGCTGAGGGAAGGCTGCCAATTTATTTATTTATTTTTTTCTTGGTTTTTTTTCAGACAGGGTTTCTCTGTGTAGCTTTGGAGCCTATCCTGGCACTCGCTCTGGAAACCAGCCTGGCTTCAAACTCACAGAGATCCGCCTACCTCTGCTTCCTGAGTGAGTGCTGGGATTAAGGTGTGCACCACCAATGCCTGGCTAAGGATACCAATCTATTAATGGAGAAAATCCCCAGACTACAGGAACTTTAGGTAGTTATTGCCTACATAAAGAAATACATTGGAAATGACATATTATCTATTTTCTATTAACCAAAGTGTTTATATCTGGTATATTTGTCCATATTATCTGTGGACAATAATTGGATCTCTGTGTGTGTGTGTGTGAGAGAGAGAGAGAGAGAGAGAGAGAGAGAGAGAGAGAGAGAGAGAGAGAGAGAGAGAGGAGAGAGGGAGGGAGGGAGGAGAGAGAGAGAGAGAGAGAGAGAGAGAGAGAGAGAGAGAGAGAGAGAGAGAGCATAGGTAATCAGTTTGGAGCAGTTTTTAGTCACCCGGGAAGGAAGTCTCATTGAGGGACTGTCTATAAGTGGGTGTCACCATTCCATGGATTTTTGTTCTGGACTTTATTAAAAAGAAAAAGGTCAGTTTTACTTTTTAGCATGTATGTGTCAGTTTATGACTCCCTACTGCTGTCTGTAGATGTAATGTAGACTTCTCTGAAGTGATACATTATAACCTGATGTTGTGAGATAAAATAAACTCCCCCACCCAGCTGCTTTTGTGAGGGTATTGTATAAGAAAACAGGAGTGAAAAAGACAATATGAAATATTAATGAGGAAAAGAAGACAGAAAAATTGCTACCATTGACTTAAATGCTCAAGACTGATTTCCACAGGGATTCCAGAAGTTCCCACTGTTCCATTTTTCCATGTTGGTTTTTGACAGCAGTTTGTTTCCTTCATTGTACAAAAGAGCAGTTACTTGTTAGGTCTCAGGTCAGGAAATATAAATTTTTGATGCCTTCCTCATAGTACATAGAAAGTATGGAACAATCTTCAAGATTAAAAAAACAATTTCATTCTTTCTTCATATATCCACTGGGGTGTGTCTGAGAATCTTAAATATTCAAGAACCTAATGCAGAAAATTTTAAATGAATATTTTTGGAGGAAAAGTGAGAGGATGAACAATTTTTTGCCAAGGTTAATAGTATTTTCCACAATACTTTTATTAATATTTTTTAAATACATAGCCTTTATTTCTTCCAGATCAGGAATTTTTTTGGGTTTAATCAAATAAAGATGAAGAATCAAGTTTAGCAACCTAAACATACTTACTTATTAAAACTATATTAATACTTTAGTAAACTATACAAAAAAGGTAAGGAGACAAACATGTACATTTATAGAACTGCATGTCAGTCATGCCAGATCCTGTAGAGGGAATTCCCAACATGAACTCATTCATCTGTGAGGACACAGAACAGTCCTTGTTTAGACATACACCATCTTGTCCTACGTGAGCTGCTCCTCACCTCTTGATGGCTTCCTTCTACACATGTGTATGTCTAGTTGTCTGCTTCTTAGAGCAGACATTTACCTTCCTCATCCACCAGCCATTGGAGGAGGGTTGGGGCCTTGAAGATGACTGATTCGACCCATTCTTCGTGGATGGTTTCCTGGTGGCCCTCTTCCATCATCGTATCTGGAATTAGATGAGCTTCCGTAGCCTCTTCTTTTTTTTCACATCTTGCTGAAGCAGAGTTTTGAAAAAAAAAAAAAACAATACAAATTCTGCTATTCCCCAGAAGAAATCTGTTATAAAAGACAATCTCCATAGGGACTGATTTCGGCTGTCCAACACTTGTCCATTAGAGATGTAAACCATCTTTCCTCTGGTTGCCCGCTTCCAAATCTGTTATTAATATTTTATAGAAATATAAATATTGGATGCTGGAATTAACATGACTTTGTGGTGTATCAAAACTCATCCTCCATTGTTTAAATTAATGGATTAATATCTCACTGGGTCAAAATGTTTCTCCATATGAATGTGGTCAAAAATGTTTCTCCATATGAATGTGGAATAAAGGGAGATATATTTTGAAAAATTTAATATTAAAATAAGCAATATGATATGACTGGATTGGTGATTTAACTTAGATATCCCTGTACCAGAGGAAAAAATTTCACATAGGATTATTTTCAGAAGTAAAACATAAACTATGATCCATTTTAATGGGGAGCATATAGCACTGAGCAGACTTGTAATCACTGTGCTAATGACTCACACACACATATACAACTTTAGACTACAAACAGCTGCTTTCAGCAAACAATCAGTCTTGACAAGAAATATATGTTAGTTGCCTGAAGCTAAATTATCTGGCTGCAAAACTCACAGAAAAAGAAAGAAAATATATTTTGTAGGAATCAGCATAACTCTAGCATGTTACTCTAGAGTTGAGTAAAAAAGGTCTTCAAGTTTTCTGTTGGTTTTAAAAATAGTTTGTAATAAAAATATGCTTATATTATAGAAACAGGAGACTATGCATATGCTACATCTTGAAAGATTTCATGTACTCAAAATCTTGAAATTGAAAGACACCAAGCTAGTTCACAGATGTAAACCACTATGTTTTAAAGTTCTTTTGCAATTAATTTTAAGATTTACTTTTATTTTTAATTATGTGTATATATGTGAATTTGTATGTGGATATGTAGGTAAATTTGGTGCTCTTGGAAGTGATGAGAGTGCATTGTAGCCCCTTGAGTTAGAGTGACAAACAATTGTGAGCTGTTCAAGGTGGGTGCAGGAAACAAAACTTGGGTCCTCTGAGAGAACACTGCTGGCTCTTAACTATTGAACTATCGCTATAGTTCCCATCATTTTTTAAAATGATTTGGTAGAATTTATATTAAAAATTTTTAAAAAGATATAACTTATACTTAAATAGTCAAGTTTATATAACTACTTCCTTCGGTTTTCATTTCCATTTTCACTTCTTAACCATCATTAACTCTTTCTGTTGAGAAATTCTCAATGCCATGCTTATGTGCAGTATATCTAACCACACATACACAACACAATCAGCCAGATTCCATGATCACCTCTATTGGCTGAATACTTCAAAATATCAAAAGGCAGTTTCCCCCTTTCCTTTCCTTTCCTTTCCTTTCCTTTCCTTTCCTTTCCTTTCCTTTCCTTTCCTTTCCTTTCCTTTCCTTTCCTTTCCTTTCCTTTCTCTTCCCTTCCCTTCGCTTTCCTTCCCTCCCCTTCCCTTGGGTAACCAAGAACCAGGAAACTAGGGCAAGGCCATGTAAGAATGCTTTTAAAAAGTCAAAAAGGAAATGAAACACACTAGTAACAAAGTGTCTCCTAATGATATTCTGCTATACTCATAGATGAATGCCTTATTCTACCGTCATCAGAGAGGCTTCCTCCTGCCATAGACAGGAGCACATATAGAGATCCATATCCAGCCTGACATTATGCAGAGAATGAGACATTGGTACACTCAACCCCAAAATAGATGTCTCCACCAAATCTTTCCCCTCAGAGCTCAAGAAACCCCATGGAAGGGGAGGCACATACTGTAAGGGTCAGAGGGGATGAAGGACACCAATAATACAAGGCCATTTACATCAACATAAACAATGTGCACTTGAATTCACAAAGACTGAAGCATCATACAGAAGACCTGTATGGGTCTGTATCAGGTCCTTTGCATTTATATTAAGGATCCAATTTAGTGATTTTATGGGATTTCTGAGTATGTGAATGAGTGGGTCACTGATTCTTGAGCCTTCTCTTGGTCTCTTTTTCCTTTATTGGTTTATTTTGATCAATTTTAAAGTGATAGTTTTTGTTTTATCTTGTACTTTATTTTAAAGACATAAGTGAATGAATCAAAGCATAGCCACTAGGGTAAATGTTAACAACTGAACTGTCATACCTGCTGAGAGAGGGAAAATCAGTTTTATCCAATGAAGCAAAAATAGGTTTGTCAATCACTCCAGGTTAGATCATGTTCAGGAATAGCTGACTAATAAATAATGGAAACCAAAGTTTTTGTGTGTTATTTTATTTGGTTAAAGGATGGTTTTGTTTTATATTGGGGCGTTTTATGTATTCTTGGCTTTAGGGAGGTTTGTTTTTGTATGAGGGTTTTGGTTTGTTTTTGACAAAGAAATTAATGTTTAGTGGGTAGGGAAGAAGAGAAGATATGGAAAGACTTAAGGGAGAGGAAGAATATGATGAAAATATTTTAAATAATTAAAAATTTTTAAAATTTCTTAAAATAATAGATTTTTCAATAATTTTTCCTAATTAGCATAAAAGATATTGTTTTTAGTTGCTGAAGCCAAATTATAATGTGATCTATAACTACTTTTTGTCCTCAGACACTGTCATGAAATGCTTCATCCTTAAAACACAGCAAACCTTCATAAAGGCAAGCAGTCCCCATTAATACAGCAAGTTTTCACAGTCGCACGCCACCCTCATAAAATGCTACAGACATTCACAATAGCATGCCATCTCCATAAAACATAGCTAGCTTTCACAAAGACATGCCATCTCCATCAGCTTTCTCTTTTGGCAGCGTTCTCATTTCTATTGCCCTCATCCATTTGAATTACTGCAATGTTAATTCTCAAATTTTGGCAATGACCACTGTTTATGCTTATGAAACTCTGTATTAATAAAATCAGTAACATCCATTTCTGGTCTGGATGTTCATGTTTCCTAATTGAAACATCTCATTACTCTCTGTAAAACTACCCTTTAATAGTTGATCTGTCCTTCACCTGCTGATCTCATTGGTGTCACCTATTTAAAGTCAAATACAATCTGGAGTCAGAATTGGATTGATAACAGGTAGTTTATTAACTAATAATACTCACACAAGATAGCCAGTGACCAGGTTTGCACAAGATGCCAACTAGTCCACTCAGCCAGGCAGGAGAGAGAAAAGAGACCTGCATGCACACCTCCCTCTTACTTAAACCATTGCTGCGTCACTCTGACCATGCCCAATTTCCCTTTTAGTCTAAAGAGGATTTAAACTTAAGAGTGTAAATTATCTGTAATTAACAATCATGAAGGTGAATGGCAAGAAAATATAATAATCAACTTACATTACATCCTAACTATATCTATTCCAACTAAACCCTAAAGTCATCTGAAAGAGATGTCCAAGCTTGAACATCTCTTTCCAAACCCAACCCTAAACAATAGGAAACTAGTGCTTCCTAGGTGTGCATTATCCTTAGAGACAGACAATAGCCGGGAATGGGGGTGCAGTATTCTCCAAGTTACTTCCTGCTGAAATAGGATGACGATAGCCTCATGGGGTCCTGTAGAAAGAAAATGTTAGAGTAGTGAAAGTCTTGAGTAGATTGTATCCAGTCTGTGCTTTGTGGGAGATGCTTGATTGAAGGTCTAGGTTGAAGTCCTTATCTTGATTGAAGTCCTTGTGTTGATTGAAGTCAGTACCCGAAGCTCTGGTGTCAGTTCAAATGAATCAAGTTGGATCCAGTGGACTCCATGAGGTGTGGCCCATTTTCTTTCTCGGGAGTTCAAGGATTGTCATTAGGAAGTACTTCATTAGCTGTGGGGAACTCAAACATAGATGTTAGAAGAGAAATTTTAACTGTTATATGTAATGCATACCGGGAAAGCAACAATAAGAAAAATAATAATTATGAGGGAATTTATACTTTCAGAGAATGAGCCAAGAATAGACAAATGATAGTCTCCAAGTTTTTTTTTCTTATTCTGTATTACAATAATTGGTTTCATGATATAGTACAGAAACTCTGAATTTTATTTTAACAACATGCTTGGATTTAGAGGAGGAAAGCCAAATCCAACTCTAAACCAACATTGGTTTAATTGAATAGGGACTATGAAATAAAGAGAAATAGATTATATAGAGAGACATTTTCAGAGTTTACCATATGACAAATTCCTTTTGTTTGATGGTTCTTTTTGTAGAGCTACCTTCTCTTCTTTAAGTATCCACCCATGCATTGTCTTTTTACTTTCTGTAGATGAATTTTCCTTTGAAGATAAAAACAAAACACTTCCCTTTCCTTTGGGAGGTGTCTATACATTTTAAGAGATATACCTTGGTAGATGACCTGTCATTTCTCCTCATCAAGAGGTTTTTATTTTTTGACTCAAATCTTAATCAAATTTGATGGTATCCAAAGCTTTTCTTCTGTGGAAACAAAGGAAAAACCTCTTCTGCAATGTAACACATGTACTGGTTTCTATAGAGAGGTCAGTACAGTTTTTGTCTGTAGTCCAGTGACTTTCTGCAGCTGTTTGTCCTTTCTCATTAGCATTAAGAAAGTTTAGTGTTAATAAAGCATTATGTAACCTATGTTTGTGGGTTTTCATTCTGCCAGCCTATTTATGAAGCATTTCTTTCAGTGTTCAATTAGATCTCTCTAACACTGCTTGTCCTGTGGGATCGTGTGGTATACCAGTGACATACTTTGTGTTATAATATTTGAAAACCTGTTCCAATTTGGTGGAGAAATATGCTGGAATATTGTCAGGTTTTATTTGTGCAGGTATACCCATAACTGCCATCACCTCTAACAGGTGTGTTATAACAGAATCTGCCTTTTCAGAGCTAAGAGCAGTAGCCAATTGAAACCCAGAAAATGTGTCTATAGCATGATGCACATTTTTTAAATTTCTGTATTCTGAAAAGTGAAAGATATCCTTCTGCCAAACCTCAGTTCTTCAAATGCCCTTAGGTTTACAGCCTGTTGGCAATGAAGCTTGATTATAGAATGAACAAGTAGGACAATTTCTCACTATCTCCTTGGCTTGTTGCCAAATGTTGGAGAAATCCTCCATTTCTCCGTATTTATTTACATGGTGTTTCTTATGAAATTCTGAGGCTTCTAGCACACCTCCTATTAATAGATGATCAATCTCATCATTGTCTTTTGATAGTGGGCTGTATGGGACCTGATGTGTGACATATATATATAATATATATATATATATATATATATATATATATATATATGATTGTTTTGGTTTCTGATTGTTTCTTGTAATTTTATAAACAGCGAAGTTAATTCTGTATTGTCAGGAATGAATTCTGCAGTCTCAATGTGTAAAACAACTCTCTCTGCATATTGAGAATTATTAACTATATTGAGAGGTTCTGCAAAATCCTTAAGTACCACAAGAATTGTGTATAATTCTGCCTTTTTTACAGATTTATATAGACTTTGAACTACTTTACTTATCTCTCCTGATCTATACCCTGCCTTACCTGATTTGTTCGCATCAGTGTAAAAGGTAAGGACTCCAGAAATAGGTGTTTTCATTCATTTATTTTTGTTTATCATTCTTCCTCCATGACAGAATGAATTCAGCAGTTCTGTACACTAATGTGTCAGAACTATTGGCATCAACTGAATAGAGATTTCGCTGTACTTTTTTCCTCAGTAATATTTAATGATGTAGGGTCACAAAACAGTAACTAAAACACTCTCACGTTAACATATGTGTTTTATTGCCGAATATTCTATAACATTTAAGTATTGTAATGTGTATTCTATTTAATATAAAAGTGCCACACTTTTTAATAATAAAAGTTTCACACTTTTAATTTTGCATCCTCATAGAAAGAGTTTATACTGTGTGTTAGTCAGCTTTCAAACACCATAAATGATATTGCAGTTTGTAGGTTCGGGTCTGTCACTTTTGGCCTGTGGAGGTAGTGTGTCAGGCAAAGAAGGGCATGACAGAGCAAAGCTGCTCATGGCAGAAGGCCAGGAAGTAAAAAATATAAAGGAAGACACCAGGATCAAGGACTCTTCTCTGAGAGCATACCTCCAAATGATCTAGAGCATCCACCTAGACCCCTTCTCTTAAATTCTTTCACTATATCTGGCAATAAACTGAAAATTCTTGGACAGCGAGCCACAAAAATTCTTGCTTCCTTCTCTTATTTTTCTTCTTTCAAACATTTACTTATTAACATATTATTTATTTATTTAAGTCTGTGTGTGTGAATGCTTGTTATCTAACATACGTAGAGGTTAGAGGTCAATGGACAACTTGTAGGAGTGCCACTCTTCCTTCCCTGTGGGTTCTAGCTACTGTCACTCATTGATGCCAAAAGCACATGTACCCACTGAGTTGTTGTTATGGCCTCTTCTGTTAGTTTTCCTCAATATCTATATGGTGAGAGAAAAGTGACTGAAGCAATGATACAGCCATGTGAAAAACACTCCAATAAATGGTGTCTGCATACTGTTCTATAGAGATACAGCCATATGTATTAACTGAGATGTTTCAGTGTGCTCTTTAGTTTAGATCTGTTTTTATTCACATTTCCTCAATTATCATTTATTGATTTCTATATACATATGGTTAAATACAGTATGCATTAAGACTTAAAACTTTCTACTTGAATTATCTTAGAACTTTTGCAATTTTGGTTGTGAGTCATTGATGTCTGAATCATTTCTCCAGCCCAAACCTTGGAATTTTTAATGACTTTAATACATGGAAATCACATATTTCCTCCAGTGATGTTGATTCATAGTTGCATGCCTTTCAAAGTGTTTGCCTTACCATGTCTTTGTTTCCAAAGTTGTTATAACCATCTTGCAACCCAACCTTTGTTTCAAAGCTGTTATGATTACCTCGTCATGATGACCTGTTGTTATGACTACCTTGTTACTACCAACTTGCAATGATGTCTTTGTTTCAGGAGGCAGTTATGACTAACTTGTTATGTTTATGTTCTGTTTCTGTAACCCCACCTATTTTGTGTGCCAAACCCTCATTTGGAAACCTCCCTACACCTGAGCTATAAAAACCTTGTCTTCCTCAGGACCAGTGCAGACCTCTCAAACTCCACCTTATGGAGAGACAGCCTGTATGTACAAATAAAAAAAAACTTGCTTTAAAAAAAAGTGTTTGCCTTTTCAAATTATTCTCCATAAAATTGTCATAGCTAGATCATCTTATTGAGACCATCAAATGCGAGAAGGAAAAAATTCTAACAACTTATAAAGTTGTTTATTCACTTAAAATATTTATATGCAATGTGACAGTTCATTCAGCTAAAATGATCTACCTCACTGAATAATTTAGAGACATCGGGATCTGTTTATCTTTCCTATATTGTATAAATATGAAAGTTGTGAGCATATCTGAAATGTGCCTATTCAATTTAGTTTACTGGCTTAGACTGGGCCTTCATATTCCCCAAAACAAATATGTAAGCCCCGAAATGACAGTAATCCCTAAAGGGATGTTAGTATGTACTTTAATAATATATCTGTGCAAGCCTTGTTTGGCTCTTGTTTAGACAGCTATGTTAATGAGATTCCATGGGTATAGCTCCTCTGATATTTCTAAGAGACACAACCTCACAGGAACATTCCTGTTCCTCTTGTTCTTTCAATTTCTCTTTCCTCTCTTCATTATTATTCTTAAGCCTTAGAGTCAGGAATTGTAGATGTATCGGTTTGGGTTAGTACAATACGGGCACTTATTCATTGCATCCTGATCAATTGGCATTACTCTAATGGTCTTCATTTTTTATTTAATGAAAACTGCTTATCTGTGGGTTAAAGTAAACATTTGGAATGTAGTCAGGAAAATATGCTGGTAAAATTTAGGTTGTAGGTTCTCCTTTAAGGTCTATGACTTTACTGACCCCAAGTAGTTGACTAGGTTTCCAGTACCAGGCATTTCTCTCTTGTTGCGCAGGTTTCAAGTTCAATACAAATGCTGTTGTTTATTATTAAGGTCTGTGTGCTACTATTGCACTCCAGGATTATATTTTTATGCTGGCTACTATAGTTCATAGATACCATAGTTAAGCAAGACATCTGTTACTTCCCTCCCTTAGACACTTTTCTGGGACCATGATCAGGGATGAGGCTTTCAGGTCAGATCCAGCTTGGATCACTCCTCTGGGTTCTGTGTCCAAAATGCATGATGTTTTCACCAATATACATGGTAACATGGAAAAGTGAAATATTATGAGGTCCCAAACCTAGACAAAGAATTACAGGTAACTAAGAAATTTTTAGAGAGGTAGACATATTTTTCTCAGTGGAGACTCCTCAATAGGTTATCTAATTCAAAGTGGTCAACTCTTAAATAATGTACATGTATTATACAAACTTATAAGGTTATATTTATATATTTAGGAAAACATACAAATATATATGTATAACAAAAATAAAGAAAAAGAGCCATTGATTTAAGGGAGTGGGGGCAGAGAGAGGAAGAGAGTGAGAAAGAGCGCACATGGGGCCACATAGGATGAGTTAGAGAGAGGAAATGGAAGGAAGGAGGATAAAATTATATTTTAACTTAAAATATTTTAATAAACCATGTGACATGATCAATAATCTACTTTTAGTATTTATAAATTCAAATATATATATATATTATTGAACTTATTTAAGGTTTTAATTTGAATGATATCAATGTTTCACTTGTTCTGATTACTCTATATACTTGTATAGAGTAACAGCATATGATACAAATAGACAATAAAGACTTAATGATAGCAACTTTTGAAGTTGTTGGCTGGGATTGGAGCCCAGAGGAGGAGGTTCAGTCTTCAGTTACTGGTCAGGCCTAAAGGGTTTTAGTGGGTGGTGTTGTCTTAACTGGAGTCCCTAGTACCACTCTGGGTTTGGTAAAGCTGCCAGAGTTGTGGGCCTTAGTATGGAGCCCATGACAGGAGGTGTCTGGGGTTGTTGAGAGGGCTTTAAGTAGTGTTAATGTCCAGTGGGTGGTATCAAGGATGACCCCAGCTAAGTCTCCTAGCAATAGCAGGTACATAGTCTGAACTGGAAATCTCCTGTGGCCAGGCAAGACTTCAAGAGGAGGGAATGGGACACGAACCCAGCCACATAACCTTAAACCTACAGTCTGTTCTATCTATAGTATGTGCTGGGGTAAGGGTGCCTTAGAGATTAAAAGAGTAGCCAACAAATGATTGAAATATTTAAAACCCATACCAGGAGAACAAGCCCACCCCTAATACTGCCTAGAGCACCAGGGTCCACAAGCTAGGATGGATCCAAACATGACTGCAGGAAAACCAAAAAATGTTAATGTAATGATGCCTAATGATATTCTGCTAGACTCTTGATTAATGCCTAGTCCAATTGTCATCAGAGAAGTTTCATCCATTAATTGATGGACACAGATGTGGAGCCCCAGTCAAATATTAGGGGGAGATTCAAGGATTATGCAGAAGATGAAGGAAAGGATTGTAGGAGCCAGCAGGGTCAAAAAAATCCACAGAATCAACTAACCTCTGGGCTCATAGGGGCTCACAGAGACTGAATCAATAACCAGGGAGCCTTCATGGGACTGATCTAGGCTCTGCATGTGTTACAGTTGTATAGCTTGGTCATTTTGTGGGAGTCCTAACAGTGGGAGCAGGGACTGGCTCTGACTCATACTGGCTTTGGGGACCCTATTTAGCATACCGGGTTGCCTGGTCCAGCTTCATTACATGGGGTGTTTAGTCTTACTGCAAGCTTATATGCCATGTTTTGCTGATATCCATAGGAGACCCACTCCTTCTTAAACAGAAACTGAGGAGGAGTGGTCTGGGTGGTGAAGTGGGTAGGAGACTGGGAGGAGAGGAGGGAGGGGCATCTGTGTGCTGGGATTTAAATTATTTTTGAAAGACTCAGTGATAGCAAAAGTGAAATTTTGCAGTCAATATGCAAAGACCTCATACTCTTTGGGACATCATGATGTGTTTGCCTGATACTTACTTTCAAGTTTTGATGGACTTAATTTAGTTTCTATGCCTGCAAGAAAGAGTGCATTGAGACATGTTCATCCCATAGAGATAACAGATGGTTGATTAAGTAGAGAATATCAAATTATGGACTCACAGAATGAAAGAGATGTTGGAGTGTTACTAATTTAACCTTTCTTACAATTCAGAATCTTCTGTCAACATACCTGATGGATTCTTATTTAGCCTTTTTTAAATGTGAGCCCTGCTGACGATTTCACAGGTTTTGAGAGAAACCCATTATATCTAAGACTTAAAGAATAATTGGAAAATTCTTACACACTGAACAAGCATACACACACACACACACACACACACACACACACACACAGAGAGAGAGAGAGAGAGAGAGAGAGAGGGGGGGAGGGGAGATGTACATACAGATAGATAGAGATACAGAGAAAGAATGCCCCTTTAAATCACTTTCCTCTATTTACACAGCATGGTTTATGTTCACTATTCCTTTTACACAGCATGGCATATGTTAGCATCTGCTTTTACATAGCATGACATACGTTAGCTTCTCCTTTACATAGCATGGCATATGCTAGAGTTTCATCTTACAGGGCATGGTGTGTGTTGTTAGCACTTGATAATCCCCTAGATACTTTAGTTTACATTTTTGCATCCTTAAATCATCTCCAAATTAACAGTAGGTAATTGAATTCTCTGAATTAAGTGCTGGAATTGGCTTGGGTGATTAATGTGTATGAGGAAATAAAAAATAGGATCCCAATAGGGAAAATAATCATTTACAAAGGCAGTAGAGCAAGAGGAATAACATAAATAGAGAAAATGTCTGTGACATGTAGTTTTCACTGCTGATTTTCAGTTTTCATTCTAGGCAGGCAAAGCAGGTGATCCCACAACTTATATAGTCCTTTAAGTCATCTAGAATTACTCACTGTTCTATGAAGACCAATGCCTTCAATAAATAATTATTTACCAAAGTTGTTGCTATTCCATGGCATGTTGACATATATAATATATAATTCTCATTCATTCCAGGGAAAAAGTCCCTGAAATGTTTCATTCACTAGCATGTGGATTAGAAAGACAGACATTGAACTATTTAGTCAATGAACATTGACCAACTAGCTAATATTTCACAAAGGAAGCCACAGGATCTTGAAGGTCTGAAGAAAGACTCAGTGTAGAGTCTTCAAACTTATTTGAAGAAGTAAGTTCCTTCTTTATAGTAGTGAGAATACTGTGTGCTTGTTACATCTGATGTGTCTTCACTGGTATAACACTGAGTTAAGGTTGCACTTCAGATGCCTTAATGCTTTCATAGGAATGAGGATACTACTGGTAATGGTTCATTACCAATTACCAAATTATTCTTATTCAGTTTATCATTTATAAGCAATGTTTTACCAATGTTTATATTTATGGCTCTAAATATAATTATTTTCAGATTTAACAAACACTTCATTAGTTTATTTTAATTGAAAAATTATTTTCATACAATGTACTCTGATCATGGTTTCCCCTCTCTCAACTACTCACAGATCCTCCCCACCTCTTCACTATTCCAACTCCATACCCCACTTTCTCTCTCTCTTTGAGATAAATAGATACAAGAAAACAAATACACACAAAAACACAAAATGGAAATGACAGTATACCAGCAAAAGACCAATAAGTCAAAAAATGCTCAAACAAAACAATAGGAGTAAAAATTTACAAAATCATCAATCCTTTAGTTTTATGTTGGCTGTATATTGCTGGGCATGGAGTCTACTCTGAAATGTCACGAATATACTCAGTGGGACTCTATTGGAGAAAAGTAATATTTTTTGCAAGTGGATACCAGTTGCCGAAAGCTTCTTGGTTATGAGTGGGTGCCCTTGTCCGTCTCACCCTTTCAGTGTTGGGAATCCATCTGGCTTGAACCTGTGCAGATCTGTGTGCAATGACACAAACTTTATGAATTCATATGTGCATCAGTCCTGTTTTCTTGGAAAACAGTTTCCTTGGAGTTACCTGTCACCTCTGGCTCTTACAATCTTCCTGCCTTCTCTTGTGTGTAGAACCCTGATGAAGTTATTCTATTTAAGCCTGATTGCTCCCAAGCTCTCATTCTCTGCACATTTTCTTAATGTAGGTCTCTGTGTTAGTTTACATCTACTGTAAGAAGAAACTTTCTGATGATGGTTGAGCAAGGCACTGATCTATGGGTATAGCAGAATGTCATTAGGTGTCATTTTATTGCCATATTAATTTATCAGAACAATAGTATTTAGTTTTTTCCTAAGCACAGAGCCTAACTAGTGTAGGGTTATTGGTCACCCTATTGACCTGATATCGGTTCAGGTATGGGTTCCTCTCATGCAGTGAAGCCTTTAATACAATCAAAGAATGGTTTGTTACCCCATCAATGTTTGTGCCAAAATTCCAACAGCATATCTCACAGGCAGGTTGCTATTACAGGTTGCAGGTTTTGTAGCAGGGTCGATGATTATTTTTCTCCTTTGGGAGAAAGCATGCAAAATAACTTCCAGTTTCATGGACACTAGTTAGTAGGGGTGAGGCCACTAGTTAGGCACCAGCTGGACTTCTTCATGCTCAATGAGTGATTGTCAGTGTTGTCTTCAGCAATATGGCTTTATCATCAATTTCTACATAGCAACCCATAGCAATGGCAATAGTCTGAGATGTTTGGGGTTTTCCATATGGCCCAGTTAGCTAATGAGTCAACTAGGAGTATTCAAATTTCAACTATACTATGATGTTAAAAACTAAAATTACAAAAGAGGGACTGAACCAACAGTCCTATTATGGCAAAAGTTACCATTTCACTAGAGTACATTTATTTATAGTCTATCTGAATTTGATTAAAAGATAACACAACAGGTCTGTGTGTCAGTTGCTACTAACAAGTATGTTAGTGTCATCTTAAGTAAATTTATATATATTCTCCATACAATTCTTGTTTGTGAAGTACCTATTTAATTGATATTTCTCATGTTAAATGGACTAGGAAAATTTGAAACAAACTTATTTGACAGAAAATCTTGTTCATTTATAAGTGTTGGGAATAATCCAAATAATTGTGTTTAAAATAGAACAACACCAAAACTACCAAGACACCACAGACTAATAATTATTTAATGATAATGAAAAATGAATTTTTAAAATGATTTTCTTGTTGACAAAATGCAAATAATTCATTAAATATAAATGTGCAAAATGAAAATTCATTTTGGGAAAGCCTATTAAGAAACACTGTGATGGTCGAGATGACATGTATTCCCATGAAAGGAGGACTGTGAAACCACATGGTTGATGCATCAGTAGAGGCATGGTAGAATATTTGGCTTCCAAAGAAATTGTTCAGGTTTAATTATCTGGATTATTTCTAATACTTAGATGTTTCTTGACATCTAATATTCTCAAGAACCCTTTCTTCAGACCAAGGATTATAATCCATGAGTGTGTTTTTCTTTATATTTTAATATATATTATACATAGTATATATAATATACATTTTTATAAATTTTATTTAAATTAGAAACAATATCATTTTACATATCAACCCTAGTTCCCTATCCCTTCCATTCTCCCATGTCCCCCACTGACCTCCCCATCCCATCCCCCACCCACTCTTTAGGGAGAGTGAGGCCTCCCATGAGGGATCACCAAAAATTGTCAAGTTATTTGGGGCAGAGCCTAGGCTTTCCCCTGTAAATATACATTATTTTTGAGAGTACAACATTTCTCCCTTTTCTTTCCTCCCTCCAAACTCTCTCATAAATCCTTCCCTGTTAACCTTCAAATTCATGGCCTCTTTTTTCACTAATAGTTATTGCTTGTATAAAACAACAAACAGGTTGTTTAGGTGTGTATTTCTAAATATAAGCTGCACAGTCCATATAATGTCATTTGTATGTATGTTTTCATTACTGACAATTTGTTATTAGACAATCAGTTGGTGTGATCTTCCCTGGGGAAAACCACCTCACCAACTTCCAGGTTTCCCCAGTTGCCTATAGTTCTTAGTGCTGGGTTTGAGGCCTTGTGAGATTTTAGCATGTACACTGGTGTTATCCTTGTTGCACTCACTTCTTTTATCAGTCATGTTGGTGATATTATCTGGGTGTAGCTTGTGACAGTACTAAGATACATAATGGTGGGGGATCTACACCCACTTATTTATTATACCAGCATAAACCCTAATATCAATCTATATACATGAAGAGTTTATAGGTGTTAGTGTTCACCCTCTGCAAGGGAACTTCTCTTTGCAATGGATGTAGATCAGTCAGTATATAAAACCACACTGATGAAAAGGCAGAGTTGTGGAGCCCAGTTCTAAAGGATGCATCTACAAAACACTCCCTAACCTAAGGCTGAGTGTACATCAGATTGTAAGAGCCAGGGAAGCAGAGAGTTTTCTGACCATGAATCTTACCATCTTTTCCCTATTTGGAATGTTTATTGTTATGTACCAGACAGCTCTTTCTGCAAATGGAAGCACATTCAAAAGGGCAACTTTCTGAACTGTAGCTATTCATACAATTGTCAAATGCTAAAATAGCGTAATATGAATTATTCATCCTAATGTTAAAGTATAACAAGCTGGGTTCTGTAGTCATTTTTTGACACAAGAAGCTTTACAAAGGTGATTCAAGAAGGGATCTGGAGATTAGGGGTTGGAAAAGAGGGTGAAACCTCACAGGAGTGTTATTATGATGTCTCTAGTGTGGATGGGAGGCTTCAAGAGTTTTAAATTCTTTTATGTTGCCTTCTGGGATTCAAGCTGAAACAGGATATGGACAACTAGAATTCAAGTGAAAGTTTCTCAGGAATTTTGTATCTTGGAAGACTTGAAGTGAGGTGTCTGATCATCTTGTCATGAAGAATGAAATGTGAGGCAATGAAACATAGCAATGTGCATTTTACGTCTGGAAAAATTTTAACAGGTGCAAGCATCACATCTGTAGAGCTGTATATATACAGTTTTGAAGTTCAATACATAAAAAGGAGAAATGGAATGAATTCGCTTTACAATATGTCTTCTAAAAGTTTTATTTACTTTTGCTAGTGTCCTTTTCTGTGGTAATGAATCCTGTGAACAGCTGTGAATTAGAGGCTTTTGAGAAGAAACATACAGTTCACAAGAGCACAATCAAAGCTACGATAGATAAGTTCAGATCTGTCTAGTGCTCTTGGTTTATTGGTCCCTCGGGGACTTCCTGGAAAGTACCACAGGAAAGATATTTTTAGTATGTAGGCAGCTGAAGTGCTATAGTGAGATCATTTATTAATCTTTAAACAGCACTGCCTGCTATTATATGCGTGTTTTAGAGTCCAATTTATCTTACTTTCTATTGCTAGAATGGTATAAAGTCACATTCATAAATACAATCAAAGAACACCATAGCAGAGGGTAAATAAAAGCTACCAGAAATATTAAATATTTGTTCAATAGTGTTGCTATAAATTAAACTGAAATCTACCATTAAGTAAGTAAAATTCTGTGTCTATGAAGTGAATGTGTGTGCTGTGTGTGTGTGTGTGTGTGTGTGTAGTCATTACAGTATCATATAACACAATCATGCTTGATTTGAAGACCATTTTGTGTAGAAGCCATTAATCTGAATGTGGATAAGAAAAAAAAAAAAACAGTTACAAAAGCTAGTTCCAGGACAGTCTGCAAAGCCACAGAGAAACCCTATCTTGAAAAACAAACAAGAGAGAGAGAGAGAGAGAGAGAGAGAGAGAGAGAGAGAGAGAGAGAGCAGAAAAAAGTTGCTTTAAGTTTTTGGAGTTTGGACATCTAATAATGGTAATGACAGTTGCTTATAATTATCTGCATATCATCAGAATTTATTACTAATCATTCATTTAAATATGTGTTTGGTATTAGGTAAGAAATGCAAATATGAGAGATTTTAAGATACCAAGTCTGAAAATATCCTATTATATATAGAAAACCCTGGTAAACACTTTTTCCAAATTTAGAAATTATGGTATTAGTCATACATACAGAAAATAGATAATACATTATTTAACTACAATGAGAGGGAGAATGATGTTTCAGTATTTGTATGAAACCCAATAAATACACTGCAGGAAATAACCTCAGAAACAAAGCTGCAAATATGTGAAATGACTAATTTTATGTCAAACCTATCTGTTAACATCACTTGACCTTATAAACAATATTTATAAATTTTCCAATATTAAAAAGGATTCATAGATGAATTTATTTTGTCTATATTTGAAAATTTTACACAATTCTAGTTCCACAAACATGAATAACTTGAAATAGGAAAGTAGAAATCTAATAGTTATGCATCAAGTTACTGCTGTTCATTTCATGCCCTGCTGAGGCTCACGATACCCTGTGAAACAATTGGCATGTCCAAGTGTGTCCAATAGCACATGTGTGAGGGAAAAGACACAGCAGAAGCTTGACCTTTAAATTCATATTCATCTTTTGAACATAAGATGCTGTCTGTAACTTATGATCAGCTTTTAATAAAATTTGACTGCCAAGAGTAGTTAATGAGGTTTGTAATAATATTGTTGTATCAATAACTGTGTGAGCTAATGATGTAGTTATTGTATCCATTAGGGAAACTTCACATGGATGTTTTTACTTTATTGAACTCCATTTAAAAAAATCAACCAAACCTAAGTCATTAGTATAGAAACATTTTTGTTTAAATTTAAATTATTTGGCATTTAAAATACTTTATTAAAATTATTTTCACACAATATCCTTTTCTCCCCTAATTCCTCTCACATCCTCCCACCTTCCTACCTAACCACCATCTTCATGTCCTTTGTCTCCCCCTCCCTCCCTCTTTCCCTCCCTCCCTCTCTCCCTCTGTCTTATTGTTTTTTCCCATGTATCTTGAAAACAAAAGCAACAAAGAACAAACAATCATTTTGAAAATAGTGTTCAAATAAATATCCTGTATTTTAGTAGTTATTAATCCTCATGTTATTTGGCAATTAAAATAAGGCTATACTTTCTACTACTGATAAACAACATATTTATTTTATCAGATAGAATCTTTGTAAAATGCCCTTATATACTGTTTCATTTATTTATACCAGTTTCATTCCCATGGTTTAAAGTTTGTTCATACTGAACAAATACTGTTTATTCTCACAAGAAAGTTCTTTAGCAGAAAGTCCATTTATAGCCTTGAGGAGACATTGTGCCATATGTTAGTTTCTGCAGTATAACGATGGGATGCACCTTCATGATAAAGTCTGGACTTCTTCCAAAAAGGGAAGTGGTTCAATCCTTTGGGTAAACTGTGAAATCATTCCCTCTCACAGCAACTTTCTCAGTGGAAAATGAGCATTCTTCATGGACAGTTTCTATTAGGAGTCTGGGGTACAGGAATGTGTGGGAGAGATTCAGTGCCAACCTCAGCAGCGGGTTAATAACTAGCTCTAGAATATCTCTGCAGCTCTCCTGTTTTTTTTTTTTTTTTTTTGTAATGGAGGCAATAAACTTTCTAGGTGAATACATCAAAGTAATTTATATGTTACTTATTATTGTTGACGTGCATTCGTCAGCTTTAAGAAGTACTCCTTCAAGAGTTGGTGCTGTCCTTGACAAAATCTTTCCAATTACACAGAATTCAGTGACGACAATGACTTGCTTGTGATATGATTCTCCCTGGTGAGTTTATAATTATTGCAAATTCATGACTGGAAGAAATATTAGTTGTATTTTAAAAAGATATATTTAATGTAATTTAAACGTGTTATTTGTGTATTGCCATTTGTAATGCTATTAAAAGTAAAACTGTTTAGTGTGTACATGTGTGGGGTTGGAAGTTCCATGGTTATATGTGTGTGTACATGTACATATAAAGACCAGAGATCACCTTCAGTGTTGTTCCTCAGGTGCTGTGCACCTTATTTTGTGACACCAGATCACTAAATGCCTAGAGTTCACCAAGTAGGATAGGCTGGCTGT
Organism: Cricetulus griseus; assembly: GCF_003668045.3. Lineage (NCBI taxonomy): Eukaryota > Metazoa > Chordata > Mammalia > Rodentia > Cricetidae > Cricetulus > Cricetulus griseus. The sequence goes on from NC_048598.1 coordinate 138,837,790, forward strand.
AAAGATTTCTTCAGGGTTCCTCCAGTTTATTCTTCAGAAACACTGGGATTATAGACATGAGCTCCTTTTTAGGTGGGTACTAGGTAATTCTCATCCTTGTGTGTATGAGCATGTCCTTTATAAGGAAGGCTTAATAGAATCCCTTGACACTGGTGTTTTCAGGAGAAAGAAAAGAAAAAAAATTCTTCCTCACCACACTGTCTTTCAGATATCTGTCACAGTTTAGGTGATAAGAAACACTTTGGGACCCATGAGCAGTCTAAAGCTTTCCTGGATTGCTGATGGAGGATTATTGATGCTTTTATATTTTACTTTTATTTCTGTTGTATGTGACAACTCCCTTTTATAGTTTTTGTTTTTATTTCACTCAGATGGTTTGAGCTGGAAAGGATTCAGTTTACAGGGAATGCTTTTGCTCTTCATCCCTTTCACTCTCTAATGCAGCATCCCAATTCCTCCTGTTTTGATGCAGTTCTTTCCAGAGATGGTGGAGCAGTAGGCACAAGTCCTTGTGCCCTTAACACAGAGGGTTTAGATTCTGAACTACCCAATATTAGACACCTTATTAAAACCCTTAATGTCTCAAGATGTTTCATCTTTAAAATGGAGATCTAGCATATCACAGAACTGTGCATAATGAATGCAACAATTATGTAGCAAAGACAAGCACTGACCAAATGTTATTTTGCTTGATTTCCAAATATAATTCCATCTGAATTTAGAGAGAGCAATATAATGTGAATTTGTCCTTATCTCTGTAACATGATAGTGGTATATATTACAGCATGGTCATATATATGAATAATCAGATATCATTCATGTTTTCTTTTTGCTTTTAATTTTCAAATTTTTAAAATTTTATTTATTTTACATCACAACTGCATTTTCCTCTCCCGCCACTTCTCCTATTCCTTCCTCCATCTCTCCTCCACCCCTCTCAATCTACTCATTCTCTGTTTCTGTCTAGAGGCAGGTCTCCCATGGGTATCAACAAAACATGGCATATCAAGTTGCAATAAAACTAAGCACCTCCCTTGTTTTAAAGCTGGGCTGGACAAAACATTAGGAACAGGCTCTATTCTTATTGTCATGGGTCCCACAAATATACTAAGCTACACAACTATCACATATATGTAGAGATCATATGTCAGTTATGTGCAGGCTCCTGGTTGTTGGTTCAGACTGATAGTTCCTCCAAGCTAGGTTACTTGTTTCTGTGGGGTTCTTTTATAATGTCCTTGATCCCTCTGGCTCCTACAATCCTTCCTCAGTGTCTGTTGTTTTTGTCCCCTTTTTCATTTTTGTTGTTGTTATTGTGGACATTCTTTTCCTGCCTTTTAGTTAATTTTGATAAGGGTTTGTCTATCTTATTGATTTTCTCAAAGAACCAACAGTATTTTCATTGATTCTTTTTTTGCTCTCTTTGTTTCTATTTTGTTGATTTCAGCTCTCAGTTTGATTATTTCCTGCCATCCATTCCTTTAGGGTGTGTTTGCTTCTTTTTGTTATAGAACTTTCAGGTGTGCTGTTAATTTGCTATTATGAGATTTCTCCAAATTCTTTGTGCACTTAGTGCTATGAACTTTCCTCTTAGTACTTCCTTTCATTGAGTCTCATAAGTTTGGGTGTGTTGTGCATTTATTTTCATTGAATTCTAGGAAGCCTTTAATTTCTTTCTTTATTTTTTCCTGAACTCAGTGGTAATTCAGTTGAGTGTTGTTCAGTTTCCATGAGTTTATAGACTTTCTGTAGATTGTTGAACCCCAACTTTAATCCATGGTTATCTGATAAGGTACATGGGATTATTCCAATTTTCTTTGGTATCTGTTAAAATTTGCTTTGTGACTGAATACATGGTCATTTTTGGAGAAGGTTCCATGTAGTGCTAGAAGAAGGTATTTGTTAGTGTTTGGGTGAAACTTTCTGTAGATATCTGTTAGGTCCATTTGAGTCATGACATCTGTTATTTCCATTGTTTCTCTCTTTAGTTACTATCTGAATGATCTGTTCATTGTTGAGAGTGGGTGTTGAAGTCTTGCACTATTAATGTGTGGGATTCTACATGGGATTTAAGCTTTTGTGATGTTTCTTTTATAAATGAGATTGCCCTTGTATTTGGGACATAAATGTTCAGAATTGAGACTTCATTGTGGTGGAAATTTTGTTTGATTAATATGAAAAATTTTCTCCATTTTTTTGATTAATTTTGATTTGAAATCTATTTTGTTAGATATTAGGGTAGCTGCACCAGCTTACTTTTTAGATCCATTTCATTGAAAAATCTTTTTCCAACAGTTTACTCTGAGGTAATGTGTATCTTTGATGTTGAGATGTGTTTCTTGTATGCAGCAGAAGAATGGACACTGTTTTTGTAGCTATTCTGTTAGCCTGCCACTTTTTATTGGTGAATTGAATCCATTGATATTGAGGGACATTAATGACCAATGATTGCTAGTTCATGTTATTTTGTTGTTGTTGTTGATGATGATGATGTGTGTATGCGTGCGTGCATGCGTGCGTGCGTGCGTGCGTGCGTGCGTGCGTGCGTGCGTGCGTGTGTGTGTGTGTGTGTGTGTGTGTATTTCTCTCCTTTGGGCTTTGATGATATGGTAGTATATATTTCCTGTGTTTTGGTGGTGTAGTTAGCTTTTGTGGGTTGGAGTTTTCCTTCTAATACCTTCTGCAGGGCTGGATTTGTGGACAGATATTAATTAAAATTGAGTTTGGCATTAAATACCTTGTTTTCTCAGTCTATGGTGATTGAAACTTTTGCTGGGCCTAGTGGTCTAAACTTTTTTCTGGCTTATATCACTTCCATTGAGAAGTCAGGTGTAATTCTGATAGGTCTGCCTTTATATGTTACTAGACCTTTTTCCTTTGGAACTTTTAGTATTCTTTATTTATACTGTATATTTAGTGTCTTGATTATTATGTAGCAGGGGACACTTTTATTTCTGCTCCAGTCTATTTGGTGTTCTTGTAACCTTATATGTATGTCCTTCTTTAGGTTGGGAAATTTTTCTTCTATGATTTTATTGAATGTATTTTCTGGGCCTTTGAACAGGGATTCATCTCCTTCTTCTATTCCTATTATTCCTGCTAGGTCTTTTCAGAACGTCCCAGATTTTTGGATGTTTTGTGTTAGGAATTTATTAAATTTAATATTTTCTTTGACCTATGAATCTATTTCCATGATTATATCTTCAATGCCTGATATTCTCTCTTCTACTTCTTGCATTCTGTTGGTGATACTTGCATCTGTACTTCCTGTTTGCTTACCCACATTTTATATTTTCAGAACTCCCTCAGTTTTTGTTTTCTTTATTGCTTTTATTTACATTTTCAGGTCTTGAACAGTTTTATTTCTTCCAGGTATTTATTGGTTTGTTTGTTTTTTCTTGGTTTTCTTTTTATTTAAATTTTAAAAATCTTATTTTACATATCAATCCCAGTTCCCTCTCCCTCCTATCCTCCCATGCCCCCCACCAACCCCTCATCTTACCCCCATCCACTCCCCAGGGTGGGTGAGGCCTCCCATGGGAGATCATCAAAGTCTGTCACATCATTTGGGGCAGGGCCTAGGCCCTCCCCCATGTATCTAGGCTGAAAGAGTATTTCTCCATAGGTAATAGGCTCCCAAAGTCCATGCACTAAGAATAAATACTACTTCTACTGCCAGAGGTCCCATAGACTTCCCTGGCCTCCCAAAGACACCCATGTTCAGGGGCCTGGTTCAGTCTTAGGCTGGTTCCCCAGCTGTCAGACTGGGGTCCCTGAGCTCCCACTTTCTCAGGTCATCTGTTTCAGTGGTTTTCCCCAGCATGGTATTGACCAATTTGCTCATCACTCCTCTCTGTCTACAACTGGATTACAGGAGTTTAGCTCAGTGCTTAGGTGTGGGTCTCTGCTTCTGCTTCCATCAGCTACCTGTTGAAGGTTCTAGTATGGCTTTTAAGGAGGTCATCAATTTCATTATAGAGGAAGGATATTTAAGGTAGCCTATCCACTATTACCTTAAATGCCACCCTAGAGCCTTCTTCCAGTAGCTGATGGAAGCAGAAGCAGAGATCCACAGCTAAGCACTGAGCCAGACTTCTGGAACCCAGTTTCGGAGAGGGAGGAGTGACCAAGAAAGGAGTCAAGACCACGTTAGAAAAACAGGTGACCTGAGAAAGTGGGAACTCATGTTCCTCAGTCTGACAGCTGGGGGACTAACATAGTACCAAACCAGGTCCCCTGAATGTGGGTGTCAGCTAGGAGGCCTGGGAAGTCTATGGGGCCTCTGGCAGTGGAACCAGGATGTATCAATAGTGCACAAATGGAATTCGAGGGCCCATTTTCCACAGTGGCATACTCTCTTAGTCTAGATACATAGGGGAGGGCCTAGGCCCTGCCCCAAATGACTTGAAAGATTTTGATGATCCCTTGTGAAAGTCTTTACGCTCCCTGGGGAATGGATGGGGGATGGAATAGGGAGGTCTGTGGGGTGCATGTAAGGATGGGAGGGTTGAGGGAACTGGAATTGATATCTAAAATAAGATTGTTTCTAATTTTAAAAAATTATAAAAAAAATCAGTCATGAGCAGTTACATATGTATACAACATAGTTTTGCATTACATTGAAATAGAAAAAGGTCTGCATGAAATCATGTATTTCACATTTTTATAATTAATCCTGATGAATATTCAGCAAAGAGTGATTTTTAAAATGTAAGAAAAAAGCATTCTATTCATGACACTACTTGGTTTTGGTATATTTGTAAAAACAAAACTAAAACAAAATTCAACTAAAAATTGAGTAAGTGCCTGGTGATTGTTTTAGAAAGCCAGATTCAATATAGCACATTAAAAACACATTCCACCTCTTGCAATTGTCATAAAAATTAATCAGTGAGAGATATAATTGTTCTGAAGACATCAATGTCTATTACTGGCTTTCTGGGGTACATTGGGCAATTAAATCATTTTCATACAAAACAAATGACATCATGAAATTTACAGACAAATTGGCAGAACTAGAAAAAAAATAATTCTGAACGAGGTGACCCAGATGAAGAAAGATGTATTTGCTTATATGTAGATATTGAGTAAGTGATATATAGTCCATAGACCCAAATAAGATAGGTATAGAGGAATGGATTGATTAGGAGAGTCATATTGATCTCCCAGGGATGTGAAAACAGAATACATTTTATGGGTGTACTAGGGGAGATGGCTTGGGTACTGGATGATCAGGTGGGAAAGCAGCTATCTTAAACTGTGTGAGGTGGTCGCACAGTGGTTTCATTTGTATATATTCTATGATAGTGTTGTTGAACACTGCCCATTGGCTGCTTGCATGTATTATTTGTAGAAATGTCTTTTCAGTTTAATTTCTCATTTTATTTGGGACACTGGTTGCTTTCAAAATTGAATTTTAGGAGTTATTTATAAATTTTGGATAATAATTCCCTAGCAAATAGATGATTTGGTTTGCAAATATTTCTTCCATTTTTTCAAGTTGTCTTGTTCATTAGTTGATTGTGTTGTTTGTTGTAGAAATGTCCTATGTCCATTAAAAGTGGTTTTCAGGTCAAATCAAAGCATAGAGATGGAAAGTAAGCCAGAAGATGCACCTGTATCTGAGGAGCTATTGGCAATTGATAGATAACTGTAAAGGGAGAGTCAGTTTTCGTAAAGATAGTATTCCCTAGTAGATTAGCCTCCAGTGGAAGGCTGCATATCAAAGAATATAAGATCAGCACTAATTGGACTTGCTAGGTATAAAAAGCAAGAGAGAGAACAAAAAGTTGGTAGACAGGTAAAGGGTGGATATGCAGCATGTTGAGAGTGGGAAATGAGTAAGCTCAAATCACTTTCTAAGAAATTATCAAAGAACTAATAAAAATTACTTTATCAATGAAATTTTGGATTTGTGAGACTATATGACTAAAGGTAGTCTCAGTTACAGATACACAAGTTGGAAGAAAGTATAACATCTTTTTATATCTTGATTTTAGGAACTGGGTCTAATAAATTAAACAAAAGGGTGAAAGTTAGTAAAGAAGTACTGGTGATGGCAGAGATAGGAATAGGCATGACTTTCTCCTTCAATTAAACTTGTATGAATGGTCTTCATGGTACACATTACCTGGAACCCACCAGGATGCTGTGCATATTTCAGTACAAGTGACATATACAGCAGGCATTAATTCTCAGATAATTACTGATGAAATCCAAATAAACATCAAATATGCAGAGGCTACACTATCTTTTAGGAAATGTAGATAGTTTTGCTTTGTGGTTACGTAATGCCAATAATAACATAATATAGAGCTCATGAATCAAGAGTGTACAGTTATATAACTAATCTTTTATATACCATTCTGTTCATTACTTAAAAGAATGTTTTACTACTTCATGTAGATCTCATATATATTCAGATTGTTGTTTTTTTTAATACTCAGTTTGAAAATGCAAGCACAGTGACTATTACAAAATGGGAAAAATGGCTTAGGGAAGAATTTATAGTAGAAACTTTTGTCTATCTCCAACACTTACAAAAATTGGAATCAATGTAAGAATTATTCCAAATATTTAAGGAATCATTTTTAGGTGGTATATCTTGTGTCGGTATGATTTTTAGAGTCTGGGGATTAGACATGGGAAAGTTTAATGGTGAATTTATTTTATAAGTAATATCAGGAAATGCCACACACAACTCTCAAATCAACTGGTTATTTTTCTCAAGACCCAAAATAAGTTTATATTCAAATTTAGAGGCCATATTGTTTATCTGTGTCTGGAATTGGAGGGTATTGTAAAGTCAGAGTTTAAAGAACAGTACCATTGTTGAGCTTAATGCAACATCTGCACATTATGTTGGGTTTTAATGATTTTGATTTTACAAATATGCCTTTTCTGACCAATCTTAAGTACATCTTGGTGTTCTCACATCAATCAGCAATGCGGAATAAAGCTTATCTGACACTGCTCACCAATAAGTTGACTATCTAGGCAGGACGACTGTTTTCAGAGTAATCTTAAAAGGAAGAAATAGAAGGTAGTGGAATCCTTGGTTCTTGGAAAACTCAACTTCTGACTTAAACTAACTTTCCTGGTTTTAAAATTTTATGTAAATACCTTCTCCATTTACTACAGTCAAGCAACCTTTGAATTGGGCACATGGATTTTATTTCTATTTGTTATTCTTTTGCAAAGTAATCAATTCCTACCTTTAATAGCAAGCACACCTTACTTTAATTGCATACTTGCATCTGGAAAGATAATGCCAGATATTTCATGTAACTAGTAAAAAAAAAAATGAGGCTTCTGTAATTATACTTGATTAAATTAAGGATATATTCTCTTGAATTTTAATACTTAGGATTCAATATTCATGTCATAACTAATATGAAAGTGGATGACATTTTCTCAAACAAGAAAATGGTGAGAGCTAATAGTACAAACATAAACAGACAGAGGGGAGAGAACTTCTCCCTGTGGTTTGCTTTCATCTTCAGAGCAAAGTGGGCCTTGTAAATCTCAGGCCAGCAGGGGGAGCTGTTCAGGTGGGGTCAGACACTTATCTTTGCACCAGAAATGTTCAGAGGAGTCCCGGGATTAAAGGTGTGAACTACCACCTATTAGCTTCTGGCTGCTGGGCCTAAAGTTGTGCCTGGCTTCTATTGCTTGTGACTGACTTTGCTTTTCAATCCTCAGGCAAGCTTTAATAAATCATAAATGATATGTTACCACAAGTAGATCAGTTTTATTAGTTTGAGAAAACATATTGTTTTCTGTAATCACAAGGCTATCTCACATTCTTGCCAGTAATGTGTAAGAAGATCTTATATTTTTTAAAAATCCTTTCTATCTCTTCCACCTTTTGAACAAAAGTCATCATAACATCTAAGGAGTACTCTTTCATTGTGATTTAAATTTGTACTTCACTGATATTTAGTGATGCTCAACATTTTTCTGTACATGTGAATCTATTGAATATGGCCCCCTTAAAATGTCAGTTCAAGTCCTTTGTCAAGTTTAAAATAGTTATTTTCTCACAATTGAATTGTTTCTTATGAATTTCATATATTATATCCTCAAAAAATACGTAGTTTACAGAAATCTATTTTGTGATTTGTCTCTTCACTTTATAAATTAGACCTGTTAATTGAATTTTTATAGTTTGGTATTTTTTGTTTTTCTGCTTTTGCTTTTTACATATGTTTTTATGTCATATTCAAAAATTATTGTTCAGCCAAATTTGAAAATTTTCTACTATGTTTTCTTCTAAAGTTAAAGTTTTGTAGTTTCATGGATTATAATTTATAGGTGAACCATTGTTAGTTGACTTTTTATATATAGTATAAGTCAAGGTTCAGTGTAACAATAACTCTTTCCACCAGCTGCCTGAGTTCCCCCACCATGTTAGGGCCCCCAAATAACACACACAGGTTAATATTAGTTACAATGCTGCTGGCCATTGACTAGGATTTCTTATTTGTTAGCTCTGTCTAAAGTATCAACCATAACCATTAACCTATATAGTTTATAAAGACTTATCTTATTGAGGACACCAGTGGCATGCATCTTCTCTTCCCTGGGATCACATGGTGACTCTTCTTTACTACATTTCCCAGAATCCTATTTCTTTCCTAGTCATATCTTGCTTCCCCTATTGGCCAACAGTGTTTTATTCATTAACCAATAAGAGAGACATATACACAGAAGGACTTCCCATATCTGGTCAGATTCAATTCTCTATTTTCCCAACATCATTCACAAAAGACACTGTATTTTTTCCATCATGTATTGTAGACATCTTTGACAGAAATCAATTCATCATAAATATGCTAATTTCTAGTTTTCCTATCCTCTTAAAGTGCCTGGTCTTTAAGCCAATGCCATATTTGGTCATTTTCAAAACAATGGAAGAATCTTAGGAACACCATGTTAAGGAAAGAAAGTCAGGCAGAAAGGTAATATAAGATCACACTTGTCTGTAGAATGAACCAAGTTGAACTCAGACACAGAGAATAAAAAAATGGCATGCAGGGTAGAGAGGGTAAGACTAGAAAATTGTTGATGTGTAAGTTTCAGATGCTTAAGAAAGTAAGATTTTGAGGGCCATTGCATGGCACATTTACTATAGTTAACAATGAAATACTATAAATATAAATAGACTGAATTTCAAGTTATATATGAATATAAATAAGGTGATGAATATATTAGTTAACTTAGAACATTATATTCTTTTGAAAACACCACATTGTAATACACAAATGTTTTATTATAGTTTTACAATAAAATATTAATGATATGTTTTATAACTGAGTAACAGCCACTGTTTTGACCTTTAAGGTAACATTAACTAAAAATCCAATAAAGAAAATGCAACAATTGATAGATTGAATTGTTTATGTGTATAAATGTGTTTATATTATTTTTATAACAAAAAGGATGTGAAAACAAGATAAGCATCGAAAAGTATAATCATATCACAATGTGTTGGTAAAGTATTTATATAATTGAGAATATTTTGCCAGAAAAAATAAAAGAAGATAACTAAGTACCTAAAAAATTACCTAATCAGAAATGCACAAGAAAATTTTGAAACATATTTAATACAAGAATATAGGACTCTATAGATCATCCCTCTTCTAACTTCCAAAGCATTAGAAAGTCATAGTAGGGATCTGAGGCAGGTTCTAATGGATGTGTATAGTAATATCTAGTAGTGACATTTAAAAGTTATATGTAATAACATTACATATTAATATATGATTTTCTTTCTATAAATTGAGTTCTTAGAATAATTCATAATGTAACTACATGCCAAGAAGAGGCATTTTTGTGCTGTTTTAGTGATGGGAAATCATCTCTATTCAAAACAAAAAGTTACTGACTGAAAACTTTGGCCTAGTCTTATGATCAGATTCTATAAACTTATTAACATGCTGAGACAATGTTGGGTCGGCTATTTGATTTTTTTGTGGATTTCAAGTCAAATTTTCTTCATATAATTTTTCTTTAACTGTGCTACATTAATTGTAAACATAACTGGTAATTTTTTTGTTGATTTGAACAATGAATGTCTGATTAGATGCGGGCTGCTATTGGAAAGTGCTGAAAACTAAGTATGTTACAAAATCATCAACTAATTTTGCAAAATTATGAAGGGTCAAAGTTCAAGGCACCTGTATATTACATATATGGTAACGGCTCACTTCCTTCCCACTGTGCCTTCACATGCATGAAGGGACAAGGGGTTTGTTCTGTACTTGATTAAAACCATGTCACTATTCACATGTATGTGTGTGTTGGCTGACATACTTACAAATATATGCTTGCATGTATGTACATGTATTTCAATTTGAAAAAGATTGAGTTGGATTAAAACAATGAGCCAATGCCATTTCACAAATGTCAATGCCTAAATAATGAAAATCAACACAATAATCTCTGGTATTAAGGCTTAATGAAAGTATGCATAGAGCAGAATTGATCTTTTAAATGTCTTGACTGATTGATTACTTTGGTGTAATTTCTGGCAAATTGAAAAAGAGTTGATGAATTAATATTTCATATGAGTTGTACAAATGTAATATTTATACACTGATGCACCCTGATGTGTTGATCACTCCTGTGACATGCGGTTCACAAGGAAAACATGGCAATAAATCTTGGACTTCCCATTCAACTGAAATTTTGGTTTGGTTCTATGGGTTGTTTATTACTTCTACCACACTTTCCTTTTCCTTTTTCTAATTCTGCAATTGGTTTTAAGCTTTCAGATCCTAAGGTGGGCTCCTTAGCAAAGACCTAATTTGTGGTTGCTTTTCCACCTCATCCTTCCCCGTTTCCATTTATCCTACCATTTCAGAGGCTAATGGTGATGATAGTATTAACATTTCTTTTTGTCATTGTAATTCCTTTCCTACCTGGAGTAGCAGATTACAGATTCATTTGCATGTTTCATTACTCATGGCAGAAGCAAGGTAGTTGTTGCTGTAATCTTTTCCTGATTTTATTTTGTCATTTGAATGGTGTTATATTCTGGATAATTCTCTGCGAGTAATTAGCTTGCAGAGTTTCTCCTGTTGTGTGACTATCTTTATACTCTTTTATTTCTTTTGTGGCTTTGAAGTCTTTAATTCAAAATTTATGGTTACAAATGTGATGGCATATGATTTGTAAAATCTTCGGTGCTATTTCCTGAGCAACTGAAGTCAGTGATCTCTGGAGTTCATGACATAAATGTAGGAGGTGCACTCAAGCCACTCCCTTCTCTACTGAATGCATACCCAATTCACAGGCAATGATGATCAAGTCCCTGTTGCTGAAGGTATCATAGGATTTGAGCTACTTCTGACCTGAAAACCTCCTCCTGGAGGATTTGCTATTATGGTACAAGAAGGTGGTATGCAATCTGTAAAGGAAGAAAGGAATCAATAGTCCTACCCAACTGTGTTACTGATGAACCACAATAATAAGCACTGTGACAAGATATTCCTAAAAATGCAATAGTAGCACTTTTGTCTTGATGATAACCAAGCTGTCTAATTGGTCTCAAGGGCCACTTAACAGAAGGGGCACTATGTATGGTACTGTAAACCTAGCCAACTACAAATGACTAGTGAGATCATAGATATTGGAGGCAAATCTACTATCCCCTGTAATGATAACTCTTTCCACCAGCTGCCTGAGTTCAGGCGCCATGTTAGGACCTCCAAATATTACACAGAGTTTAACATTAGTTATGATGCTGTTGGCCAATGACTAGTATTTCTTATTTGCTAGCTCAGTCTTAATTATCAACCATAACAACTAATCTATATATTTTATAAAGACTTATCCTTCTTCCCTCCTAGGTCCCTCCTAACTTGCTTTACTATTGGCCAATAGTGCTTTATTTATCAACCAATAAGACAAACATATACACAGAAGGACCTCCCCCATCATCTCTTTTCTGTCTAAATAAAAAGAAGGGTTTTAACATTACCATAGTAACATAAATAACAAAACAGTTATCAAGTAAGAACTATAGTTACAATATTTAGTTCAAACTTTTAGCAAAATTTTAAAGAAAATATTCTATCATCTATCCTATCTTTGTGAGTCTTATATGTAGCTTATCTTTTATAATAACTAAAGAAAACTATAACCATAACTATCTGTCTTCAACTCCATCAAAGACCACAGAAGGATAATATAAATTCTAGATCTGACAGATACATCTTGCTACCTGGACAGTCACCCAAAGTTCCTCTGTAACATTGGGGCATCCATCTTCAGCCTATAAGCCACAGTGTCTGGCAGACTTCGCCATGAAGCAGGAACCCTTCAGGACTGTCTTATTTCGTAAATTCAGCAGTAACTTTCCTGTGGGTCCTGCATGTCCAGTTTATCAAACAATCCAGGCAAGAGCAGTTTCTTGCCCAAATGTATAATCGTTGAAGGCAAACTCCATATTGAGTTTCTTCGATGCCCATCCTTCTTTCTGACGTAATTGGTGTGCCAGGAACAGTTGTGTCTCACTGTCAAGAAAAACCTTAAACCATTTAAATGCCATATATTCTGTTGGTCTTTGAAAGGTTTGAAGAATATCTATCCATCTCAAATACATCTCTGTTTATCTAGAAAACCTAACTAACCTAACTGTAAGCTTTGACTATTTTACCTGACTATATAAATATGTATTTAATTATGCATTACATTTTAAAATATCAGTATAAACACAATTCCTAAACAAGAGGAGACATATACATATCACAAAATTAATGGTAAATTTGTATCAATAAATGAAAATACATACCAATGTATTCATTTCCATATCATATTCCCCAGTTTTCCTTTAAAAAGAGATTGACTGTGATCATTACCATTTGTACCCAACCCATTTAAATGAAAACAAACATTTATAAACAATATTTGGGAATTTGGGCATTGTTCATTCCAAACTTCTTCCTGCTGCTTGAGAGTAATATCCAAACCATGGGGATCATGATAAAACACAGAAACCTGGCCAGGTCCTTGTTTTTCTAGTCTGTTAGGCTGTATCATCTCAGCTGTTTTAGATTTGGGTCACCTGGGACACTGTTTCAGGGAGTCTTGCTTTATAAAACCATATTAGTCTGGAAGGAATCTATAGCTTTCCATTTTCTGCAGAAACACAAGCAAAAACTTTTTTCCCAAGTAACCTGTCCTTATTTTTAAATTTAGAAGTCAAAGCATTTTTAAAAATATGTAAATTGGATTAATTTAACAGCACCTATAATCAAATGTATTTTAGCATCTGTAGCTCTTTCCTCAGCAATCAAACAATTTAAAGACAACAGTATAACATATAGTATCCAGACTCTGTGAGTATTTTCCATCTTTACCTGGCTTTTTATTATCCTATTTCTTTTACTTCTTTTTTTCCCCTGAGACAGAGTTTCTCTGTGGAAATCTGCCTGCCTCTGTTTCTGGAGTGCTGGGATTAAAGGCGTGGGCCACGCCTGCCCGGCCTGTCTCTCTCTCTCTCCTCTCTCTCTCTCTCTCTCTCTCTCTCTCTCTCTTTCTCTCTCTCTCTCCTACTTTATCCTGTTTCTTTTCTCTCACTAGCCTATGTATATTTTTAAACACATTGTAAATCTTTAGAGGTTTTACTTTTTCCCTCTGAATCTGTCTTTACTATATATCTTTATCTTTTTCTGGCCACAAGTTTTTTTTTTTTTTTTTTATCTCCTAAACAACATTGCTAAAATTAAAGCCATGGCTGTTTTAGCCACTGTCTTTCCAAGGTGGCAGGGTACGTTTACTGCCAGCAATGAGAGCTGTACTCACTGCCTTGGTCTATGCTGCCATCAAGCAGCATGCTGCCATCTTGGAGATGTGGTCACTGCCACTGCCAGCTGGTCATACATTCAATGTTAGCAGGGCCTCTTAAAAGAGCCCTGTGGTTTTTTCTTCTTATGCTGAGACAGGAAACCTCCCTTAAGGGATTCACTGGAGTCTCTGCTTGTCTCTAGCAAAACAGAGACCACCTGAGAAAATGCTGCTACCAAGTCATGATTGTGTCTGTTCTTTTGCTTCTAAAATCCTTTGTAAGGCTTTTGTCAAGTTTTCAGTGGAAATCCATGCCGCACATTGAGGGTGCCATTTGTAACAATAACTCCTCCAGCTACCTGAGTTCTGCTGCTATGTTCTTACCCCCAAATAACTCACAGAATCTTATATTATTTACAATGCTGTTGGCCAATGACTAGGATTTCTTATTTGCTAGCTCAGTCTTAATTATCAACCATAGCTATTAATCTATATATTTTATAAAGACATCTTATAGAGGGTGCCAGTGGCATGCTTCGTCTCTTATCAGGCTCACATGGTGACTCTGTCCCATTCCTACATTTCCCAGAATCCACCTTCTCTCCTAGTCACACATAACTTGCTTCCCTATTGGCCAACAGTTCTTTATTTATCAACCAATAAGACAAACATATACACAGAAGGACCTCCTCCATCAATCCCCACTTATCTAAAATGCTATAATACCTGACTGCATTCCAAATATGTAATCTTATACTCACAGAGCAATGTAAATGTCACCCTTCATCAAAGTAGCTTCTTTTTGCAGCAGAGACCATTACCATTTGGTGCCTAATGCCAACTGATACAGCACAACTCCTGTACCTATGGCTCGGAGAACATAGAAAAAAAATGAAGGATTACAAATGACAGAGGACTAGGTAGTCTCCTGTGAGACTATGATTTTGCTAGCTATGGCAGGGAAGCTACACCATTGAAGTTTTACACAACTGCCTAAAAAAGTCTTCGTCAAATACAACACTAGTAGGCATAAGAGTGTACATGGAGATATTTCACAGGGCTTCATGCCTAGGTGAAGAGTTATAAGCAACTAACAGCCACTGAGAGGGGGAGAATTTGTCTTCTCCGGAAGGAGTTCCCTGATTTATTTATCCAGTATCAAGTGGCCATCCCTAAAAACAAATACAGCATGTTGTGTTTATATTGTTTATATGTAACGATGGTTAAAGAATAGGAGGTTGAAGCCCAATGGTGGTGGCACATGCCTTTAATCCTATCACTAGGGAGGCAGAGGAAGGCAGATCTCTGTGAGTTTAAGACCAGTCTGAGGAGGAGGTTGTGAAGTTGGGAGGGAAACAGGAGACAGTGTGGGCATGGAAGTAGTAAGAGGAAGAAAGGGATTGGAGAAATGATATAATTATACTTAATTAAGTAGAAATGAAGAAATGCTTATACATGGATGGTACTTAAATAGCTGATTCTGCAAATAATGAGCATTGAGTCACTGCTATACAATCCCACTTAAATCATCTACTTTGCTCTATTCCAATGAATGTTTTCCTAGATTTTTACTGATATTGTAGTATGAGATAGCAAAACACCAAACAGAGAAGACTGAAACTTGGAGCAAATTAGAACAAATATATCCAAAATTGTAGGACATTGAGGACTTGTATTTGACTGTGAGCCAGACTCAGTTGTCAGGACTTATAGTAGTGTTCCAATCCCATCCACTCTCTCAGCTTATGAATATTTGCATTTCTACTGTCAGTTGCTTGCATGTATATCGCATCTATAGTTTTAAGTCGTTAACATAAAAGAAAATACGGTAGAAACAGAAGGCATCCTGTATCCACAGCACTGTGAATCAAGTGTTCAGATGAGCAAACTTTTGCTGACCTTGAACTTGACTAGGCATTAATATGCAAGTTCTCTCTGAATATCATTGGGGATGAAGATTAAATTTGACACAGAAAGGCTTCAACCAGAGAGCCATGGGCAATGAAAACATCAATAAGAACTACACACACTTCATTTTATACCTAATGTGCTTTCCTACAGTCGGACCAAGCAAGACTGAATTAGTTTAAGATGAGAGAAGCTCCTAAAAGAAAATTCAACAGTTTTTCTCTCTGCTGGCAACAAGTAAGTAAAGGAACTACTATACAGGAGAAGATATCCAGGGCTTTTTGTCTCAGACATAACTACACTTAGCAGAAGATGTGGACATTCTATGATGAGCTTAGGGGCATTGCATGCTGCTATATTACAGTGTGTTTTAACAGATGGTGGTGGTGGCCTCTATGTAAGGTTTCGATGATTCAATTAACTGAAATAACAACCTAAAATATGTGACAAAGACCTTATTTGAACAAAGGTTGAGATATTCTTCCCTCGTCGCTTTTACATTCTTCAGAGAGGTTTAAGAAATGAACTAAACATTTGTACAGACATCTCAAAAAATAAACATTTTTACATAAAGCAGACACGGATATTTTAATCATGTATGTGTAGACAGAATTTTCTGTCCCACCTGGTTCTGCAGCTGTTTAGTGCCAAATAAATACACAGAGACTTACATTAATTATAGACTCTTTGGCCTATGGCTCAGGCTTCTTATTGGCTAGCTCTCTCTTAAATATTAACTCATTTCTATTAATCTGGTTATCTCCACATGGTCTAGGCTTACCAGTCATGCTAGGACCTCTTTCTTCCTTGTCAATTACATGGCATCTCATCCTGAGGCATTCTTGCTCTCTTTCCCAGCTTTCTCCTAGTCTGGTAGCCCCACCTACATTTACTGCCTGGCTACATCCTGCCTGTCCATGGCTGTAACAGGTTTATTCATCAACCAATAAGAAACTTACATTTACAGCATACAGAGAGGACATCAGCTCCTCTTTTCTGTCTAAATAAAAAGGAAGGTTTTAACTTTAATGTAGTAAAATTATATGTAACAAAACAGCTATCAAGCAAGAACTATAGTTAACAATATTTAGAACACTGTCATTTGGAAAAATTTAAAGAAAATACTATCATCTATCCTATCTTTGTGAATCTAAAGTTTTATAGGTAATATATCTTTTATCATAACTAAGAAAAACCATAACTATAACTGTCTGCAACTCCATAAAAGACCCTAGAAGGATAATATTTAAACTCTAGAACTGACAAAGATATTTTACTACCTGGACAGTCACCCCAAGTTCCTCTGTAATGTTGGGGAATCTCTCTTCAGTCTATGGGCCCCAAGTGTCTGACAGACTTTTCTGTGAAGCAAAAACCTTGGGAGACCATTCTTTCCCTTGGCAAGTTCAGTAGTCACTTTCTTTGTAACCTGCTTGTCAAGTTTGGACAGTGTGCTTACTGTCAGCAGTTGATGCTATGGCAGTTCTTTGTCCAATAGTCCAGCTTTGTCACACTGAAGGTAAACTCCATAACCACATAGGACCTTAGCAGGGTGCATTTAGTCATTTAAAATTTGCTTCCTAAACTGTTATAAGTGCCTTGGTTTTGAAGTTTAAAAGAATGATGAGAATTTAATTACAATGGGAAACATTCTGTTCCAGCCAAGATAAAATTGATATTTTTATATGTTGAATGCTGTGCTTAACTCTATGTACAATTTTTCTCCCAGTATCAAAGTCTTTGATTTGTTTTCTTTAGAAAAAAATGCCATTTGGAAAGAAATACTCTTTGGAAGCCCATAGCTCTTGAATTGGTACTGTCCCGTTAAAATCCCTTATGCTTACTGTAGCGTTTGAATTGGGATGTAAAAAGAAAGCTATTATTAACCTGGCACTCTCTTTTTTTTCCTCATTGGAATTCTGCCTGAGGTCTGATGGGCTTTATTTTAAGCCTGCTCTTCTTATATGAGGAGTTTACATGCAAGCCTTGAGATTTGGAAAGCTAACTATCATGGTGTGTGCATAAAATCCTGAGTCTTCCCTACATCTGTTATCTGTTTGAAAAATCTGACCTGAAGGTACAAAGCCTTTGAATTGCAGACCATATGGAACATCTGGAAAGTCCCCATTTCCATTTGTTGGGCCATAACTAAAGCCCCATCTCCTCCCTAGCTCATTACTCCACTAGCTAATGATTAGTGCTACATCAGGTCTGTTTCAATTCCCCTTTCCGGCTCAGTAGTTCTTCATGCCTTTTATCTCCTGCTGTCTTGAACTCTGCTTCACTTGCTCCCCTCCATTTCATTTCCTATAATGAGAAGCCACCCTCCACACATCATTTTGGTTCAATTAAGTATCTGGGAAAGCCAGGCTTTCACAGCACTTTACCCCTTTAGTTAGATGACCACTCAGCATAGATACCACATGACAAACAGCACCAGTGAAGTTTCTATTCATAAGGTTCATGCTGATGTGAGGAACCATGAAACATTTTACCTGGAATATATGTTGCTTCCTGTCTAATTATATCTAGATTTAGGAGCTACATGATACATCGAATTTTTTATCACATATTTGAGGTTCACTTGAGTATTGGTTACTTATATTATATTTTTGTATTACTCATAAATCTCAGCAAGATGTTAAAAAAATAGGATATTGAAGTAAATAGTTGTGGAGATCCCCTTTTAAACTCCTGTGCCTCTCCAAGGTCCCCTCAATAAAGATTGTAGACTCTGCAAGCTTGTGCCAAATCTCTTCGCTCTTCAAACAAGTTACATATGTAGCATTTCTTCTGTGAGGGGGATCCAAATGGGGGCCCTATACAACACAAGAGCTGTATCACCAAGACACACAACCACAGTCCCACTTAGTATAAACATTTTGTATAGAAAGCAGTATTTCCAAGATGAGCCAGTCAATACCTCCAAGATAGTAATACTGAAGAAGTCATTGGAAGTTTTGTAAGTTACCAAGACCTCTCTTTCAAGGGTATATGTTACACAAAAGACTTTGGTCTGAGTGGCACAAGTACTGACTTTTTAAAAGCCCTCCACGATCCTCTTGGTTTGAGGTTTAAAGCTTCTCTCCTCTTTTGAATTATGGAGCAACTAACTAGACATAAGAAACAGGAATGAAAGTAGAGCCTCTTCTCCCAAGCCATTAGGAAAGGATGGGAACAGAGCCTCAGAATACCTTAGGACCCAGTTAGTAGGAGAATCCTGAGGCATCTGATAAACTCCTATATAGAAGGCACTGGGGAAACAGAAGCAGCTTCTTTAGGTTAGTATATTTTATTTTTTAAAGGATTTCTCTGAAGTATAAGTTGGCAAGAAAGCTTGAGAAAACATTGCATGGTTCACCTTCCTATTAACATCCTATATTAATTTCATACCATTATTGAAACTACAACATATTTTCATCTTTACTATTTGGTATGCATAGCAATATTTAAACAAAGTAAAATTGATACAGACTTTTTTTTATCTTAAGGTTTTGTGAACCCATAGTTATTAGCTTGACGGGTACCCCCATATTTTATTGTAAGATTATTTATTTAAAATATATTGGATTCCTACCATAGTTATATGTTTGGGGCAGATCAGAGAAATGGCAGTTGTAAAATGAAAAGTCTTTGGGAGGAGTGAATGAAAAAGGGAAAATAGATAAATAAAGCACATGAGAAAAGAGATCTAGACAAGGAGTACAGTATTGTTAAACAGACAAACAAAAGACTGAGAGCTAGAGAGATGACTCAGCTGTTAAGAGTGATTGTTCTTCAATGCTGAGGACCAGAGTTTGAGTTCTAGGACCCACCTAAAAAATCCCTGCATCCTTGCAAATGCCAACCTGGAAGCCCAGCTCAGACATAGGCAGGGACAGAAACATCACTGCAGCTTATTGGCTTCCTGCCCAGCTGGTTTACAAGCCCAGGTTTCATGAGGATCCTTGCATCAATGGAATAGAAGAATGATAGAGAAGGCATGAGATGCCCTCTTCTGATATACCACTTGCACATAGATGCACATACCTGTCTACAATGTTCACATTCACACATGCAGACATCTACATACAGAGATGAATAAATAAATAAATTGTAAATTTTGATCAAGTTCAGAATAGTTTTATGTTCATTGAAATCTTGAAAAGAAAAGCTTATGGTCCCTACACATGTAGAGTCCTATTATTATTCTAGTGTAGAGTAGAACCTTTGTTTATGAATGACCCTTACACGTCATTTAGCAGAGTCCATATTTTGCCTTGATTTCACTCCTGGGCTTGTGTCCTATACAAAGTTCTTCCAGTCAATAAAATATATCCATGCTTAGCAGTCACAGGACCATTTACCACTAAATATTCATTCTCTACTTTGTATCTATTTATAGCTTCCTCTCTCCCACTGACATTCTTAAATATCTCCATAGCTTTCCTTTAACAGAAAAATAACAGGAATATAATCATTCAGTATTCAGCCTTTTCAGATGATTTTCTATCATCTAGGAAAATGAATTTAAATTCCCTCATGGATTTTCATGCCTTAATAGCTCATTTTTTCTTTATCAGTGAATATGGTGCCCTTGTCCGGATATATTTTATACAGCTTATATGTCAATTAATTTATTGAACTGACACTTTTTGACTTCAGATTTAGTTGTTAAACTTGTGAATAAGTAAATACCTACCAGATTTTTTTCTGTCCATATTATCAGTGAAGGGAAATGATTTTTTATTAGAAAATATAAGGTTAGGATAGTCAAAAAGTACAAATTTAAAAGCGGTATGATTTGTAAAATTTAACTTAGGCTAATGCCAGTGATTTCCATATCACCAGCTACTGCTAACTATAAATATATCACTGGGGCATAGGTTGATACATTTAAAAACCAGACAGCAAATATATGCTATGTATGAAACACAAGGTATAGTAGAAAGAAATCACAAAATTATAAGTAACATGTTGCCTATATTTAGATTTTTTTGTTGTTGTGATGGTATCTCACACTGGAGCATGGGTTAGCCTGGAGCTTACTGTGCAGCCTAGGCTGGTCTCTAACTTGTTCTTATTTTCTTGTATCAGCTGGTATAGTATCTACATACCAGTGTGAGCCACTATGCTCAACTCAGAAAGGGATTTGTTAAATCAGAAAGACAAAATTTGAATGCAGGAATGTGAAGATTAAGTGAGAGCACAAATTAAGACTGATATTTGAAATGTTTTCTCTTAAATTTCCTTAGTGGAATCCAGTGACTTATGGTAACTCTTGCTCAGTGGCTAACAACAGGCCTCATAATAAGGAGGTCTTGAGCTCTGTGTCATTTTTTTCCCAGTCCTCTGCTTTAGAACATTACCATTCTGTTCTAATCAGCACTTTGCTTCTTTGTAAAGTGGAATAGTAAGTGTTTCTCAAAATGTGTATATGACAAGTGAGATGATATGCAGTGCTTAGCATAACAGTAGCACATACATGAGTAGTATATAATAGCAATCACTTGTAAATCCTTGCTCTGGAAATACATCTCATTACAGTGAATGACAGACATCAGAGTGTACCCTCGACTATAGAGACAGACACATCAATGGTTGAGTTCTTTTTCCAATTGCTTTGATTATTTCATTTGTGTGACCATTAAGATTCAAAACAGTAATATTAAGTAGCATAGAAGACAGATAAGTTAAATATTATATTAGTTCAATGGCTTCATGTTATCTAAAATTCAGCTTTCATGAAATAATGGATTCATTTACTATAAAAGCATTACCATTTGCTAGTAAATGATTTATGAGATTCTTTGCAGGGGCATTCTTAAATTGGATATGTGTAGACTCAACACCATCACCTGGCCAAACTGCATGTTAATTCCTGGTCCTGCTATAAATCTTTAAGAAGTCCCATAAATAATTTACTTAAAAAGATATTTCCTTTTAATTTTCTTTTCTTTTAACTTTTCCTTATTTTCTAAATTTTATAGGGAATTGGTGTTTGATAAGTTTTATTTTTTTGCAATGTGCTTTAAAATGGAATGAAAAGTAATTGTCTGTCAAATTTAACTGTAATTCTTTAGCTTTTCTTATTGATCCAATTAACTACCAGCTCTTAAGCATGAAGCAAATTCAATACCATATGGCGACAATTGTAATTTACCCTAGCCATTTGTTGCAACTTAATATGCGTCTATTGATTTTGTTTCTTAACAGTTGCAAACACTAACAGTTTTTGTCATTTAGGAGTTATAGCACCCTAGTCTGATAGTTAAAGCTGATGGAGAGATGCCTCATTTGGGTGAGAAGCTTTTTATGCCAACATAAAAAGCATCATGACTTACTTTTACTTAAGGCTATTGGAGTTACGACAGATTAGGGAAACAGCGTGAGAGAATAAAGCACACCATGCTGGTCTGTGTTCCTCATTTATACTCATTCAGGAATGAAAAGTATTATCTGCCATTAGAAGTTATTTTAAGACTTTGAGTGTGTTATTAGTTTCAAATTTTCCATGATTACATCTTGGATATACAACAGGGAGAACATAATGATACTATTAAATGCAAACTCTCTTTTCTAATATCTGTCATTTAATGAGAAGCAAAAGCTTTTAAATCATTGCACTTAGCCTGAAGTGTATGGATATGAAGATTTCTCACTCTCTTCAAAAGAGAGAATAATCAAAACCTAGTTAGGCAATTAACAGTTCTGGTTTTTGTTGCACTCCATCCTCCACCATATAACATTCCTATATTTGTCTTAGTGGACTCATAAGAAACATTAAGTCTAAATTTCCAAATATGTGGTACCATTCCATGTACCCTGCATGTGGAAGACAATATGCACACAGTTAGTACTAAAGCTCCATATTCTATAGTTCAGTTTTTAAAAATTTGCCTACTATTGGTTCTATGAGATGAAGCTATTTAAAGGTCTGGAAGGAGGATGAACTGAAGCAGGGTAAAATCGGCATGCAGGATTGTATGATTTGCCTGGCAAATATGGTAGAGGATCCTGACAACATGAGGTTGTATGCTTTCTGGAATCATTTTGTCCCCAATGATGAATGAAATAATCATTGCATGTAATAAATTTTGTATATGTCAAATATAATGAAAGTGAGTGTTAATGTGAATCAATGAAAATAAATTGTTCACATAAAAATAAAAATGAAGGCCAGACAATGGTGGTACACGCCTTTAATCCCAGCACTCAAAAGGGATTTGAGTTTCAAAAGACTTGAAAATGATTTCAAAATTGCTTAATTATTATGTACATGATTGGTTTTGAGGTTACATAAAGAATCCTTATTCTTTCCACATTTTTGCCATGATAGGTAACTTATGCATTGATATCACATACATACATATATGAAAAGTATTAATTATTTTTCTGAATCATGCATTTCAGACTATTTTAGGAATTATTATTGAGAATTCCATACATAATTTTACTTCCATAAAGTAAAATAAACATAGTATTACAGTGGTATTCTGTAATTATAGGGAATTTCTATACTTTAAAAGAATCAAAAAGGAGAATTCAATTCAAATTTGAAGTTGTTTTGAGCAATAAAGCAGAAACTTATCTTTCTAATTTTGGTAAAGGTTTATAGAAGAAGAAAAAAGCACAAATTGATTTCTGATCATCTGTCTTTGGGAATGAAAATGGTACTGAATCCCTTCTTATTTTTTGCTTGCTTCCCTTCTGGGTACATAGGATTGTGAGTCAGATTTGCTAATGGAAGGCAGCTTAATTTAATAGTTGCAACATATATCTGGGGAGAGCAATTTGGCTCTTGTGAAAACTGAAATCGGATCTTACTTGTCAGGTTTAGAATGAACATGATAAAGATAACCATCTAATCAAGCACATTTTAGGAGATGTGGGAATAGGTTGGACCTCTCTACATCACTGGCTGGTCAGGGTCTGCAAGTTTAATTCTCTTTAAGTTGTAGCAGAGGCAGCCTGGCCACTTTGTCCTTTTGTATACTTAAATGGGCTTTTGCTTTTGGGGTATGACTTATTTCTAATTTGCTTTCCAAATTAGAAAGCAACAGAAATACATCAACAGGATTTTCCTTATGTCATTATTTCATCCCAGAACTGATATCTGAACTTTACTTGTGACTTTCCAAATTTATATCAGATTGTTTATATTGCATTCCTGAAATCCGAAAGTAGGCCTGACTCCCCCTAGCTATTCAAATTTATTCGTCTAAAATGCAATTTTAACCAGTCATTTGAGAAGTTAAATTTATTGCAATTATTAATTTTGTTGCAGTATATACATGCCACCACATGTATGTGACATCAGAGGATAACTTGGGAATGTAGGCTCTCTCTTTCCACCATGTGGCTTATAGGAATCAAACTCAGGCCATGAGGCTTGGCAACAAGTGACTTTAGCCACCAAGCCATCTCTCTGGCTCTCTTCTCAACCTTTCAATGAATGAACAATCAATTAGTAAATGGATCAAAGGCACAATACATTAAAACATATATTACTTATAAGCCACAGTTCACAAAGGATTCTCAGTAGAGATAACACGTGAGCAGAGAGAAAGAGCAAGCTGTGTGGAAAAAAGACTTGAGTGACTTAAGAGATGGTACTGGCTGCTCTTACAGAGGATTTGCCTTTGATTTCCAGGAGCCCCGTGGTGGCTCAAAATTGTCTACATCCACAGTTCCAGGGGACCTAATACTCTATTCTAGCCTCCACAGGCACCAGGCACACACATGATACACAGACATGCATGCACACAAAAGAATCATACAATACAATAAAAGTAGATATTTTTAAATGACCCAGTTTACTGTTTTTAGTTAGTAATTTTGTTTTGTAATTTTGATGAATAATCAAATTTTAAAACTTCTTACATACAGGATGGGGGAAGTGCTTCTGTGTATATGTTTGTCTTATTGGTTGATGAATAAAGCACTGTTGGCCAATAGGTGGGACTAGGAGTCAAGGAGGATTTTGGGAAATGTAGTTGAGGAAGAGTCTCCATGTGATCCTAAGAAGAATGTATGAACACCACCAGTGTCCTCAATAAGATAAGCTTATAAAATATATAGTTTAATAGTTATCGTTGATAATTAAGACTGTGCTAGCAGATAAGAAATCCTAGTAATTGGCCAGCAGCATTGTACCTCATACTAATCTCTGTGTGCTATTTTGGGCAACCTTGTGGCAACCAGACTCGGGTGGCTGGCAGAAAGATTTATTGTTACACACACATATTTCAATTTTTTCTATCTATTAGTTTTGCATCCAAAGAATAATCCTCTATTGTCTTATGGCAATAATTAGCTATTGCCTGATTATCAATACTCTGGATCAAATGGGAAAAGCAAGTATTTCTTGCTTTTCTGACTCCTGGCTTTATCTATGCCTTAAGTCAGATATCCCTATCTGGTATCCCCAGCTCACCGCTCATATGCCCATATACAGACTCATTGCTATTGCTGCTCAAATGCTATCTTCTGTTTGTTCATTTATATATAGACATGCATCCTATGGTGGTTAATTTTGACAGTGAATGAGTGGATTAAGATATATCTGTATTTCCCTGAGAGCTTTTCCAGAGAAGATTAACTGAGGAAGAAAGATACACCACATATGTGTCCTATGGTCTGGGGTCCCAGAATAAACAAAGATGGGAAAGGAGGAAAAGCATCTGAACCTGCATTCCTTGTTTTTTGCCAAGTAGATTTGAACAAGCAGTGTTATACTTCTGGCATCACATCCTTGAGCAATGTTTATGTAACCACTATGTGCTATACATTTTAAACCCATTAAGTCAACATATTATTTTCCTTTTAAATTTTTTCTGGTTATTTGGTCACAACAAGAAGAAAGGTCATTAAAAGTTATTATACATGAATGTGCATGAATGTATATTGCTAGGGGTAGGAAGAGTTTCTGAATTATAGACAATGTATGTTCCTATATTATTAGTATCTAATCTGAATTATTTTCCAAGGGTTGGACATAGTTGTAGTTTCACCACTGCTATACTAGCAGTCCAACCAATCTGGACCTAAATTAATACTTAGTCACAATAAACAACCTATCATCTACCAATGTATCCACCTATGAATTCGTCATCTGACTACATACCTACATATTTGAGCAATGTATATAAAAGCAAATAGTCACATAGTGTTTCTAATTGGGAAGATGATAAATTAAAGCTCCATAGTAGATTTGCCATGCCACTGAACTGTCATAGGATTGGGAATACTATGTTACTCATCTTCTATTTTACCTTAATTGACTCATTACTGCTGTTATCTTTGCAAATTATTCTTTATGCATTTGCAAGGGTTACTTGTATACTTCAGTGGAAGACTTTGTTGGTTGTCTGTTGTAACAGTCTGTCTCTGCTTATAAAAATGGTGTGTTGGATGATCAATTTGGTGAAACTTAATTTTATCAATGTCACTGATTTATATTCTATATCACTATATCGTTTATGACTTTGATAATATTTTTTGTTTTGTTTTGTTTTGTTTTTCGAGACAGGGTTCCTCTGTGTAGCTTTGGAGCCTCTCCTGGCACTTGCTCTGGAGACCAGGCTGGCCTCGAACTTACAGAGATCTGCCTGCCTCTGCCTCCTGAGTGCTGGGATTAAAGGCATGCACCATCAATGCCCGGCGACTTTGATAATGTTTAACACTGGTCTTTGTAGCCCAAGGTTGTTGAAGATATTTCGTATTTTTATTAAAAAATATATATTGTTATCTTGTATCTATAAAGTCTTACTCTGTCCAGAATTCAGGTTTTCGTATAAGTCAACTGTATCATGTTTCAAGTTCCTTTGTGCATGGAATTTGGTTATTTATTTACCCTTTTCTGCAATGTTCCCTGGTTATTTATATATTTACAAATTTTTGTTGTCTTAATTTTGTATAAAGCAAATACTCTGCCTAATATTTTTTTAAGAATTGATTTGGTTTTTCATGAGGTTTTTTGTTATAAAGCATTTTTTTCTTGTCCAAATATAGATATGCACATTTATCTTCTGTACAAGTGAATGAAGGTAAATGTACTGCCATAATTAGGGTTACTATTGCTGTAAAAATCATCATGACAAAAGAAACTTGTTCAGAAAAGGGTTTACATGGCTTATACTTCCATATCATTGTTCATCATTGAAGGAAATCAGGACAAGAATTCAAACGGGGCAAGAACTTGGAAGCAGGAGCTGATACAGAGGTCATGGAAAGGCGCTGCTTACTAGCTTGCTCCTCATGATTTTGTCATCCTGAACTCTTGAAGAACCCGAATCACAAACCCAGGAATGGCTCCACTTACAATGGGATGGGCCCTCCCCCATCAAACACTAATTAAGAAAATGCTCCTCAGTGTTGAAAAAGTTTTGCTGACTGGTCAAGGTTGCAATTTCACATGGCCTGGCAGTTTATCTCAATAGCTCACCAACATTGAAACTCTCTTCCATTCAGGATAACTTTCTGTCTCTACATCTGGAGAATATCCCTGGACCTGGAGGACTGACCTTATCTGAAAGCTGTCTCTAAGCCAGGTGCCTGATTTATCTTTAGCTTGAACCTTGGCACAGATTTCTGCTAGAAGACTTGTGGTAGGCAATCTGCTATAGGATCCTACGGCCACATTGTAAGCCTTGGAATAGAAGTGTGCTGCTTAATGAAAATTTGCGTTTGTCCTCAGGCTCCCCAATCTTCTGTATTCCTTATACTCTGGAATAAAGTTGAGATGATTCACTGAAATCTGTTTCCCAGAGAACTGTCTCCGTTGTACCCACAACTGTCCTAACCCTGTTCCCTACTTCTGCTCCCCATCCCTCATAGACCAGTGCAGGAAGGATGCCAAGGAAAAAGCAGAACCCACTATAGGATTGTCAGTAGCCAAGTTTTATAGAGGTGTTTTCTTAATCAAGGTTCACTCCTCTCTGTTGATTTTAGCTTCTGTCAACTAGATGAAAATATATCTAGCACAATGGAACCATGTCAACTTGACCCACTATTGAATCACAATCCTTCCTTTCTTGTTCTTTTCCAAAATCACACACTGATACCAATATCACAATATAAAACATTTTACTAAAATAAAAAGTCTCACTATATATAACTTAAAACAACAAAAATCAGTCTTTTCAAATATCCAAAGCCTCTTTTGGAATCTAACATCTCTTTAAAATTTCAGTTTCTCAGATCAAAGTAAAGTCAAACTCCAACCATCCAATATCTGGGATTCACTAAAAATCTGGGTTCCTTCTTTGGCTCCACCCCCTGCAGCACACACATTTTGTGTCTTCTATGATGTGCTCTACACCACCACTGCTGCTGTTTTTGGCAGTTATCCTATGGTACTGGCACCTCTGAAAATATTGGAGCCCCTGCTGTGACTGGGTTGCACTGTCACCAATAGCCATGCATGGGCTCTTTTCATGGTGTAAAGCCTCAACTTCTATCCATGACCCTTCACTTCTGAGTGTAACGTTAGTTCTATTAGATCTTAATAATAAAAGCCCAGAGTCAGACATAGGGGAAAATGCTGAGATATCAGAGAGACTAAGGAACAAAACCACAGCCCCCTTACCTACTCAACTTCCCAATAGAAAACAGACTCCTTCCCACATTTTCACTTCCTCTTTGTGCTAAGCCATCTCACTTACTGTCTGTCTCTACAGACCTCCAGACCTCTATGATTAGCTAGTGGCTACCTCTGCCCTCTGAGCTTCAGGCAAGCTTTATTCATACAAACAAGTTATCACCACCTGAGACTTCAACTGCTACTGAGACTTCAACTGTCAGCCCACTTATAGGACTCCTTTATTCCTCATAGCCAATAACACCTGACTGACTCTTCCACTACCAAGTTCAGCTGCCAGTGTGAGATACAACCTTGGTTTTCTCTAGAACACTGCCTTTGGTTTTATGTTAGTGGTTTTGTTATCTTGTTAATCACAGCCGATTCTTCAGCCAGAAGCATAGGATTAACTCAAAATTAGGGTGGCATTTATTGCCACTAGGAAGTTTCCTCTGATCGTCCAGTTGTCTGGGTCATGGCTTGCATGCATTACAACTTTTTTTTATTTCTTGCCTATTTTTTTATTTTTTATATATTTGAATTACAAACAAGATTGTATTACATGAGGATCCCAGTTCCCTTCTCCCTCCCTTCCTCCTCTACCACCCCCAACTAAAATCCTACCTATCATATGTCCTTTCTTGTAATCTACACCTGACTCAAAATTTCTGCTTCCTCATGACCTCTGCATCATTCCTTTTCTTCCCTTCTCACTCTCATAGCTTCCTCCCCGCTCTTCCCATGCTCTCAATTTGCTCAGGGGATGGTGTGACCCTTTCCCCTTCTCCAGGGGACAAAGTTTGTCTCTTTTCGGGGCTCCGTTGTTTACTAGTTTCTCTGTCAGTGTGGATTGTAGGATGGTAATCCCTTACTCTATGTTTAAAATCCACATATGGAGTGAGTACATATCATGTTTGTCTTTTTGTGATTGGGTTACCTTGCTCAGAATGGTTTCTTTGAGTTCCATCCATTTTCCTGCAAATTTCAAGATACCATTTTTTTTCTCCTAAGTAGTACTCCATTGTGCAAATGTACCACATTTTCTCCATCCATTCTTCAGTTGAGGGGCATCTAGGCTGCTTCCAGTTTCTGGCTATTACAGATAGTGCGCATGCATTACAACTTTTTTTTTTTGAGTCATTTAGCTAGCTTCCAATGGCACTCTGAGAAACTCATTTGAGCCTTTTGAGATACTTTGCAGCTCCTAAAGAGGAATGATATGTCTTTAAGCCTCCTCTGCTCTGTGTCATATTCCTTCTTACCCTCTTCTGTCTTCTTATCTGTCAGGCACTGACTCCTGACATTTGTTGCTTTTCTAGAGATAATGATCAGAGAATAGAAGATTGTATCTTAACCCTTATACAGGCCTCAATAAACATCAACAAGAACAAAAGAATAATCATCTTCATTAAATCAATTGACCTTTTTTACTCTAGGGTGACAAGTTCAGTTGTTTGATTTCCAAAAGAGGAAATGATGATTGTGTTTTATGATGCACAATATAGAAGCTACTTTATTGTGTCTTCCTTTCTTGTTTGCTGATATCAGAATCTGTTAAGAAATGTCTTCATGAAGGCTAAACAAACAGAGATTTAGCAGGTAGTGCAGTATTCTTAAGTGTCTGTTTAAAAGCTGACTTTATCTTCATCCTTGGAAAAATACCATTTGCGTGAGTTTATATATTAAGTTAGTATGTGAAAGCAGCGATTTATTACTGTTAATGATGACAAAAATGCTATAAAATGTTCCCTGAGAGCTTATTTGGAGGTTCTGTCAGGGGAGCACATCTACATGTATATGCATGGAGCAGTGAGTGAGGAACATAACACTCTCCTAGCCAACTCGTTTGCTGAATCAGTTCTGGAAATTAATAGGGTGACATGTCATTCCCTTGCCCAATGTTGAAGTATACATTAAGATGTCATTAATAGCATTATATTCATTGTAGTAAACAGAAATTATTATAATTATTAAAGCAATAGTAATGGCAGAATTGATAAATATCAGTACCACACTTAAGACTTTATGTATGCAGTGAGGTCTGCCTATCTTTTTGGAAAAGCATAGCCTCCTCAATACCTCAGTTACATATCTTCACAAGCCTTGATCTTCAATATTATATACTATGACATATACATTTTCTTCTTAAAAGGATGCCCAAAGACAAACAAGGCATTCAGTCATTAAATGATTAAGTCAGGTGTCACATTTTCTGTACAAACTTTCTCATCTCCTCCAGGCATAGTAATTTTACTTTCTGTGATTCTGCTGGATTTTACCATTATGTCTTTGTAAAGTTACATTATATCAATTTAATTTCTAATTAGTTAAATAAACAAGAGAATTGGTTTCATTATATAATTCTGAAGCATGTTTTTTTTACTGGCTCAATGTCTCTTTTCCTACCACCATCCCTGTCCCCTCCTGGTAGTATCCTTACTTGTCTTGACATTGGCCTTCCTCTTTTCTTCCTTTTCATCATTTTATATTTTGTTAATTATGTTTCTAACTGGAGTAGAATTAGACCATTTCACACCTTCAATTTCTTTCCTTCAACCCTCAAAGGTGCCCCCTTCCAGTGCCTCATATTCCTCACCCCCAATCTAAAGTTGAGAGCTTTTTTCTTTGATTTTATAGTTTTACATAAATACATGTTTATGCATGATTGCATGAGTGTGCATACCATATAAATACACTTTCTGAGTCTGTTTTTGTTGTTTGTTTATATATACATTTAAGACTGACCACTCTGATTTCAACAACCAGTAAGGTTTATCCCTGGAAAGGATAATTCTCTTTCTCCCAGCAGTCACAAGCTATCTCTAGTTCTTTGTCAAGGGTGGGACCACACAAAATATTTCTCCTTGCGTGCTAGTATGCCCATTAATATTTCCAATAGGTCATGTTTATGCAGCCATTTCTAAGAGAGTCTGTTTTACAGCTGATTATCTGGTATTTTTGCTCTTAAAAACTTTCTGCCCACATCTTCCTGATGTTCTCTAGATCATAGGTGAAGGATCTAAAATATAGATGGATCCATTGGGTCTGATTTCACCATGATCTGTTAATCTCTGTGTTATGTCCAGTTGTGGTTTCTGTGATATCTCCAGTGCTACAAAGGAAAGCTTCTTTTGTGAGGGGTGGTATCTACAGTTATCTGTAAGTCTAAAGATAAGATTTAGAATATAGGAATGAATTATGCTGCTCTAGCAAAGTTGTAGAAGTAGGTTCTTTTCTAAGGTCTTTGACCTCATTAATTCTGAGAAGATGGTACTTTCACAATACCAAGCATTGTTTCCCTCCTGTTGAGTAGGCTTTAAGTCCAATTATACTCTGTTTGTTACCACTAACCTTTTAAAGTACCTTGTATTGCATCTTTATAAATATCTTGTCATGCTGGTTATTGTCATGGTTCATAAATGTTGTATCTGGATAAGACTGTTTAATTGATTCCCTCCTTTGGCTCCTTACATAGTATTTTCTAGTAACACAGAGGCTATATTGAAGGAGAGAGGATTTCATGTCAGACCAAGCTCAAATCATCCAAG
Source organism: Cricetulus griseus (assembly GCF_003668045.3). Taxonomy (NCBI): domain Eukaryota; kingdom Metazoa; phylum Chordata; class Mammalia; order Rodentia; family Cricetidae; genus Cricetulus; species Cricetulus griseus. The sequence continues at coordinate 138,869,596 of NC_048598.1, forward strand.
TCATGTATTCTAAGTATGTGGTATCTTTATCAATAGGTGCCCACAATCAATAACTTAGGACAAAGTGTTGAGCTTATCTCTAAGGGCTACATCTTTCTTCTAGATTGACTGGGGAGACATTTAAACTACACAGTACAACCAAGAAAAACAGTTATTTTTCATGATTTATTACTGGGTTCTTTTCAAGCATATGGTTCTTGGGAAAATTGTCAGCCCAAGTGTGTGTGTGTGTGTGTGTGTGTGTGTGTGTGTGTGTGTGTGTGTTGTGTTGTGTGTTATGTCTGTCTCTCTGTGTCTATGGGAGTGTTATAATTTTAGGTAAACATAAAACAGTATTATTTCTTGATGCTTTATAAGACACCCTTTATGTTATTTGTTGCTCTTCCCTCCTCTGTCTGTATTGACTTTCCTCACTCCTCCCCAGTAAGGGTCCCTCTTATGATCCCCATTATAGTTTTAGGATATACACTTGCATATATATATATATATATATATATATATATATATATATATATAATTTAAATGTAATAATTATGGTTGAGATATGAGAAATTTGTTTGTGTTGAATTCATTTCACTTAACATAAAAACTTCAGCCTCTCCTCCCTTTTGTAAATATCACAGTCTCATCCCATACAAAATGGCTAAAATCAAGAAAACAAATTATTACCATATCTGGTGAGGATGTAAAGGCAAAAGAACCTTTATTCTCTTCTGACAAACATGTAAACTATTACAACAACAGAAAAATGATCATATAGGCTCCTACAAAAACCCTGAAGATAGGACTATCATATGACCTCATTACACAACTCAGGAGTAGCTCAAGGGACTCTATATCTGCCAGAGAGATACTTGTATATTCATATTTATTATATTACTATTTACAATAGATAAGCCATGGAACCAGGCTAGGTATTCAGCAGCAGGTTTTTGGATATATAAAATGAGTTACATATACAAAATAGGTTTAAATATTATCTCAAATTAGTTGTTATACTGTACAATAATTACTTCAAAGCTATAGTGAGTACTCACAGATTATATAACACAGTTAATGTCTTTGTGTATCTTCAGGATTACTTAATATACAATTGTTATAGAATAAGTGTTTAAAAATGAATTCTTCAGTGAAATAAATGACACGTAAGATTGATGTTGAAACATGAACTAGAGAAATAAGCTCTTTTTAGATTTTCAGTAAAAGAAATAATTCAGATTTTGTTGATTTAACATTTCAAGAAACCTAACTAAATTTTATCATTATATATAATCATACCATTATATAAAAATTAAATACTTAGCTTAAAGATTTATTCTTTGGAGATACTAAAATTTAAAAACAAAGCATATCTTATATTTTTTGTTTACAGTAAGTTGTATTTTGTTCTTAGTCTTAATTTTAAAGATTGGATGGTAAGTATTAACAATGAGTATATGTGAGTTTTTGAAGAAAATATTTTAAAAAGCAGTGTAATCATTAAAAAGAAGTGAGTACAAAAGGGAATACATAACCATTTTATCTGCTAATTTCATTCAATGTGCACTAAAAACACTTCCATCTGCTTGTAGCCATTAAAGTCCCCTGGATGCCAGTAAACTTGATGTTATTATCTTGTAATCTGGTATCCCTGGCTTAAGCTAATTAGTAATATCTTATACTCAAAGCACATTTGAGTGTATAATATGCTACTGATTGACACAATTTTTAAATATTTGACAGTAAAAATGAATGAACTCAATAATATTTTAAAAAATAATTTTACAAATATGCATTTAACAATATACAGCTCCTCCTTAAGTGGAAATTTTTAGATGAAGTTTTGTCAGTGATTACTTTGACATTAACCTTAACATTAACCTTAATTCTGTTTAGATTTAGTAAACTTTAGATGGAGTTTAATTATAAGGTTAGGCAACTAGGCTTAAACTAGCAAATCTGAAGTTCCTCGAGGTGGATTCTACTTTTATAATAAGCTCTGGACAGTGTGTTCCTGGTAGCACACTAACAAAGAAAAAAGCATCATAATTGTGCATAGTTAGCATTTGATAGTCCATATGGGAAAAGGGAAAACGTATCACAATTGCTTCTTTTAAAGATTTTAAATTCCATATGAAAGAGAATATAAAGGGCCATAGCTTTGTTGAGTCTCAAAAAGGTAAACTATTTCCTTCCGGTAAAGCATGATTCACTTTACTTGTTTGTCACTTTATTAGCATATATTAACTTACATAAACACATGCATATATCATATATCTTAATATAAGTATATAATGCATTTTGATCCTTTTCATTCCTCATTAATTTCCCATATCTCCTTCCCTTTCTTGCTGATACCCTTTCTAGTCCCTCTTACAATTTTGTTTCTTATTTTTCTTTTATGGTGACCCTTTAAATTTAATTAGACGTTTTACATAACATGGGTGAGGGTTTAGTTTCAGGGGCATAGACATATTACCAGCTGGTACACCGCTGAAGAAAATGTCTGTCATGTCCTAACAACTGTTATCTGCCAATAGCTTCTCCTACAGGAATGAAATCTTTTCTGCCAGTAACCCCTAAATGCCTGTAAATATTTAGGGAGTTGTGAAGGACCTTCTGAACTCCTCCCTTATCCATGGAAGATACTGGTGGGCCTAAACTTGTGTAGGTCTTTGTTGAGCCACGTTGTTTCTGTGGAGATGGAAGAAATGTCGGCTCATCCCAGACAGGGAACTGAAAAAAAAAAAGACAAAAATAATGATTACCCAATGTCTAACTTAGTGAACCAAGATTTTTTATTGGAGTTACTAACAGGAGTATGGACAAGAGAGTATTTACACGAGTCATAAATGGCTCAGTGACAGTTGCATCACCAAAGCCCACTCCCGTACAACAGTCCTAGGCAGAAAATCACAGCTGCTGTGCATGCATGAGTACAACACCCATGTCATACCTAGGAGAGAGCTTCTATCACATTATATCCTTTTCTATCATTCTTGTGTTCTTTCTACCTCCTCTTCTGTGATGTCCCATGAATCTTGGAAAGGCTGATATATATTTCTCCTTAGGCCTGAGTATTCATTCAACAGTTTATTTGTATCAGCATTTTGGCCAGTTATAGTATCTGCAGTAACTGCTCTCTATTGTAAAAAGCTTCAGTGACCAGTAATAATGAAGAAACACACATATACAACAAAATAGTTTAATATACATAACATATCTATTTAGAAGAATTACCTAGAATGTCTTTGTCTTTGCTTACTAGAGGCTATGCTCTCACAAGGCATGTATCCCTTCTTTGGAGCAGTTCTCACATTAACTTAGAAAACAGTTGGCTATGCCATAATAGTCATGCCATTGCACCGATGGGCATATCATACTTGACAGGTCATTACTGCAATGTGCAGAGTATGCAGCTTAGCAAGACTGCTGGTGACCTTCCTCCCCCAGCTCTGTCTATAGCATCTTCTGGAGTTATGAAAAACAGCAAGCATGGAGTAGTCTTCAAGCTTAATTCTAGCTTGATTCCTTTAAGTCCTACAACCAAGGCAGGTGTATTTTAAGTTACAGGAACTTACTATTTAGCTCTGGTTGGCCACAGAGAGCATTGTGTTGCTTTGGAGGTCTTGGTGAAGTCACTGACTCATAGGGAGCTTGCCCTCTACTGGGACTAGGATTTTCATTTAATACCCTTTTCCATAAACCATAAGTAAGGCGGTTTCTCTACAGTGGTGTTGATTTTTTTGTTATTATATCTTGAGATCTTATTTATTTTTATTTCATGTGTATGCGTGTTCTGTCTGCTTGTACATTTCTGTATGGCGTGCATGAAGTAACTGCAGAGGCTGTAAGAGAGCATCAGGTGTCCTGGGACTAGAGTTACAGATGGTTTTAAGCTGCTGGGAATTGGACACAGATCCACAGGAAGAGCAGAGAGTGCTATTAAGTCCTGAGCTATCTCAATTACTGCTGCTTCCACAAAAGCCTGAATAATATTCTACCTTGAAATTTATTTTGTTAAGCAAATTAGCCCACTTCTTTCAGTTCAACAAATTCTCTATATTGGCAGAAAGAAGCCAGATTCTTGATCAATGAAACACATGACTGTCTTTCCTCCCCACCTCACCCAGTTCCTTATGGAACACTTATTTGTTTCTGAAACCTGGGTCCCTACTGTCTGCATTTTTTCCAGGTTCTTGTGTTTCAATCTCTCACCAAAATGGCTCCTTATGTTGTGTTCTATAATTAAAGTACTATTGTAACCAATAGTTCCAAAATAATCTACATTTAAGCAAAAATAATAACAATAAAATTAAAAAGTGACAGCTTCAGTGACATCATGTCTAAATAACAATTTCTATCTGAATTTATTTTCTGTCACTGTGATAAAATACTCTGATGAAATCACAGTCAAGGTAATGCTGCACAAACATCCCCAGAGGCCCAGCTCCCACCTGATTCTAGGTTGTAAGTTCACATTAATGTTAACCATCACAAGAGGTCATACAGAAGCCCACTGTAGCTGAGGCCTCCTCCTTTGAGTGGGTGATACTTCCTGTACTCCTGGCCTCAGAAGGTAATTACAAAAGTTATCATTGGGCCTTGAGACTGTCACTCATAACCTACTAAATGTGCCAAATTCAAATTTCAATAGCCACTATTTAGAAGGACAGAAGAAGAAGTAAAAACAGGATAAATGTCCCAGATGGATATGACAGCCACACATACCCATCTTGCAGCCTTAAAGGATATATAAGATTTCCCACTGGCTCCCCTGCTGCAGGAAAGAGACTGGCAAATAAATGTTGACAGTGACAGGCCACTGGGAGGAAAAAATGCCCCAATGCTGGGCTTCTGTTTGACATTCCTTGCCAGCAATGTAATAAATGAGGACACTGGAATGTTTGATGCTCTTAGGACTGGGGAATTACAATTCAGGGCCTCAAATTCATCCCTGTAATGAGGAAGCCTTCAGCTCCAATTATTTTCCTTCTTGGCATCACCATTTTGAATTTGCAAGTAGGAACTGAAGTTCCTTGCTTGCTCACAGGACTACTCTTGTATCTATCTTTACATTTTATAGAGTTGGCCTTGAGCTCTTCTCATGTAATGGAAATCAATGGGACTCCATGGCATTTTATCCTGCCTTCACACTGGGTATGGAATAATCTAGTCTTTACCCATACTTTTCTGGTAAGGCATACTTCCTTTATTTTGTAGAGTCTTCATAACACAAATGTGCACCTAGAATATGCTCATCTTCCTTCCTTTCCACCACAACAGTCTCAATCTCCTCTCCTAAGGGCTCAGCGGTTCAGTCCCTACAACCTCCCTGTTAACTTCCAAGTATGGACAACTGAGGTGCTGGCCAGGGGCACCAAACCGCTTTATCCATAGTTAGATTGAAGGACTTTTATTCCTTTCCTAACAGTAAACAAACCTTTCTTTTGCCTGAAGCTTTAGCAGTTAACCTTTACCAGTTTCTCTGATATGATTTTTAACTTTTGTCAGTTGCCCTGTATAACCCCAAATGCTGAACCTGAAAGTCATTGCTTGATTTGGCTTCTTAGGTCCATTAATTATGACAATGCTTCCCCTTCATTTCCCAAGTGGGTGGATAAGGCTATAACCAGATTTCTAGAGTTAAATGTGATCTTCATTTCTCTTTGGAGACCTTTGTCCTTTGGGAAAATACAGAGTGCTATCCAGTCCCTAAAGTTATCCACTCTCAGCTTCTCTAGGAGACTCATCTTCCTAATAGCACATGTAGTCTATATGGATCCTCAGTCAATTTCAGTCCTTTTGAGTGCTTTATCCATTCCCTTTTCTGTAGTCTGATCTGTTCCTAGACAAAGAAACCCAGTCTCGCATCCAATTTGCTTATGGAATCAATTAGTTCTTTTGTTTTGGTTTGTTTTGTTTTGGTTTTTCAAGACAGGGTTTCTCTGTGGCTTTGGAGGCTGTCTGGAACTCACTCTTGTAGAGCAGGCTGGTCTCAAACTCACAGAGATCTGCCTGCTTCTGCCTCCTGAGTGCTGGGTGGTTATCAATTAGTTCTAAGAGGATATCAAAGGATGTTACTACAGAGACGGACTGATCCATCAGAAAAACAAGACAAACCTGTTTTCCAGAAGACAGGTGCTGGCTAAGATTTAGGAAATGGACCTTTCTTGTGTGTTCATGCTCTGCTCCAGCCATCAAGTTCCCAGAATTTAACTGCTGCATTCCACACTCCTGAATCAAACTTGAAAGAGGAGACTCTCCCACAGAAACAGCTCTATTGACTGGTGGGAGACAGCGTGGAAGCAGCTATAAATGGTTGGGGAAGCCAATAGGTAAGTAAGTTTTACCATTTGCTGACTTCTAAAGTTTGTCTCTGTCTGGTGACCTTTTCCTTCTGCCTTCTTAAAACATGATGAAAGATTCATGTGTGTGTGTGTGTGTGTGTGTGTGTGTGTGTGTGTGTGTACACTCTTCCTCTTGCTCTCTTGGTCTCTTACTCTCTCTCTCTCTCTCTCTCTCTCTCTCTCTCTCTCTCTCACACACACACACACACACACACACACACACACGCAGAGTGTTCATTTTGCTGAAGCCTCACTGAAGTCCCAAAGATAGTATGTCCTTGCTTTCTCCTTTATAGAGTTATTTTTATGGGATAAAAAAGCAGCTGACCAACATAGCAGATATATTTATGAGTTTAGGTAAATGTTAACTTGCTTTTCTTCAGGATCCTGCCAAAGAATAGATATGAACACTAAAATCAGACAAATATCAGTGAGTCTAGTGTCTTCCTAAATTGTAGTAGATGTTTAAGTATGACATTGTAATGAATTCTGGGTTATTTTTTAAAGTGAATATGAATTTATCCTTCCCCTCTTTCAACCTCCTTGTACTGGCCTGTTTTGTCATTTTTTATAACTCTCTTTGTGATAGATTATTTTCTCTCTCATGATTTACTATGACCCAATTTCTTGAAAGTTCATGAAATATCATTTTCACTAGGAAGCATATTGAACCTGGAATTACTTTGACAATTTTTTAGTCTTATTTCCCACATTTATCTTGTGTTTTTTGTTTATAGTAGTTTTTTAAACACCCCTGACCTCTAAGATATTTTTGCTTCATATGGCAATTTCATATTTGTTACTAAAATTTTCCCATCATAAACACAATAAATGTTAAAGCAATACAAATCAAACAAAAAGAAAGCGCCAGGCTATTATACAATGGTATTAGGTTGATGTTTTCAGTTATAAGAAAAGTTAAGTCCACTAATCGGTTTTGATGATAAATTTGCATGCTAAATGTTAAGTAACAACCTTGACCTGGGGAGATGTCTCAGTGGGTAAATGTATTTGCCATGCAAACATGAGGACCTGAGTTCAAACCTTTGGAATCCATATAAAAAGCCAGAGGTATAATGTGATTATCTATAATCATCACATTATAGATAATCCCAGATGTTTGAGAGTCAGCTAGCCTTGCATACATGACAAAGACAAAAGATCCTATACAAACCGAGATGGAATGAGAACCAATTTCTGAGATTGTTCTCTCCCGTCTTTAATGCTCTCCATGGCACATATGATCATTTTGAGTCAAGAATGTGGTATGTACTCACACATACGTGGATTTTAGACATAGAGTAAAGAATTACCAGTCTATAATCCACACTGCCAGAGAAGCTAATAAACAAGGAGGACCCTAAGAGAGATATACATGGTCCCCTAGAAAAGGGGAAAGGGACAAGATCTCCTGAATAAATCGGGAACATGGGGGGAGGGGAGAGGGAACCAGGAGAATGAGAAGGGGAGAAGAGGAGGATTGAGGAGGACATTATGGGGCCTGGAGGTTAAACTGGGGGTCGAACATAAGAGAGCAAGATAAGAGATACTATAATGGAGACATTGTAAGTTTGAAGCGAAATCAGGCACTAGGGAAATGTCTAGAGAGCTACAAAGATGACACCAACTAACAATCTAAGCAACAGAGAAAAGGCTACATTAAATGCCCTCCCCTGATAATGAGATTGATGATTACCTCATATGCCATCCCATACCCTTCATCCAGTAACTGGTAGAAGTAGAAGCAGACACCCACAGCTAAACCTTGAACTGAACTGGAATCCAGTTGCAGAGAAGGAGGACTAATGATCAAAAGGGTCCATACCAGGCTGATGAAGCCCACAGAAACAGCTGACCTGAAGGAGCAAAAGCTCTTGGTCTCCAGGCTGATAGCTGGGAAACCAGCATGGGACTAATCCAGATCCCCTGAATGTGGGTGTCAGTGAGGAGACCTCTGGAATCTATGGGGCTCCTTATAGTGGATTAGTGCTTATTCCTAGCATAAGAGTGGACTTTGGGAGCACATCCAACATGGAGGGATACTCCCTGAGCCTAGACACAAGGGGGTGGCCCTAGGTCCTATCACAAAGGATATTATTGACTCTGAAGACCCCCTATGGAAGGCCTCACCCTCCCTGGGGAGCAGAAAAGGTATGGGATACGTAGGGTGTTAGTTGGTGGGGCAGGGGAGGAGGAGAGGGAGAGGGACCTGGGATTGACAAGTAAAATAATCTTCTTTCTAATTAAAATTAAATAATTAAATAAAAAGAATGTGTAAGTTGGGGGAGGAAGGAGAATGGAGAGAGATTGGGAAAAAGCTTGTGGATATAAGAATTATGTGTCCTAATTAGCAAAACTCTAGGAAGGAGGATGGGGAATGTGGAATTGACATTGTAAGTACAGGAGGCCAGAGGCCAAAGGTCCAAATCCAAGAGGAATTTAGAGATTGCATGGAGATTTTCTCAACCCTGTTCCAGCTTTCTTTCACAGGTCTAAGACAAATCTCTTTGTTAGCTAGAGTTTAAATTGAGCAAAGTATGTAGCCTGGGAATCCCCACTACTGTTATCGAATCAGACACTTGCAAGAACGTGATAGCTCAATTTAGATACTCACTGATCACAAACTATAATTAAAATGAGAGCCAATAGTGTAGACTCTTAAATTTTTCATTTGTGGACGTCTGTTGTCTTCTTACCAAAGCAATGTTATGAACCATATAATTTCTAGCTTAATATATCATCTTAGCAATTTTATGGAATTTGAATTATTTCAAATAAAATCACTTCTTAATAAAACTTCTTCATACTTCATTATTTTCAAATTAATACTATTTGATTTAGGGTTTTTTTTTTTTTTTTTTTTTTTTTGGTTTTTCAAGACAGAGTTTCTCTGTGGCTTTGGAGGCCATCCTGGAACTAGCTCTTATAGACCAGGCTGGTCTCGAACTCACAGATCCGCCTGCCTCTGCTTCCCGAGTGCTGGGATTAAAGGTGTGTGCAACTACCGTCTGGCGATTTAGGATTTTTTTTTTTTATGCAAACAGCACGAGGCTTTATTGTAGTTGTTTAACAAGCTAACACCATGTTAGCTTGGGCCTTTCATCTACCCACCATGGCAGATGGCTAGGTTTTTTTTTTATTATTTCATTTTGCATTCCAACCACAGTCCCCCCTACCCTTTGCCTTCCCTCTCAGTCCATTTCCCCTATCCACTTCTCCGACAGGATATTTTAATTGAATAATTTTTTGTGTCTATGATAGCGTGCAGTTTGTTAGCTAATTTAAAATTGTCATCCACAGTTGAAGAGATGAATGTACTCAAGTTCTTTGATATTTTTTGAGAGCCATTGTCTTTTATTATGTCATTGAGTATGTTCTATTGCCCCTGCTCCCCAGGACAAAGAGTAATCATATCCTATGCATCTTTCATAGATCCATGAGAAGGAATGGGGATAAAGATGTTGGGTTCTTTCTACATGGAGATAAAGGCTGTTATGTTACCCTCATGCTTGGAGCTTAAAGGCAGGGAAAGAGTAAATATTTATACAATTTGCACTCCAAGTAGTTACTTGTCCGTTATCATCTTTAGCACAGATTAATCAGCTGAAATGGGTGAAAATTGGAGATGAGAATTTCCTGTTTTATTTGGTAATAATTTTTAAATAGAAGTTGTTTGTGATGGTATTAAAAAATAATGAATGCTGCTGAGTCACTTGTTTAACTGTGGCCCGTGTGCGTGAAAAATCTCCTATGATATACTTTTTATACTGATAACTCAATAAGAGAGATGTTTCTATGTTTAAAAGTTATATTCTTTGCATTTGTATTCTATTTCTTGCACCACAGTCATCTTAATTAGTAAGTTGGATTTATTTAGTCTCTACCATTTCCTAATTTTGCTTTTTTCCCTGTTAAAATAATGATATACTTCAAGCTCAAAATATCCTTAGTATTCTTATCACCTTTAATCTAAAAATAAACAAAAACCCCCATTCAATTTTAATCAGGCCATGGTAATTGAGACATAAAATATTACCTGATCACTAATAGATACAAAACAAGACAAAAAAATGCCCTGTGCAAAGCTACAAGGTACTATTTTCTTAATAATACACAGAATTTTAAGTAATTTTTGCAATTCTAGAACAATATTATAAGTGAATAAAATATTACAGAGATTTTATTCATTGTTTCATTCTAATTATTTGAAACATGGTATTGTTTTGTGATTAATGCAAAAAATCCTTTGAAAATATACTATTTTTTCAAATTTGCTCTTTTCATGCAGCATAATTGTTTATTTTAGTCTTCTGTTAAAATAGTTTTAAAATTTTTTATTAGTTAAACTTATTCATTTTTACATCCCAATTTCAGCTTCCCCTCCCTCATATCTTCCAATTAACTCCTCCTCACTGACCCTCCAGATCCACCTCTGTGTTTTTGTTCAGAGAGGGACAAGCCTCCCATGGATGTCAACAAAGCATGGCATATCAAGTGGAGGTAGGACTAAGCTCCTCACTTCATACTAAGACTTGGTCAGGTAACCCAGTATGAGGAATAGATTCCCAAAAGCCTGCGAAAGTGTCAGGGACAGGTCTTGTTGGGAACAAGTAGACTAAGCTACATGCCTGTCAGTCCCATGCAGGCTCCTTAGCTGTCATTCCAGTGTCTGTCAACTCCTAATAGCCCAGGTTAGTTGTCTCTGAGTTCCCTTGACCCCGTTGGCTCTTAGAATCCTTTCCTGGAGCTTGTCCAAGTGCTTGACTGTGGATCTCTTCATATGCTTCCATCAGTTACTGGATGAAGACTCTGTGATGACAATTAGGGTAGTTACCAATCTGATTACAGGAGATGGGCAGTTCAAGTTGCCTATCCACTATTCCTAGGAGTCTTAGCTGGTGGGGGTAAGGGGTCTTCCTTGTAGATTTGTAAGAGTTTCCTTTGCACCAGGTTTCTACCTGACCCTGAAATACACCCCATCAAAACATTTCTTTCATTACTCTTCTCCTCCATCCTGCCCCCAACGTGATCCCTCATGTTCCCATCCCTACCCTCCCCCGTTTAACATAGGAATCGCTCCTATTTCTCCTTCCCAGGGAAATCCATGCATCCCTCTTTGGGCCAAAAACTTTTGTTCTTTATCTAAAAAGAAAAACATGGTCAAAAACACTTAGAGGAAATGGAATGTTAGAACATATGGTGAACTCCTTCTACAGATCGATAATATTCTAGAATTGCTTATGAGGTCAGGTACATTAAGATATACAAATAAATGCATAAGTGTATGTAAATCTCAAGATAATATTTAATATATTTAATAAATAGGCCATTTCTTGTCCTGACACTCAAATTTGACCCTGAGCTTTGTGCTGAAAAAGAGTTTAGGAACCCCTGCTTTGGCAGGATTTGTATTATTGTTACTGGAAAGCTGAATTGTGAGGGGCTTTTAGTGGGTTTCCTGGGAAGGCTGGATCTATAAGCACTTAGATAAACAATTAAGCATATATTTAGCACATTAATAGGCATTGTACAATACTCTTTAAACTGTTGAGGAGCACTGATGCATCTCACATCTGTTTCAGTGATTTCTGTTTGCTATTGTATATTTATCACATGTTTTAAGTTAAATTTATTTTATCTAAAACATGGAAGCAAACATGGAAGTGGATTATGCTGAGATATTTTGACTCTTATGCACATTGTGTCACATTTAATTCAGGTAGAACATATAGATTTGTCTAAATGTTTAACCTTTCTTTTCAGTGCAGGGTTTCAATATCCTTTTGTGTAACTTTTGAAGATACAATGCACAGAAATTATCTGTAGTTGCCCTACTGTGTGCATGTGCCACAGAATGTCCTGCCCATGTGCAGCTGTAACATTCAAACATTGATCAATGCCTGCTCAGCTTTCACATTCTGTGCTTTTCTCAGTTGTAGTAATAACTATTGTAATCTCAATCTTAATGAAGTCAATGTTTGGGGATCCCACACATGAGTGAGATCAAGTGGTATCTGGCTTTCTGTGTCTGGTTTATTTCACCTCATTTAATAATGTCTAGTTCTGCTCATATTGTTGCCAGTGATATGTTTTTAATGGCAGAATAGTATTCTACTATGTAAAACATAGCACATTTTCTTTATATATTCTGCAGATAACAGGCACTCAGACATTTTGCATCTCTTTCCCATTCCATAATATTACAATGAACATGGGAATGCAGATATTTCTACATACTGACTTCACTTCATATTCATGTGTATTCAGTAATAGGGTTGTTAGATTATAAGGTAGCTCTGTTTAAAAGATTTTGAGTAACTCCAATAATTTTTTGATAATGTATTGATTAATTTCCATTTCTACAAAAACTGTGAAAGGGTTCTATTATGGTTATCACCCAAACACTTTTTATAGTCTTTTGGATAAAATATGTTATTACTGAATGTTGGTGTCAAGCCTCCTGTGGGGTTGATTCATGTTGTCCAGGCTGGTAGTGATGATGAATGCTTTTCATAGATTGGTTGATTATGTGTCTTTGTTGGAGAAATATCTATTTAGGTCTATTGCATATATTTTGAGTTATTTGGATTCTGTTTCATATTGAATTTTTGGAGTTATATATTCTAGATATCCCTCCCCTATCAGATGAGTATTTTGTAATAAAGCATTTGTTGATGTTTATTTCCAATAGTTTTACATTTTATATTTACTTCTACCATCCACCTTGAAATGATTTTAATGATTTGTGTGAGTTAAGGGTCTCCTGAATGAGATCATCTATTTTCTCAGGGCTTTTTATTGAAAATGCTGAACAGTTTCCTCCAATGCATGATTTTATGACTTTGTCAAATATTAGTTGGCAAAGATGTGCAGATTTGCTTCTAGGTTCACTATTAAGTCCCATTGATTTGTTTGATTCTTTTGTGATAGTAGCTTGCTGTTTTATTACTACAATTTTGTATTATAGTTTGAAAATAGCTAGGCTGATGCTTTCTTTTTTGCTGTATTTGCTCAAGTTGGTTTTAAGCTTAAGATATTACTAGCTTTGAACGGCTTATACTGTAGAAGATACATCATGCTTATATTACCCTTAGGTGACTTACAGATAAACACATATATCTCAGACTTGTATTATCATCTCTGGAAATCTTGCTTCATGTCAGTTTGCTGAACACATGATGTGAGCTTTCACATATTTTTTAATAAAGTTCTGATGTTAGTATTAATATGTCTCTCACTTGACTTACATAAAGAAACAAGGCTCTGAGAGACAAAGAAAAAATCCCAGAATCCTGCTAAAATATGACCTGGTCTGTTGTGACCAGCTTCACATTTTTGACCTTGAAATATAAAGATAACAAACTTATAGTCTTTTATTTCATGATTTTTGGCTCCTTGATACAGTGGGGTTAGAAAGCAGCACACTTATCATTATAGAACAGGAAAAGATGGTATTGTTCATGTTTTGCCAAAATAGAATGAGACTCTGTACTTAATTGACACACTTAGGGAAATTCAACCATTACATGTTGATTAGGAAATTAAATCATGAAGTTTGACTAAAACTCTAATGCCTTTTGATTATAAACTGAGAGGGACAGATGGCATAGTCAATAAGATCATTCCAGTTCTAAGTCCACAGGTTGAAACTGTTGGGGGAAGTCACAGATTTAGATGTAAGAATTTGTTGCCTGTGTACCACCTCAGTTCTCAAGTGTGTTTCTAAAGCAGAGAAGGGATCAACCTCTTTCTATTGCATTGCAAAATAGATGCTTTTCTTTTTAGGTAGGCTTTGTAGTCTTTCTGCTCAGCCCTGAGCTTTAGTTGCTTAGGTAGTTTCACATACAAAACAGAAGTCATTTTCTTCAGTGCCTGTTAAGGATTTATTGACAGTTTACCCAGATGATTTTCTGCTGACACAAACTGATTTTTGCCTGACTTGTTTCTTAAAAGAAACTTGTATTTTCAAAACAAGAAAAAAAATAAAACTACGTGTAAAAGCTGGATTCAATTTAGCATCTATTTTGAAGCATTTACCATTTAAGTTTTTAAATACACAATAACTAATGTACTTTTATAATGATATACCCAAATATACTATGAAAACATTGTTTGCATTTGTTAATATCATTTGTAAAAGATAGAATTTTATTTTAAATAGAATTAATGGGCTTGAGAGAGAAGACAATAGAATAAAGAACCGATATCCACTGACCAGATCTTTGTTCATCTTTTAGAAGAAAACAGAACGAATCTATGTACATGGTTAGAAATTACATGGAGTAGAAAGTTAAGGCTCGTTTTTAAGACTGAGTAGGCTTGTGTGCATACAGATCACTTATCTGACTTGATATTCCAGAAAAATTAGATTAAAACTCCTCTAAACATGAACTTTTGGTTTACTTTACTTAGGATTCAGGTGATACATTTTAAAATTACATTGCAGAAATGTAACCTTATGATGGTCAACATTAGTTGTCAACTTGACAGGATCTGAAATTGCCTAGGAGCTAAGCCTCCAGGCAAACCGAATAAACTTGAGAATGATGGAACACAGAAGGGTAATGATAGCATTGCACATTTTATTTTTATTAATCAAGTAAGTGCAAATATTATTTTAACTTTCCACCTTGGAAAACACAGAATTATGTATCAGTTTTAATTCAGGGATATGTTTTCACTTGTTCCTTTTGAATATCCTATTTAAGTTCTGTTCTGTTGACTGCTCTCTCTGCACTTGGCATTATAGTATTGGCTTCTTGTGCCATGCCTCTTATTTTTAATTGGAAAAAAGTATTGGATCCTTAATTAGAAATTATTCACAGTTTAGATTTCATGCAAAATTCTCTGGAAATACATTTGTAGTTTTCCTGTCACTGATTTCTAATTCTGAGTACAAAAGACCTGCTTCTGAGAGCCAAACATTCCTCCTGGTTGTGATGATTTTTTCCCCCTACAATTACCAACCATGATGATGTGCATTAATAAAGTTCAGTTTTTGACCAGTTTCTTTCAAGACTACTGTCGATCCACTCATAGATATTATACCCACAGAGTTTATTCACAGCAGTGAAAAGAATGTATGTCATTACTCCATATTCTCTTGCATAGAAAGCTTGTTGAATGTTCTATTTTTCATATTTCTCTAATATATTTCCCTTTAAAATATAAATGCTCTTAAAATAAATTTTATTGTAGTTTTTCAATTGTGTTTTCAGAGGGGGTGGGATTATAATTCAGGTTATAACATGTAGTATATTTAAATTTAAAATCTTAATTTTTGCCATATGAAGTACGGACTATGAAATTCATTTTTCATTTTTTTGTTAAAATTCTTCCATGTTCTGACAAATGTCTATAATTCTTATTTTATTATGTAATTATATAGTTTCTCTACACTGTTCTGTGAGGCATAGGAACATCCTGTAAAATAAAGCAGTTAAGGACTTCAAAATGTAGCCCTTCTTAAAATGGAAAACCAACTCAACTGAAGCAGTGCTTTGCCTTCTGACTGGATGAGGCGAGTTCCTAGAAGGATGTGTAGAGGAGTGTTCAGGAGTCTGTAGGAGCAGTCACATGATGGTATTTGTGACTATTTTCTAACATGCTTCAACTGTTAAGTCTAGAGCTTGGTTCACTGTGAACACACACACACATACACACACACACACACACACACACACACACACACACACACACACACACACACATTAAATTTCATTTTGCATTCCAAAGTTCTCCCTCCTAATCCTCTCCTGGCCCTACTTGCTTATACCCTGCAGCCCACCCCTCATCCACTCCTCGAAACAGGTAAGAGTTCCCATGAGGAGTTGACAAAGGTTGGCACATTAAATTTGGGGCAGGGCCAAGCCCCTCCCCTCTGCATTAAGGCTGAGTATGGAATCCCCTCATATCAAATGGACTCTAACAAGCACGCAAGGATAGATCCTGGTCCTCTGCCAGCAGTCTCTCAGATAGTCCAAGCTTCATAACTGTGTTCCACATATGGAGGGCCTAGTTCAGTACCATGGAGGCTCCATAGCTGTAAGCCCAGAGATCATGAGTGTAACACAATAAATAAAAGACCAAGAGACTGACATTGGGGTTAAGCTTCAAACTGAAATTCATAGAAGCAAACATGCCAAGCCTCTACCCAGCTGAAATGGCAATCCTGTCCCCAGGAGTCCTCAGAGGCAAAAGGCTCTTAATTCATATCTCCTCCTTTTATTCCTTTCTCTGCCCAGCCATGTCACCCCAGTCTCCACTACCCTAGGAGTGGATTAAAGGCCTGTGAGCCCAAGTGCTAGGATCAAAGGCATGAACTCTGTTACTTTCAACTCTTGTGTAGGTCAGGGTGGCCTTGAATCCAGAGAGATCCATTCCTGTCTCCCAAGTCCTGGGATTAAAAGTGTGTGACACCACTGCCTAACTTCTACAGCTAACTAGTGTCCTCCTGACATCTGTTCAGGGACTCCAAACCTTCTCTCCAATATCCCTTTAAGCTTATTGCTCTTCATGGCAACAGAGGCTATAACTTCATCAATGACTTTGTAGACTGAAGAGACTACAGCTCTGCCATATGGTACCAAACATTAGCTCTTCTCCATGACCCCTTTCTATTTTCAAAACCAATATCAGGTGGATTCTTTTACATATTTCCAAGTTTGTCTTTCAGCTGGAGATGTATCCTTGGCCTCAAGTCTGGCCCAAAGCTAACCCCAATACTTTCCAGAAGATTCCACTTCAACCATGCTGGGTTTTATTAATCATAGTTGGTTGTTGAGTCCCAGACAACCAGTAAAGTCTGTCATTCTGAAGAATTCTTTGTTTTATCAGTATGAAAACACAACTCTATTTTAGCTCTTGCTCCAAAGTAAGAGTATTATATACTTGTGGAGATACAGAGCTGGCTTAGTGAGGTGTAATCTCCTCTTGAGTCAAATGAGGGGAAGTTTGAAGCATGAGACATGGGATACCAAGAATAGCTAGAGCATACTTCAGCTAACATATTTCAGGTCATCTGCCAGAATTTGCTACTCAAGATAAGGAAGTGGCTCTCAGGGTCATTGAACTGTGCTCCACTGTTCTATAGATATAGGGAAATGTTTGTTGCTACATAGTATTTTAAATATAGTAGAGACATTGTTTCATAGGGGGAGACATCTCCTGATGCCTTGTGTAGTTTGAAGATTGTGAGACAGCTTGCATAAGCTTTTGTATAAAAGTTCTGCAAAATAAAGTTTGACATGCAGTTGCTTCTACTCTGCATTCCCCAGGTCCAGATTTTGGCGAGACCATACCCAGGGACCCCAATGCACTAGACGTTGACATATGCTAACATGAACAATTTGGATTCCAGAAAGAAGACCAGTGTTGAAATTTGTAACACATGATTTAAAATAGCATTGCCTTTACTTTTCTTTAGAAAAAGAAATGATTTTATTCAGGTAAAAATTTAATGGTAGTGATTTTAGGGTCAAGTTTTGCATGAATGGACACAAGGTTTATGTTATGCATGTCTAAACCTTAAGTAAAATTTTGTAACATTTTGCTGAAATCTTAATATATTCTGAAATTGATCTGCCTAGTATGTGTTAGTATTTAGCATTTCTACTGGCCTGTCCTTAGGGTTCTGACAGGATCTGCCCTCTGCTGCAGCCACTAAAAGTACCGTCTGTGCCTAATGGCTGTTCCCTTTTTAAAAGGTCATGGCCACCTCCTTCCTCTCTTTTTCTTTCTCTCTCTCTCCCTCTCTCTGTCTGCTCCTTTCTCTCTCTCTCTTTTAATCTCTCTCTCTCCCTCCCCCTGCCTCTCTTTTCTTTCTCCACTGTGCCTTTCCCTGAAGGCCCATTTACCTGCTCTGATTTCCCCCTTTTATGAATCTTTTCCTTTAATAAAAAACCCCATCCACTTGAATTCTGCAGCATGGCATCTTTCTCTCTTGAACAACTTTTTAAAAATTACAACAGTATGTATATTATGTATGTATAATTATCACATAGTAAATTACCAATTCATAAAATTATTTTTTAGTCTACCTTGAAGTTTACTTTTCTATTTACATGTTTTCATTAATGCTTTTTTTCTTTATTGGTGTTCAGTTTATCAATGTTTCAAATGTTAGGCAAAGAAATTGTTGAATTTATAGTCCTACTAGTTTTAACTATTCGATATTAATTAGCTATTTTGGTGTTAGTGAGATAGAGGCATTGGAATAAGGTAAACAATTTATGCCTTTGGGAAAATTGAAGAAACAAAGGAAATACATGAATTTCCTGTCAACATCAGATTGGAATTTTATAATATAACACTTAATTTTCATTTACATAATTTTACTTACTTTTTTTTTTTACCTCCAAGGAAGGGTTACATCTTCCACAGGCAGTACTTTCACAACTATTGGACAAGGAGAAGTTGTATTAAATTTCCTGTTACTACACAGCATGTACCCATCATAGATGTTTGTTTTCACATTGCTGGAACATATTATTCCATTACCAGTCCTCAATTCACTTGGTATGCATGCATCATGTTATACAATGAACATTTGGAAAGAAAAAGTGTTATATCTGTTTCCAGAGAGCCTTCCATCAACAAAACAGAGCAAGATTTAAAAAGACAAAATTTGTTGACTTGAAAACACTCCCTATACAAGTGTATGTATGTACGTACGTATGTATGTATGTATGTATGTATGTATGTATGTAACAAATATAATAAAATGAAAAGAGGCTATGAATTGGAGAGTAGGGGTCATGAAAGGTGTTCAAGAAAGAATAATAGAAGGAAAGGAGGGAGGATAAAGAAGTGAAATGACATAATTCTATTTCAATTAAATATGGAAAAATGAGAGAAAAACATGAATAAATTAGAAAAAGAAAAAATGCTCATTAAAAACAAAATATTCTAGGAATAGCATATTGCCACTAACATGCCCCTGCTTCCAGATCTTTTCAATAGGTGTTTCTATAAATAGATAGATGAATCATCATGGTTTTACACATGCTGCTACAAAATTCTATACCTACTTCTGTTTACATGGGTACTATTGTAAATGTGAGTTCATTTTGTTGTTCCAACTACAATTGGGCACCATGTGTCTTTGGTTCTTCCTTTCATTATTTCTATCTTCATCAACAACTAATTGACCAACTTTCATCATCTATAACATTTGTACTTAATTTTTAAACAGTAAAGTTGCATATGATAGCACCACACTTTCTAACACTGAGGAAAAAAATGGCACCATGAGTACAGTGTAGGTGCAAATCTTTTCTTTAGTCTTATCTTTAAGGCTCAAGTTTATTAAATAAGTAAACTATCTCTTCTGAAATATTTACAATAGGGAAATAATCTCCCCATTTTGAAGTTTCAACATAGTGGCATGAAAAACATGCCAGCCAAGAAATGTAGACAGTCTTAGAAGCAGCTACAGACACTTTTAAAGAAAAGTATATATGGATTTAGCTAATTCATAATT
The DNA here is from genome assembly GCF_003668045.3 of Cricetulus griseus. Taxonomy (NCBI): domain Eukaryota; kingdom Metazoa; phylum Chordata; class Mammalia; order Rodentia; family Cricetidae; genus Cricetulus; species Cricetulus griseus. The sequence goes on from NC_048598.1 coordinate 138,889,405, forward strand.
CATTGACTTCTATGAAGGTTACAGTGGGCTCTTGGAACTAAGGATAACACACACAGCCTTGCTACTTAATACCTTCAAAAGCAAAGGTGATTAACTTCTAGTGGCCAGGAAACTAAGTTTCTGAAAGGTGCCTGTGTCCCAATACTCTCTTCATGGTCATTTCCCCTATGTCCTAACTTTCTTACACCATGTACAGCCTATTGAAACATTCTCCAAATAGCAATGAGAGGTTGGCAGAAAGTCTTCAGCACATTTTATTTTCTTTTGGCAAACATTTAAGACTCATATTTGCTAAGTGAATGGCCATGTAGCATGGCAACATAGAGAAGAGCTGAGTGAAGTTGCATGGGCATGTTTATTTGAAAATATTTCTCAGGCTAAAGTTCCCTTAAAACAGGACAATTTAAAGAATGTGGTCAATGTCAAAGGAAAAGAATCCTGATAATTATAAGGGAGGATTATAGGAAATACTGCCTAACAAAATTGTTTGACATGCAGAAGATACTGGGAACTACACACATATAATGTCAAAGTTAAGATAATTAAGAATTGGACACTGAATCTTAAGTAGTATTAAGAATAATTTGGTTCATTTGTTTAGCTTTCATGACTTCTCACCCAAACATAATAATGATCCATAATAAAAAATCTATGACTGATAGATTCTCAAAGAAGTATCTCTTTATGAAAATAAAATTAAACCATAAGTTTTTTAAAGAGCATTGTCATGCCTTAAGCAACTGCATTTATGAGTACTTGGTGAAATAATGAGGTATTTTAAAATCACAGGATCTCAGATCTGATACATCTTTCATGTCATTTAATCTTACTTCAAACATAAAATATTTAACATTATTATTGTTTACCAAGGAAGAACCTAAAATTCAGTCACTAATTCATCTGTACTTATGGGCATTGCTGGTATTTAAAGCGTATCTTTCATGACATGATAAAGATGTCACCTAATAACAAAAGACCAATTTGAGTGCACACATTCAAGTTGAGTTCCAGTATTAATGTCAGTGTCCTATACTGCCCCATTTAATCTGTGACACAATTGTTTGGTAGTGAAAGTCATTCTATAATTTATGTAATAAGATTTTGTAATAGGGATAGGTGTCAAATATTAGATAATAATGTAATGACTTACATTAAGATGTTAGTTATGTCCTCAGATACTAAGCAGATGTTTGGATTTGATATTGGGTTCCTATTATTTCCTTCAGATCAGATATTACTATTAAAATGATCTATAATGAATAGCATTTGAATCTTGTGTTTAGCCTGTTAGAGACCAGCAAGGACAGGGCAGGGGTGATAGATCATCCTGTTTGGAAGCTGTGTCTGCTCATGAGTAAAAATGAGAAACATTGTAAAACTCAACATTATAAAGCACAGGGCACCATCCTGGTTATTAAAAGCCACTTGCTTATGTTTTTTGAGGAGACAAAACCATGAAAGTACAAACAAAAAGAGTTGAATTCTAGGCCTCTCATACACTTTGTGTTGTGGCAATCAAACATTTTCTGTTTACATTACAGCTTTCTCAGACAAAATATTTGAAGTTTTGTACTTACTTTCAAAATTCCATGTCTTGAACACAAAATTTTCAGTAAATAGTAAATCTAACTAAGGATGGTAGATTTGGAAATCTTAAACTCCCCACCCCTTCAAATTTCCTGTAAACTTTTTGTCTTTTAATATCTAACTGAGTCCAATTTGTGCTGCCCATATAGTTAGGGTTATAGGGATCCACTGGATCATGGCAGACTTACCTGAGGCAAAGCCCTGGAATAAAACTGGCTCTACTTTCCCAGGAGCCATCAACTGTTCTTAGGGCTTCAGGTGGAGGATTATGAGCCCCTCACTCTTCCATGCTGGAAAGCTTATTGGCTTAATCTTGTGCAGATCTTGTGCAGGTACCACAGCTGGTCTGAGTTCATGAGTGCAACAGTTCTGGTCATGTCATAATTTGGAGACGATGCTTTGCTCAGTCACCACTGACCTCTGCAGCTTAAACTCTTTTTGCTGTCTCTTCATTATGTTAACTAAGCCTTGGAGAGGACATATAACACAGATGGCTCATTTTGGGGCTGACTAATTTATAGACAGCAATTCAGTTTTGTGATTCTGTGTTGAGGATTTCCACATTGTCTTGATCAGATGCTGAAGAGACATTAGTACTCAATACCTATTTCTTGGGCATCCTTCAATATACCAGTTGATAACCATATATGGTCATCTTTCTAACATTTAATAAATTGTTTAGCTAAAATAATACAAGTAATTCATAAAAACATACATTGATGGGATTTTGTGCTCATCAATATCTGTTCACTTTACTCCTTCATTCTATGTGTTTATTTTGGCATATCTCTTAATGGATACACCATTAGTGTGAAATGGGACTTATTTCCCTCCCACAAAAGGTATATTGGTAATGTAGATGCCAGGATATAGTTGATACCATTTATCAAGCTTAAACATGTGGACTTTTTTTCTTCTGTGGTTATATGGTCGCTTCAAAGAATGTGTTGCACTGAACATTTTGTATTTCATTCATCTACTACTCAGCATGGTTTATCATTTTGTAAACACATTTTTTTCAATTTTGAGATTTCTCTTATTTTTTATCATTTCTTTTTATGTATTCATATTTTTTTACATATTTGTATTCATCGACTGAAGATCTAGTAGTTTTCAGAAATTTCTTTTTCAAGTGTTGTTGTTTATTTCATTCCCAACAATAAATAGCTTATTTTAATCTTTAATAGTGAATATTTTCTCCTAAATGACTCTTCTTAAAATATTTTTGTTTATTTGTTGCTTTTTGATATAGGGCTTAATATAGTACAGGTTAGTCCTGTACTATTGGTGTTCTATTAAAAATTCTTGATTACTCTCTATATCTTGAAGGGTCTCTTCTATTTTTCTTTTTTTACTAGAAGTTTTAGTGTTTCAAGTTTTAAATTAAGTTCTTTAATCTGTTTTGAATTAAGTTTTTAAGAATCAAGCTTTATTCTTCTCCAGGTAGAAACCCAGTTTTGTGAGGACCATTAGTTAAATGGGCTCTCGTTCCTTCCCAAAACATGCTTCTTGCTTTCTTGTCAAAATTAAGTGGCCATAGCTTTTTTTTTTTTTTTTTTTGGCCTTGGAGCCTCTCTTTTCCCTAACTGAAATTCTTGTCTATTTTTATGTCAGTACCAGTATATCTTTATGTCTACAGTATAATTTGAGGTGACAGACATTATAACTCTTCCGACACCATTTTTATTCTTTAGGATTATTTGGCAATTTGTAATAGTTTATGGTTCTGTATGAACTCTATTTTTTGATATTTTGAGATAGGGTTTCTCTGTGTAGGTTTTGAGCCTATCCTGGCACTCGCTCTGGAGACCAGGCCTTGAACTCACAGAGATCCACCTGCCTCTGCCTCCCGAGTGCTGGGATTAAAGGCATGCTCCAATGCTTGGCAATCTGTATGAACTCTTGTGTTATTTTTTTAAACTTATGAAATATTAGAATTTTGATAGGCATTTTATTAAATCTATTAATCTATTTTTTAGCCTAGCCATTTTTAGAAGACCAGTTCTGTCAGTCTAGGCATATGGAATGTCTTTCCATCATCTGTATTTTTCTGTGATTTCCTTTTAAAATAGCTTGGAGATTTAATTGTAGAGTTCTTTCACTTCCTCAGTTAAATTCATTTCTAAATACTTAATTTTTGGAATTATTTTGATTAGAATATTTTAAACAATTTTTTCTATTAAAGTTTAGTGTTGATATAAATATTTGTATACCTATTTTGTATCTTGCAACTTTAGTGGGTTTAGCTAGGAACTCCTGTCCTGGGGTAAGCAGGCAGGTGGATCCAGCCCCTGAGGACCAAGCAACCTCATGTCTGCTGAGATCACTGGCCTACTCCAGGCCCCACACAGGACAGAGAGGTGAGCTGCTTCTGGTGCCTGCCTTGGGCCCAAATTCTACCTGCCCACTGTATGAACTCCTATCTTGGGGTTTGCAGGCAGGTCAACTTGGTTCCTGAGGACCAAGAAACACTGAGTCTGCTGACATCTCTGCACTAGTTCTGCTCCCATCCACCTGGAGAGCAAGTGCCTCAGAAGAGCCTCCACCCACCTTGAGACCCATCACAGTATTGGTCCCTCTTGTTTCTACCAGAAGAAAACCTTGTTCCCATACACACCAGAAAAGGAATTGATACCAAGAAATCACCAAATCTTTTAAGGAAAGCCAAGAAAATACAAGCAAACAGCTGAAGGAAACAATTCTGACAGTTCAAGACTTGAAAACGGAAATGGAGACAATAAAGAAAACACAAACTGATGGAAGTCTGGAAATAGAAAAGCTGATTAAACAATCAGGAACCACAGATACAAGCATAACCAACAAAATACAAGAGATGGAAGACATAATCTCAGACGCTGAAGATAAGCTACAGGAAATAAATTAATCAACCAAAGATAATCTTAAGTCCAACAAATCCTTAACACAAAATGTCCAGAAAATACAGGACACTGTGAAAAGACCAAACCTAAGGATAATAGGTATAAAAGAAAGTGAAGAAACCCAGCTCAATGGTGCAGAAAACATTCAACAAAATCAAAGAAGAAAACTTTCCCAACCTAAAGAAAGACATGCCAATGAAAGTACAAGAAGCCTACAGAACACAAAATAGAGTGGAGCACAAAAGAAAGAATATTTAGAGCAGCAAAGGAAAAAGGCCAAGTAATATATTAAGGCAAACCTATCAGAATAATGCAGGACTTCTCTATGGAAACTATGGAAGTCAGAAGGAACTGGATAGATATTCTACTGACTCTAAGAGAACCCAGATGCCAGCCCACACTACTATAATCAGCAATGCTTTCAATCATTGTAAATGGAGAAAACAAGATATTCCATGGCAAAAACAGATTTAAACAATATGTAACCACTAATCCAGCCCTACAGAAAGTATTGGAAAGAAAACTCCAACCTAAGGAAATTAACTTCACTCACAAAAACATAGACAATAGATAATCACACTTTACCAAAAGCCAAAAGAAAAAGCAGGGTAAATCCACATACAATACTACTACAAACAACAAATCAAAAACAAACAAGAATAAGCACTCAATGGTCCTTAATTTCCCTCAATATTAATGGTCTTAACTCCCTTATAAAAAGACACAGGCTAATAGAATAGATACAAAGACAGAATCCATTCTTCTTCAGCATACATGAAACACACCTCAACTTCAAAGACAGACATCACCTCAGAATAAAGGGTTGTGATAAGATATTCCAATCAAATGGACCCCGAAAAACAAGCTGTGGTAGCTAACAAATTAGAATTCAAACTAAAATCAATCAAAAGAGATGAAGAAGATCATTTCATATTCATCACAGGAAAAATACATCAGGAAGAGATCTCAGTTCTAAACATCTATGCCCCAAATACAAAAGCACCAACATTCATAAAAAATTATTAAATCTGAAATCACAAATAACCTCAAACAGTTATAGTGGGAGACTTCAACACCCCACTCTTACCACTGGACAAGACCACCAAAAGGAAACTTAACAAAGAGCCAAATGAACTAACAGAAGTGATAACCCAATTGGGGTTAACAGACATCTATAGAACATTCCATCCAAACACAAAAGGATATACTGTAGGGGCTGGGTACAGGTGTGCCTGACCACGCCCTCACAAGCTTTCAAGGGCGTGGTCAGGCGACGTAGGGTGACTGCGTTTTCTCTTTTGGGCTTGCGTACAGACTGCTGCCACGCCGGCTGACTAGGTCGCCCTGTAAGTAAGGCTTTTTCCCTATTATATACCCTTATATTTCTACCCGACTCCGTATTGGTAATTTCCCACAATAATATACCTTCTTTTCAACACCACATGGAACCTTCTCTAAAACAGAACATATACTTGGCAACGTATCAAACCTCAACAGGTACAAAAAAATAAAATAACACCCTTTGTCTTATCAGACCACCATGCTTTAAACCAAGAATTCAAGAACAAAACAAATTGCAGAAAACGTCAAGTCATGAAAATTGAACAACACATAGTTGCACGTTTCCTGGGTAAATAAAGAAATAAAGAAAGAAATTAAAGGCTTCCTAGAATTTAATGAGAATCAAGACACAACCTACACAAACTTATGGGACACTTTGAAAGCAGTACTAAGAGGAAAATTCATAGCTATAGGTGTTTACAAGTAGAAACTAGAGAATAGTCATACCAAAGAGTAGACATCACAACTGAACCTATAGAGCAAAATGGAAGCAAATTCACCCCGGACGAGTAGATGCCAGGAAATAATGAAACTGAGGGCAGAAAAATAAAGTTGAAACAAAGAAAACAATTCAAATAATCAATGTCACAAAGAGTTGGTTCTTTGAGAAAATCAACAAGATAGACAAAACTTTATCCAAAATAACCAATAGGCAGACACAGAACTTGCATTTAACAAAATCAGAAATGAAAAGGGGGACATAACATTTGACACTGAGGAAATCCAGAGAATCTTCAGGTGATGCTTTGAAAACTTGTACTCCGCTGAGCGTTGGTGGCACACGCCTTTAATCCCAGCACTCGGGAGGCAGAGGCAGGCAGATCGCTGTGAGTTCAAGGCCAGCCTGGTCTCCAGAGTGAGTGCCAGGAGAGGCTCCAAAGCTACACAGAGAAACCCTGTCTCAAAAAACCAAAAAGAAAGAAAGAAAGAAAGAAAGAAAGAAAGAAAGAAAGAAAGAAAGAAAACCTGTACTCCACCAAATTCGAAAATTTAAAGGAAATGGACAATTTTCTGGATAGATATCACTTACCAAAATTGAATCAAGAACAGATAAGCAACTTAAACAGAGCTATAACCCCTAAAGAAATAGAAGCAGTCATCAAAGTCTCCTAAACAAAAAGAGCCCAGGGCCAGATGGCTTCAGTGCAGAATTCCACCAGACATTCAAAGAAGAGCCAATACCAATACTCCTCAAATTGTTCCACACAATAGAGGCAGAAGGTTCATTGCCAAATTCTTTTTATAAGACCACAATTACCTTGGTACCCAAGCCACACAAAGACACAACTAAGACAGAGAACTACAGAAAAATATCCCTCATAAACATTGATGCAAAAATACTCAATAAAATACTGGCAAATCAAATCCAAGAACACATCAGAAAAAATCATCCACCATGATCAAGTAGGCTTCATCCCTGGGATGCAGGGTTGGTTCATCATAGGAAAATCCATAAATGTAATCCAAAATATAAACAAACTGAAAAAGAGAAACCACATGATCATCTCACTAGATGGTGAAAAAGCCTTTGACAAAATCCAACACCCTTTCGTGATAATGGTTCTGGAGAGATCAGGGACAACAGGAACATACATGAACATAATAAAAACAATATACAGTAAACCAACAGCCAACATCAAACTCAATGGAGAGAAACTCAACAAGATTCCTCTAAAATCAGGTACAAGACAAGGCTGTATACTCTTACCATATATCTTCAATATTGTATTTGAAGTTCTAGGTACAGCAATAAGACAACAAAAGGAGATCAAGGGGATACAAATTGGAAAGGAAGAGGTCAAACTTTCACTATTTGCAGATGATATGATACTTTACATTAGTGTCCTGAAAAACTCTACCAGTGAGCTTCTACAGATGATAAACATATTCAGCAAAGTGGCAGGATACAAGATCAACTGCAAAAAATCAGAAGCAGTACTATATACAGACAATAAGAGGGCTGAGAAAGTAATCAGAGAAATACAACCTTTACAATTGCCACAAACAACATAAAATATCTTGGAGTAACACTATCCAAACAAGTGAAAGACCTGTATAACAGCTTGTGTCTTTAAAGAAAGAAATTAAAGAAGATACCAGAAAATGGAAAGATCTCTCATGGTCTTGGATAGGTAGGATCAACATAGTAAAAATGGCAATCTTGCCAATAGCAATCTACAGATTCAATGCAATGTCCATGAAAATCCCAACACAATTCTTCACAGACCTTGAAAGAACAATTCTCAACTTTATATGGAGAAACAAAAGACCCAGGGTAGCCAAAACAACCCTGTACAGTAAAGGAACTTCTGGAGGCATCACCAGCCCAGACTTCAAGATCTATCATAGAGCCATAGCCCTGAAAACAGCTTGATAGTGGAACAAAAATAGACAGGTATACCAATGGAATAAAACTGAAGACCCTGATATTAACCCACATACTTACAAACACCTAATTTTTGACAAAGAAGCTAAAGATGTACAATGGAATAAAGAAAGTATCTTCAACAAGTGGTGCTGGCATAACTGGGTGCTGGAATGTAGAAGACAGCAGATAGGTCATGTCTAACTCCAAGCACAAAACTTAAGTCCAAATGGATGAAAGACCTCAACATAAATCCAGCCACACTGAACCTCTTAGAAGAGAAAGTCAGAAGTACCATTGAACAAATTGGTACAGGAGACCACAGAAATAGATGACCTGAACAAGGGGGAGCTCTTGGTTCCCATACTGATCTCTGGGAAAACAGCATGGAACTGATCCAGACCTCATGAATGTGGGTGTCAGTGTGGAGGTCTTGGAAATCTATGGGGCCTCTTGTACTTATCCCAAGCATAGGAATGGATTTTGAGATCCCATTTCATATAGAGGGATACTCCCTCAGCTTAGACACACAGGGGAGGGCCTAGGCCTTATCCTAAAGGATATGACAGACTCTGAGTATGTCCCTCACTCTCCCTGGGGAGCAGAATTGGTATGGGATAGGTAGCATTAGTGGGAGGCATGGGAGGAGGAACACGGATTGACATGTAAAACAAGCTTATTTCTAATTTAAATAAAAAACGGAGAAAAAAAAAACTTTAGTGGGTTTATTATGCCCAACAGTTTTCTTTGTCTCAATAGGGTCTTGTAAATAAAGAATAATACCATCTGAAAATAGTTTGTATTTTTCCTTTTTCATATTTGTTCCATAGCTAAGACTTCAAGTAATTTATCAAATAAGAGAGGGGAGAGTGGATATCTTTTTCACATTTCTAATTTTAGAGGAAATGCTCTCTGTTTCTCTCATTTAATACTATGTTGGCTATAAGTTTGTTTTATATATTTTGTTAAATTATGTTATCTGTTTATTCCTGATATTTCCAGAAATTTTATCATAAAGCCATGCTGTATTATGACAAATGCTTTTGCAGCATCAATTGGAATGATTATGCTGTTTCTGTTCTTAAGTTTATATGGTATTTTACATTTATTACTTTGAATATGTTAACAACAACCTTATTTTTCTGGGATGTAGCCTATTTGGTTTTAATTTATAATCTTAATGTGTTCCTGAATTAATTTTGCAAGTGTTTTGTTGAGAATTTTTGCATCATTTTCATGTAAGCATTTGATTTATGTTTTTTGCTTGCTTTTTTTATAGCATCTTTACCTGGCTTTTATATGAGTGTAATGCTGGCTCCTTAAAAGGCATGTGATAACCTTCTATTTCATCCCTTGAAACAAATTAAAAAGTTTTAGTATGAGGTCTTTCCTAAACTTTTAGTAGAATTCTGAAGTAAATCCATCTGGTTCTGGTCTTTCCTTTGAGGGGAGACTTTAATAAAAGTTTCAGTCCCATTCTTTGTCATTCATCAGCTTAAGCTATTTATATCTTCAGGGCTTAATTTTTCATAGATGTTATTCATTTAGACATTCGTCTCTTTGTTATGTGTTATCAAAATTTTCAAAATTACGTTTTTGTTTTAATTTGTAATGCATTTCATTGGAGTCAATTTTGTTGATACCATTTTGATCTCTCACTTATTGATTTTTGTCTTCTCTGTCTTTTTGTCTAAGTAGCTAAGGGCTACATGTCAGACAAAGGCCTATACCCAAAATTTACAAATAGTTGCATAAATTAAATACCAAGGGGAAAACTGCCCATCAAGAGGTGAGCAAATGGACTTAAATGACACCACTCAAATAAAGAACACAAAGGGCCAATAATTATTTAATGCAGTATCCATTATCCATAAACATCAAGGTACCACAAATTAAAACACCTTTAAAAACCACCTCACTTCAGTTAGAATAGCTATCATGAATAAATCGGAAAAGAAGTAGAGAAAAAGGAGCTCTTATATACTGATGGTGTGAGCGCATGTTAATGCAACCATTAGGAATCAGTTTCGAGACATAAAAATATTAAAAATAGAACTACCATATGACCCCCACTATTTTACTCCTAGGAATAAATGCATAGAACTCCATACCCTACTTTGGAGGCATGGACTAGGTTCATGGGACTAGGTTCAAATATAGGTTAAATATATTTTATTTTGGGGAGAAGTCACTTACACAAAAAGCAGATGGCCATCACAGGTTTCTGATCCAAGGATCGCCACAGGCTGCTCCCTGTGACCTGACAGGTCACAAAAGAGCACCACAAGCCAGAACCCCAGACCTAAATTCATTCTCTGTCACTTCGTCACTTGTGACCACACACAAAGGGCATGGTTAGCTCTATAGGTGAGGGTGGGTTGGAAATCTCACTATACCTTACCACAGTAATATTTTCCTTCCTTCTTACTTCCTTTGTTTCTTCCTTCCCTTCTTTCTTCCTTTCTTCCTTCCTTCCTTCTTTTCTCTCTCTCTCTCTCTCTCTCTCTCTCTCTCTCTCTCTCTCTCTCTCTTCTCTTTCTTTCTTTCTTTTAGACAGGGTTTCTCTGTGTAGCTTTGTAGACCAGACTGGACTTTAACTTACAGAGCTCCACCTGCCTCTGCCTCCCTAGTGCTGGGATTAAAGGCATGCACCACCTCCTGGCTGCCATATTTTTACCTGCATATTTATTGATGCTTTACTTACTAAATCAAAAAGTTGTAATAAACTTAGATATCCACTAACAGATGAATGAAAAATACATATCTATGTATGTGTTTGTGTGTGCCTGTGTGTTTGTATACATTTTAAATACTATTCAGCTCTAAGAAATGATCAAATTATTTAGGAAAATTAATAGACTTACAACATTGCTGTGTTCCCACATTTCCAAACCCCAAGTCCCATCCCCAGCTCCATATCAGAATACCTGTGGCAGCCTCATGAAATTTGTTGTAAAATGGATGGACCTAGGAAAAAGTCATTCAGAGTGAGGTAACCCAGACCAAGAAAGATAAATATGGTATGTGACCACTTATAAGTAGATATTAGCTATAAAGTATATGATATTAAAACTATAATCTATAGAGCCAGAGAGGCTTTGTAAAGAGCAAGGATCTAGGGGGAGACACATGGATATCCCTGGGACAGGGAAATAGAGTATATTTACTGGGAGACAGGGGGAGCATATAGGGGCAGAAAGGGGAGAATCAAGTGGGGATGGAAGCAGATATTGAGAAGAGAGAGAAAATGCAGGAAGAAAGAGCCAGAATTAAGGGACATTTGAGGGATCATCTAGAAGCCTAGTGCAGTAGAATTTTCCTAAAATACATGAAGGTGATTCTAATGAGGTCTCTTAAGAGTTCTGTATATGGAGTCTCAACTGGCCATCTCTTGTAACCAAATAAGTTTTCCAGTAGTGGGAAGGAATTTCATTCAATTGATTTGTTGGACAAGAGGATCTTACGGAAATCCACAAACAACCCAATCTGTGCTAAGGCAAAGGATTTCTCTTTGAAAACTGTCAGCAGTGCTTCATTATTAAGGACAAAACCTGTACAACCCATTGAACATGGAGAAGTTGACTTGGTGCCTAATTGGGGCCTTTACCCCTATGTTTTAGTCTCTAGTGCAGGAAGATACTCTGGAAGGTATTGAAAGAGAAGCATAAACACCAACCCAGCCACAAAATCTTTGACCTACCCCTGACCTGCCTATAAAATATGCTAAGACAATGGTGGCACAAAAGTAGAGGAGGTAGTCACTGATGTTTGCTTTGACATAAGACCTACTCTATGAGAAGGAACCTATATCTCACAATGCTTGGGTAATCAAGAACCAGAAGGTATCATGATAAAATGACTTCTAGTGATATTCTGCCACATTCATGGTATAGTGTCTTATACAATCATCATAAGAGAACCTTCTGTGGAAGCAGTGGGAAGAGATGCAGAAACACAAGCCTGACAGCATGTACACAGAGAGGCTAAATGGGAGGTCTCCAACAAATACTTCCCTTCAGAGCTCAGGGAGCCCTGCAGAAGAGAACACAGAAAGAGTGTAATAGCCAGAGGGGATGGAGGAACCTCTGAATCAACTAAGCAAGGCACATAATAGCTCGCAGAGACTGAAACAGCAAGCACAGGGCCCACAGGGAGAAGGGAAACTGCTCATATATATATATATATATATTATATATATATATATATATATATATATATATATATATGGGAACAAGACAAGAGACAAGTTAGGTATTAGGGGATCAGGAAAGGCCAGGAAGGTAATGAATATGAGTTATGAAAGAAGACATAAGAATAATTGTTTTATAGTTTCGATTCTGTCATGGATTTTTAAATCTTTGGGGCAGATAAGTTCATAAAATATATTTGACAGTGGAAATGTAAAATCCAGTGTAAAGCTCCATAACTTCCATTCTGAATGGCAACTCTAACTGTAAAGATGTTCATTGAATTGAACAGTCTTTGGGTCTATAAATATTGGTGTGTGTTCATTTGTTTGCAACTATTTTATCACAAAGCTTAGAAAAAGAACACATTTCTAAAAGGCCATTAAAGTGGGGAATTTTGTGAAATTTAATGAAGAAATTTATGGTTATTAAAATGTTAATTATTTCCAAATAGGTTTTATGGGAAACTACCGAAACTTCCTTTAGTATCTGAAGTCCCTAAACCAATAATTCTCAGTTGCAAAAGAAGCTGACTTTGTGAACCGACAAACTTCTGGCCACACAGTGCTGAAGAAACAGTATTGATATCATCCCCCTTGATAACATAAATCCACCCTGGGTTACAATCCAGCTGAACTGTGCACTGGTGCCTCTGTCTGTCTGAACTGTTCTTTGTCTCTATTAGAAAAGGAAAAGTTATACAAAATCCACCATCTCCGATTTTCATAATTAATTGCCATTAGTCAACACGTACAAGCATAATGGGACAGAGGCAGGTTTGAGAAGCATCCTTGAGGTGGGCTGCTGAGCATATTCCTTCAATTGTAGCACTTAAATGGTTTTAACTTCCCAGAGAGTTTAAAAAAGAAGAAAAATCAAAAGCCAGTCAATATGGTATTGGGATCCCATTTCTAAGCCTTGAAGCAAATATTAACGGTTATGTATTATCATTATCATTTAGTTAATGAAAGCTATTGCAAATAGGGTTTCTCCATCAAAAAAAGTAGATCTAATTTTACGTTTTAACTTTTGGTGACAGTGGTAGTTGTTTCTAAGTACACACATGTGTTTATGACTATCTAGGAAAAAAATAGAAAGGCATGATTCATTGGGAATTATCTGGTGCCCCACAATGACTAAGAGTCAAGTCTATGTTTCTTCATTTGGTATACCACAATATTTCCCTCAGAATGTAGTATTCGTTCAAGAGTGTTGAAGAAACAACATTGAGCAATATGGGTAATCAGAGATGTAAACAAGGGATTCAAATTATTATGCTGACTATTTTTTTGCACCAGTCATTGCATTCATTCTAAGCATATACTCTGTTTGCAAACTGTTTGCAAACTGTTTTGTTTTTTTTTTTTTTGCTGGACAGTTTCACACTGTCCAGGTGAAACTCACAGTAATGACTAATTATGCTAATCTGTCCTACAATATTATTCTTTCAAATTTCTGAGAGATTCTGAGGCATCACAATCCTCTGTATTTGAGCATCTCCTTTTTCCTTAGATAGCTTGGTATATGAAACCCATCATCTGCCTCACCAAAAGAAATTAGTCATTTATCCTGACTCTCCAATATGACACCTGGGGCCTATTCAAATTTGGAAGTGTTATTGAAACTTCAAACATAAAACTCAAATCCCACAAATCTAATTGCTTCATTTTCCCTCACACCATGGGCTTTATTGGATGTGTCTTATAAGACGAATGATCCTTTCCTGATGAAGCATTGTGGGAAGTGGATCTAAATGTAAAGTTGTTCGTCTAAAGCTTATCCTACATCCAATTTTTCTTGAAGGTCACTTAAAAATAAATATGTTCACTGTCTTTGATGACACACAGTTCACTGATAGAAATGGGTATTTACCCATCTTGCTAATTATTTCCCGAGAAGTTGTATTATGAGATGCTTGGCAAACCCAGGACACTTCTTATCATATTATCCCTGATTATAACTTTTATCTTTTTGTCAAAAATATGTATAGAGTTTTGGGTGTCTAGATTAAATTAGTAGTGCTTATTGTTTTTATAATTCCTGTTAATGTACCTCAGGAAATCTGAATGCTAACACCACCAACAATTCATCCTAACAGATAAATAATTTTTGATAATAAGATTAGTTTTAGAAGAATCACTCTCACTCTTATTTTGTAAAATAAGGTGAAATAGTTAAATTTTGACTGGCGGGATAATTTTCAGCATCACCATAAAACAGTTATTTTATTCAATTTACATTTTATTGCTTGTCTGTCTTTAGATTTGTTTTTGACAAAAATATTTTTAAAAGGCATGCCAATATTCATAGAGGAAACAAATTGAATGGGGGTCTCCCTAGCCTTGTAGGCAATTTCATTTTGCTGGAGGCTTGCCCCCTACTGAATACAGACATACCAAAGAGAAATTCATCCGTGTGTCCCATGCTTAACATTAAGACTTGAAAATAAACAAGAAACTCATTAATTCCATAGCATGAAGTCATTAAATTTTATTACTAAGATAATTTTATTTAAAATGGCATTGGAATTCTAATATTGTCACTAGTGTTGTCTAGAAATCTCATGAAAACAGATGTGTGATAAGAATTTTTTAACAATTGAATATTTGGAGAGACTGACTTCACAAGTAGTTTCCTGATATATTCACTGCTTTATGTGAGATCTTCCACAGGGGGTCTTCAGGGTCTGTCATATCCTTTGGGATAGGTCCTAGGCCCACCCCCATGTGTCTTGTCTCAGGGAGTATCCCTCTATGTGGAATGGGCTCCCAAAGTCCATTCCTATGCTAGGGATAAGTACTGATCTACTACAGGAGGCCCCATGGATTTCGGAGGTTTCCTAACTGACACCCACATTCTTGGGGTCTGGATCAGTCACGTGCTGGTTTCCTAGCTATCAGTCTGGGGACCAATAGTTCCCCGTTGTTCAGGTCAGCTGTTTCTGTGGGTTTCACCAGCCTGGTGTGGACCCCTTTGCTCATCACTCCTTCTCTGCAACTGGATTCCAGTTCAGTTCAGTGATTAGCTTAAACAAAAACTTTTAACATCAATAATGTAACAAAGTGTCTATTGCACTTCACAAGCACCCAAATCAATTCTTAGAGGGATCAAAAGAAACTGACTAGGAAAATGTACTCAGGCAATAAAGAAAATTCTGTTTCACACATTCCACAAACTGTGTATCCATTTACTATGGTGTTTCTGTCAACTATTAAAGCAATAACAGTACTTGTATCATGAACTTTAAAGTTTTTATTTGTAAATAATTATCAATTTATAGAAAATTCCAAAGAAAGCATGGAGAAGTATTATATGACTATTAAAACAACAAAATGAAAACAAAAAACAGTTAACTTGGTCTCTTTATGTTTGCAAATTCTTAGGGTTAGAATATTAAAAAAAAAAAACCAGTCCATATGAGCATGACTTAAGGTAACTTTAGGGGATTGGGGTGATTGATTTTTATTTTTTAAATGGCTCTTCTTCGTGTCATTTATTGAATCTAAAAGCACATATTTGGGGCTGTGGAGAGGACTCAGCAGTTAAAGTGCTCATAGCACAAGCATGAGGAATGGCATTAAGATCTCCAGCTCTCTTGTGAAGCTGAGCCTGCAAGGTAACAAAATGAGAGAGAAAGAGACAGAGAATCCTTGGGAAGCTTACTGGTCTGCAATCATGCTGTACATACTGGTAATGAGACCTAACCCAAGCAAGGTCCTCCTCAGACCTCAACACATGAAGTGCCTCTTGGGCAGCAACTCAAAATATTTTAAATATTTTAAATAAGTAAACAAAAGAAAGAATGTATTTCCATTTTTCTTACCATAAAACAAAGGAGGATTGCCCCATATGCACATTGGTTGTTGAAAGCAAACAGCCTTGGGGAGTATATTATTTCAAATATAAGGGAGTATAACCTAATTCCCAGACATATTTGTGCACATTAGAAGAAAAAAAAGTTATCTACTTAAGCAAATCAAAAGTTCAGTAAATGAATTAATATGACATGCAATAACTTAATACATTCTTGCCATAAGCAAAAAGCAACTAAAGCTAGTTAACATCACTCTTTATTGAAGTATTTACAACATGGTTGAAAATAACTGACTAGTCATCAATGTGTATGCAGGGAAATTTCACAAGATGCCATTCTAAATGAAGAGATACAGGCAGTCCATGGCTGCAGAGAGACTGCTTTCTCTAGGAACTAAGTCTTTGATAATTTAGACCAAATGGTCAGCCTGAAACCCCATTTACAAACAAACAACACTAAATATATTCAGTAATCTGTATGTGTGCATGTGTTTCTATATATACACAAACACTTAATATGAACATAAAACATGTGTCTTGTTAGGAAACAACAATAATTATAGAAGAAAGGGTCATGACTTTGAAAAGGAGTAAGGAGTCCATGGAAGGATTTCAAGAGGAGAGAAGGAAAATGAGGAAATCAGGTAAATCATATAAGAACTTCAAAAATAAAATAAAAATTCTTCTAATATACTACAGTTTGTATCAAGTCTAAATCTTTTTCTTTAGACTAAAAAGGGAATTGTAGTGAGAGCTCCAACCAGCCACAACTATTGGGCTAACCAAGCCTGTTTGGGCATGTTTACATGTGTGAATGTGAGTGTGTGGGATTTGGTCTGAGGTCTGGGACAGGCTTCTGTGCTCTTGGTTCTGAAGACACCCCCTATGGAAGCCTCAGCCTCCCTGGGGAGCAGAAAGGTTATGGGATAGGTAGGGTTTTAGTTTGGGGGAACTGGGGAAGAGGGGAGGGAGAGGGACCTGGGATTGACATGTAATATAATTTTCTTTCTAATTAAATAAAAATTTAAGAAAATTTCCTAAAAAGATAATCTGAGAGTTGGCACCCCGTGTTATTTGAAAGGACATGATTTGGATGCATTTCAAAAGATGCAAACAGGAATAGCAATGTGTTTGATAGGGAAGATCAAAAACTGAGAAACTTTGTGCAATATGACTAGGAAATAAAACATAGGTTTGCATGATCTTCGCTGATGAAACTATGATCAAAAACATATTACGAATATGATTAATGATTATTTAATAGTTTCATTTTATTACCTCCAGTAGATCAATTAAAAAGCTGTTGGAAAAAAAACCCACACACTCCTTCCCATTTTTATGTGACCTTCTTATGACAAGTAACTAAATAAGCACTTTTTCACTTTAACTTCTGGTCTTTGAAATGAGACTTAAAGAACATCCTTGAATCTCTCAGTTACTAACGACACTCATAATTAAAAAGAGAATGGCAGTTGTCAAAAAGATAACACTAGAGCAAAATTAAGGACTAAACTATCCTAAATTCCTCTGCTAACTTTCTAACTTTAGCATAGCATCTTACATCAAAAGAGAGTCATTACAGATAAAAGGCTAGGATGAGGCCATACTATGCCCTTCACAATTAGAGATCGGCAAGGGCATAGGGAACATGATATTAAATTAAAACACACAGGGTGAAGATGGTGATTTACTTACCTAGGGAACAGGCCTCCTGTAGATTCTTGTCTCACAGCCCTTAGAAGGAATAAATGTCAATGGCTTGCCAATTTCAAACTTAAAGCCTCAAAATCGGTGAGACAATACAGTTTTGTTCACTAAAGTACTAGTTCTGGTATTTTATTGCACCTGCTAAGTTTACACAATGAAATTACTATTTAAGCATTTAGAGAACTATTAGTGTCTATTGCAGTGTATATCCTTTCCCTGCTACCCTCTTCTCTTCTCTGCTATATTCCTGCTATTCACCATCCTTTGCTTTTATTTCACATTCTACCTTCGTTAACATGCATTCTATTACCTTTGCACAATCCCTCACTTAAGGTCCTTTCTTCACTTCTTATGGTATTCTTTCTATGTTCATGCCATGTTTCCTTATATATGCATGGGCATATACCTATGTACTCATTGTTTCATCCCATTTTAGAAGGCATAGGGTAAGACAGAAAGTATGAAGCCTGATCTCCAGAGCCAGTGCCAGGATAGGCTCCAAAGCTACACAAAGAAACCCTGTCTCGAAAAACCAAAAAAAAAAAAAAAAAAGAAAGAAAGAAAGAAAGAAAGAATGTGAAGTGTGTGTGTGTGTGTGTGTGTGTGTGTGTGTAAGAGACAGAGAGAGTAAGACTGATTATAGGTACCATCTCATCTTTCATACAGACATCATTGACACAATAATGATACTAATCCATCCACAAAGGTAGACACTAAAGATGCAATAACCCCCAAAGTTCCCACTACTAAAAGTATTATACTGAGGTCTCAATTTGCAATGTATGCACTTTAGTGACAATGCACAAATCATAGCAAAAAATAAATATAGATGCTTTTATATTTATATGTCAAAAGTTAGATTCCAAAACCCCATTATCCTTGTCTCTTCCATAGGGAAATTAAACCATATAAATTATGAAAGTTTTTAACTATACAGCTTACATATTGAAGTTATTTAATCACAAGTGCTAACTAAGTAAAATGCTATTAATTATTAATTTTACCTTTTTGTATGATTGGACAGGATTATGAATTGAATATAGGGACTCAAGCATGCTAGCCAAGTACTCTACCACTGAGCAATATCCAGTCATAAGTATTTGCTTTTCAAATATGCAGACGTAGATGCAACCTAAAAAAGTGAAGAAATAATTAATTTAAATAAAATATGATAGATTGTTCATACTAATGGCAAATGAGATGCTGTCATTATACTGGGGATAGAAATCAATTTTTACAAAGAATGCAAAAAGCTAATTCAAAATATTGGAATCATTTGACATTGCTTTGACATAAAGGTTGAAATTACAAGGGGGAATTTCCAGAAGTAAATTAATAATCCAAGATGGCCAAGGATGGCTCATCTTTCATGTCAATGCTGTTTGAATGGATGAAAGCACAAACTTACTAACTCTATCTCAGGCAAGATGTCAAGGTTAATTTAAAAATCATGTAAAAATTTGGCCAGAAGGAGATTTGGGAAAAGAGAAAAATCAAGGCTGTCTATCTGTATGTTTTAGTTTCCTGAAATAACTGAACTTCCTTCTTTGAGCATACATCTCTTGCTGTTTGTCTCTTCTGGTTGACTTACTCTTCAGCTGTTTTCTCTGATGGCTTTGCATCATGAAACTGCAGGACTCCACCCATTAGTATATGTATTCTGAGATAGAAATGCCAAGTTCTCAGTGGAGAAAGCAAATTGACCTCATCCATCTTTTTATTGAAGAGCATGCGGGTTAGCCCTAGCCTACCTGGCTATCAGCAGGAGAGCAAGGCAGTGCTCTTTTATTGTTGAGATTTCTGAGCAGACACTGACATCCTGAGAAGTCCACTGGATATCAGTTGAAGTAGTGGTCCAGAGTAACAAGGATAGCATCTGTTTGCATTTGCTTATGAATGAAGCAATGTTATAGAGTGGCTTTTGTGATAGGCCCTGACTTTGACCTTTGCCATAGGATTCTCTATTTTATTTTTACACACCTTTGGAGTTTTGTAAACATGCCTGTTCTTAGATGTAGCACTTCTGAGCATGTGATGAACAGAGAGATGGAAGGGGACAGTATGGTGAGTCACACAGAGATGAATGGGAACTGAACTCTGAAGGTCAGACACTAATCTCAACATTTACACAAATCAAAATGTTCACAGGAAGTATTTCTGCTTCTGAAATGCTGTAAAGGTGAATGGAATGTGAATTCACTATGTAGAAGAAATGACTCAAGGACACAAAAACAGGAAAAACAATCCGTGGAAACAGTAAGATGCACTCAGAATCCAGAATCCTGTGGGGATATAAACCAGCAAGAAAAGGATAAATAGTGTAATTGTAGGATAATTACATCAGCTATATCATTTTAAATATATAATAATTATGTTAATCCCATTTATCTAAAAATAATGGCTTGTTTTATCCAATAGAACAAGAGAATCAGTTTTGTTGTGAAGAAAAGGTGTAAGGAAGGCAAAGGAGCACAACATTATTGGTTCTTCAGGAATAGGGAGATAGCTATAGGAAGAAATTAATCCTAGGAATGAGCTTCCATGTGAAAAAATGGCCCTTAATTATCTAAAACATTCATTATGAGGACTTTTTATGCTAAGATATGGTATAGTGGCAGAATAGCAGTGTTTTAATTAGGGTTTCTATTGTTGTGAAGAGACACCATAACCATGACAACTCTTATAATGAAAACATTTAACTGGGGTGGCTTGCTTACAGTTTTGAGGTTCAGTCCATTGTTATCATGGTGGTAAGCATGGCAGTGAGTAGGCAGACATGGTAGCTGAGACTCCTACATCTGCAGGCATAAGGAAATGGTCACAGTGTCACATTGAGGGAAGCTTGAGCAAAAGAAACCTCAAAATCCGCCCACACTGTGATACACTACAACAAGGCTTCAACAAGGCCATACCTCCCAATACTGCCACTCCTTTTGGTGGCCATTTTCTTTCAGACCACCACAAACGGTAATAACAAAAACAGAACCTTTTTAACAGCCACCATATGTTAGGCATTTAACTGAAAGCTCTGTGAACTCTATGCATGTAATTATGATTGATAAACACACCTCCCATAAGAATGGTATATTATATTTATTATTTTAAAGATATAATGTTGAGGCTCGAAGTTGTTAACAAAACAGTTATTAAAAGTTTCAGTGAGAAGAAAGGTGGAATGGCAAGCTTGTACTCTTTGTACTGCTTTGCTATCTTCTCTGGAGCACTGGGCGGATGGGAACATGATCCTGAAGTTAACAATAACATAATCCAGTACCACTGAGCATGGTAGGTCTAAAGTTGTATACTTTAGAACAGTGGACCAATATTAAATTTAGCATGGGTTTGTATTACTGAAAATAAATGTTTTAAGAGAATGGGGGAAGTCTAAAACCTAAAAATATTTCTTTTATTAAATATTATACAAAGGATGTAAAATACAGTGTATTTACTTAAAGAATCAAGTACATGGAAGTTTTACATGACAGGGACTTGAAGATGGCATGAATGATAGAATAAATGGCTGTGGGAGTGTGGACATATAAAATAACATCTATAGTGTCGGGGATATTAAGCTAAATGTCTATAAAAACATCTTAATATGCTATGTATATTTTAACATGTTATAAGTCAGAGGTTCTCAATCTGTGGGTGTCAACCCCTTTGGGAGTGAAGGGGTCACCGAACAATATTGGAAAACACAGATTATGATTCACAATAGTAGCAAAGTTTTAGCTATGAAGTAGCAATGAAAATAATTTTATGATGGGGAGTCACCACAGTACAAGAAACTGTATTAAAGTGTCAAAGCATTAGGAAGGTTGAGAACCCCTGTTAAAAACAAAAAAAGGGGAGGTCAGAAAATAGCACATTGAGGAAAACTTAATGCTGAAGAATAACAAATGACATATTGTATCCAACAGACACAGACTTGTACTTATAGGCAGACATGCACATCACATAGAAATTCAAGGACTTAAAAAAGCAGGCCCCATTTCTTTCTTGTTAAAAGAAGATTGGGTTACATGATGTGAGTGTCTTGCAAGTTTTCTGTATCTTTCACAATACCAATAGTAAAAGTTTAATGTGTGTAGAGATATTGAGGTTTGAATCCCTTAAATTTATAAATCACAAAATTATCAAATCTACACAATTATCAAGATAGAAAACCTTCAAAGTTTCCTCTGATTTTATACTATTATGCATAATATGATGAGGTCAATTCTATGTCTAACTTTGAAACAGCTCTCTGTTGATAAACCAATGCTTTCCACAGTGGGATCTCAATCAGAGCTTTGGATCTGTGGTGCTGCTCAGTTCCTTCAACTCAACCTAGAAAGAACTCATGGTTTTCTACAATATAACTCTGCAAATTTACATAACACTAGTTCTCCAGTTCTGTAAGGAAAGACAGAGCTTAAAAGTCTCGCATTCTTTCTATAAAAAATGTATTTTGAGTGTCAAAAAAGTTAACTTTAAGTAAATAGAAAAATGTGTGGGTGACAGCAAAAAAAATATGCCTGAGTAGAAGTTATAGCATTAAAGACATAGTGGAAAAAATAGGGTATAACACATAAGAAAGTACCTTTAAAATTCTCAAAAATAAAAGGAATTATTAAGAATATCAGTACAAAATTTTGAGAGAGAAAAAATTATGAATAAAGCAAACAGAATAGAAAGAAGGAAAAATAAGTCAATCTAAAACAAGAAAATAATAGAGAAAAAATGACAATGAATTTTGTTTCTTAAGGAAGAGCAGTGAGTTTAGTAAGCCTATAATGATAATAAAGGGGGAAGGAAGAACAGAGGGGGTTCATCCCAGGTATATCTGAACTTCCAGAGTTTTACATGTATGTAATATTATTTACAGCTTGGACTACAATCCATTGGGGAATGAGCATAGCTAAAAGCTCTATCAGTCTTATAGAAAACTAATCTGCACAGACACCATCATATTAGGCAGCAGGACACACAGGCTCTTGATGAAAGCACAGGGTTCCCAATGGATAGTCTAAAACTCCAGAATTGCAACTTCACCACACATCTGATTTTTGGTTAATATCTATGAGATCTTAACTCATGTATACATAATTCTCATATTGGGGTGGTTAAATTTATGATCTGACCATAGGCATCTGTCACTCTTAAAGTTCAATGGTGCAAGGGAATTGTAAGTGAATCTTGTCTCACAGTATCTTTAATGACATAGAAGGCTCTTAGTTGGCTTCATTGAAATTTAAATTTTCTCACCATGAAAATAAAGACAATGGAACATTCTCCCCTCTGCCCTCCTCCTCTCCCCTCCCATCTGCTCTCTTCTCCTCTCTTCTGTTCTTTATGTCCTACCCTCCCTTCATTGCCACCACACATGCTGCTTTATTCTCTGCCTCCCAGCTATGATGGATTTACTGATTAGTTGTTTGTCCATTTGACAAAAGATGGAGTTAGATTGGCTCGTAGGAAAACCTCTAGGGGAGAAGCATGGGAGGAACTAATATGGTAGCGCCACCCGTCATGGTTGTGTGTGTGTGTATGTGTGTGTATACACACATGTGTGCATGTGCGTGCTTATGTGTGCATGGATACAAGGGAACAGGTGTGTGTGTGTGTGTGTGTGTGTGTGTGTGTGTGTGTGTGTGTGTGTGTGTATGTGTCTGTGCATGTCTACTGCTCTTGGGTGAGTATTGGGTTATATAAGAAAGTACACAGAGGAAGCCATACACCCAAACTTGAGTCCTTGCACTCAGGTTCTCATGATATTTGAGTTCCTTCCTTGGCATCACTCAATGATGAAATGTTGTGGGGACTTTTAAGGCAAATAAACCCTTTCCTTCCCAAGTAACTTTTGGTCACAGTATTTATTACAACAACAGAGAACTAATTAATATAATGACTCTTATGCCTTTTGAAGCTTAAGCCCAAACAATATATTCATTTTGTAATTTACTTTTTCATAGTATGTTATCACAGCTGCAGAAAGATAACTAATGCAAGAAGCAGTGCTGGTATAGAAATACTTGGATTTTTAATGGTGACTAAAAATCTAACAAAAAACGATGGTTAAAATCACAAATATATATTATAATAAAATTAAGATTTAGAAGCAAATCATGTCCTAATGTCTTTAAAATACAGGTATAACTTAAAAATTAAATAGGATTTCTGTTATATACATAAAATAAAATTTGTCAAAATTACCCATTTTATTGAAGGAAACAAAGAGTAAATCTGGTCCAAATGAAAAATAAAGAAAGCAAGAGAACAGTCAATTAAATATATACCAAATATAATAAAATGGGCTTACTAGGTAGGAAATACATGGGCTAATTCTTTAAAAGGCAACCCAAGTTCAATTTTGGGTTTGCCCTTAATAAAGAATTGAAAAATATTTCCATTTTATGTGTGCATCTGTGTGTGTACATACATGTGCCTGTGCTTGTTTATGTGTACATAGATGCATGGGATCAGATGTGTGTATGCATGTGGTAGACAAAATACAACTTCCCAAAGGTGTCATTTCTCGTGTTCTGAGCACCTCAGGTGATATCACCATTTCTTTTCTTTAGAATTTGTCACTCACCCAGAAGTTGCCAAGTAGTCTGGAGTGACTTCCCAGTAAATCCTGGGGTTCTGCATGTCACTCCCTCTCCAATAGTAGGATTACAACCACCTGCCAAAATGTAGCCTGCATATGATAGACTTTCTGATACTGTCTTACTGTGTGATCCCTGTTACCATAGAAATCTGTTTACTCCCTAGGATGAATGCCCATGTCTGTACAAGAATGCCTGAGGCAAGATGATTCCTTTCCTCCCCTTCTCAGCAATGCAGTTTAGCATGCTCAAGGGCATTATGCAAACAGCACCCATTCAGCCATAATGCCTTCAGTATCCTGAATATATCTGGTGATAGTGATTAGAAAAACTCTGCACACTTTCATTGTTTCTCTGACCTGGCTTTGAGCTGTATGAAATACAAGCTTCACTAATGCCACTAAAGGCACCCTGCCAATAAAGACACTGATGAGCAACACAGTCTAGAGTTTCCTGGTACTTTTGATCTCAAATTCTACTTCAGTTCTTCAGCTATGATTATTGGACTGCTGTGATACTAAGATGTCCAGCTTTTTACATGTGTTCTTGGGATTGAATTCATGACTTCCTATTTGTGAAGCCAGAACTTTACTGACTAAACTATCTCCCTAGTCTCTGTTTACTAAAAAATAACAAGAAATCTCATTATTTGAATCAGAAGTGCCCCCCCCCAAAACCCATGTACATGAGGTCCCTAGCTTTTGGTACTACTCTGTGAGATTGTGAAACTTTGGTAGGTGAGAGCAAGAAGTAGGCCATAGTGTCTATTTCTTTGGAGGCTATACTGAGCCCCTAGATTATGTTCCTTTCCTCCCTCTCCTTACCTCATCCATTACTTCTCCTTTCCTTGCTTCTTCCTTCTGGTGCATCATGAAGCTAACAGTTCTCTTCTGTTACATTTTTCTACCACAAGCTGTTCTGTTCAAGTGTACAGTGCTAAGAAATGTCTTAAGCCACAAACAAAACTATCCTCCCTCATTGAAGTCCTTTGTGCAAGGTATGTTGTTATGGCAATAAAATTTAGCTATTTAGTAAATATTAAAGGTATACACAAATGGCATTTCAAAGGCTAAGGGCTCCAAACCTATGATGGCTATACAACTAACTGTCTGTTTATGAATAGCATCATACTGAAAAAGATACATCTGAAACTTTCATGCTATCTGCTGCTAGTTTGGAGTCCACTACCCAAACTGAGTACTTGCTAAAGAGACTAGACAGGTTATAAGATCTTCAATATGTTTATAAGATAAGTTTTTTCTCTCTGATAATTAGACAGCATTTAATTAGAATAAAACATCTTGTCTTGATATTACCCTCACATTCTAATGATTTTTAAAGAGTATTCTTGATATCAAAAGTATTGTTCTTTTTATGTGTAGGTCTACTTATTTACATAGGTGCAGCAAGAGGTGTTAATTAAATATGTAAACCTCCATTAGCACCATCCACGGAGGTAAAGATAATTAACATCTTTCAATAAATTTTATATTTAAAAGTATCATTATGGCCATTGAAGTTCCTTTAATTTATTCCTGTCTTAGAGAGCCAGGAGAATGAAACTCTTGCTACCACTTCTTCTTAGCGCTAGTATAGATTTTAGGGACTCTTCCAGTTCTTGGGAAACACCATATTTTATAAAGTATATTACCTGCCAGGGAATCATCTTTCTTAGCAGTGGAAAGTTGCAGCCTTAAAGATTAAATACCCCAGTGTCCCTTATGAGACATGAATGGGTAATGGCTTCATAATGATGAACTTACAAAATTGATTTGTTACTAGACATTATACCCCAAGTGTGGCCACAGATATTTGATAATCCAGGAGCTTTTCAAAATCATTTCCTTGAACACAGACAGACCAAGATCACTTGCACTTATATGATTAAAGAGATTGTTACAGAATTGTAAAGAACCAATGAAAGTTACACCAATTAAAAAAATGGTTTTCTTTGTGAACATGTATTCACCAAGTTAAAATTTAGAAAATATTAAGATATATTTCTCATATGTCTATGAGAAAAACAGTATCAGAGAAAAACTAGAGAAAACACAAACAAAATATCTTCATCCCCCCATTCAGGTGATTTATAAACACCCATATCTATAGCATTAGGGAGTTCCCAGGCCCATTTGAGGCACCTTTACTTACATGAATGTACTCATATACATAGATATCATGTAAAATAATAAAATTTAGTAATATTTTTAAAAAGCCTGTGGAATATGTCTTAATATATTCTAATTTTCATGATATATTAATCTTTGTAAAGAGGTGAGTGTGAAGTTATAAAGTTGGCTCAAACTAGAATTTAAAATAACTGTAATTGAGGTAAGAAGAAATCTCAAAGTAGTTTTGATTTGCATTTTGCTGCTGGATAAAGATGTTGTACATTTTTAAAGTGTTTCATAGTCAGAATGCCCAAGATAAGCAAAACAAATATAGGAAAAAGAGAACATTATTTCATTGCTGTTGAGAGTGCAAACTTGTACAGCTAATATGGAAATCAATGAAAAGTTTTCTCAAAAAGGTAAAATATCTCTCTACCACAATATTTATTTATACCACTCTTGGACATTTGCCCAGATGGCTACAAATCTTACTATAGAGTTACTTGGTCATCCGTGTTCATTGCTTCTCTGGTCATAATAGATATAATGGGAAAATATATATATGTCCACCAGTTAATGTCCACCAATTAATAATATTACATTATTGAACAATGCAGTATTATTCAGCTGTTCAGAAAAAATAAAATTTGTTAGTAAATAGATGGAAATACAGTCATCCAGAATGAAGTAACCTTTCAGACCCAGAAGACAGATATTGCTTGCTTTATGTTATATCAGGGAGGTTTGCATTTAAGCTCTCAATATGTGTGTATCAGTATGAATACCCACAAAGATTATGTATCTAGTAAATTATTATTGTGTGAAAAAGGATATTCTGAGAAAGAAGAAATATATTTGATAAATTGGAGATTAGAATAGGAAAACTAAATGAAGAGGGAGATGGCAGATTAGGGTAAAGAAGAAAATGTGGAGAAGATCTTTTAAAAATCCACCTGGAAATCTAATCCCCTAGAAGCTTCTAAAAGCATGTAAATATATGGGCAAAGTTAAAATGGAGTCATTGTATATTGGAGGAAATAATGAATGCCTCAACTAGACATCTTATACCATCAAATATAACCTGTAATACTAGGAATGGTTTACATTTTATTGAGTTTTGGGCCATAGGAGTCACAATGGCTCTCATAAAACATCACTGGATATTTCTGAGGCCATTTGTTGCTCTGTACAAACTTATGGTAAGGCCCTATTGCTGAACACACCACTCACTTATGTTATTAAACAGGGAAAAATACAGTTGGTGCACAAGAAGCTTTCCCACCTACTATCATTCATGGTAGTAGAAGGAACTCTGTAAAATACAAGAGGAAAAATTTAATCATCAACATCACACAGATAAAAACCTTTAGAGCTATGACAGAGACTTGCCTGCAAGATATACTGGTTCAACAATGGCATGAATGCTAAGGTGGATATATACCACTTGACTGGATTTTTGGCCCCTTCCAGGGGAGAGAACCTATATTTGATATTGCTAAAGTAACCAAGAATCTGAGACTAGATTGGTCATATATCCATTGGAAATCCTACTACTATTCTGCTAATGGACCATACCAATAAATGACTCTAATGAAATGTTGCTAAGCTAGTAAATGAATCATTACATTGTTCAACCCTCATTGAAGAAGCTTCTTCTTGAAGTAGATGATAATTAACACAGAGAAGCACAGCTGGACAATATTCAGAGAGTGAAAGACGTTGAAATATTCATTCCTGAATAGTATGTCTTTATCAAGCCCCTCCTCTCAAGCCTCGGTGATTTTAAAGTAAGAGTTAGAGAAAGAATGTCAGAGCGAAAGGTGGTAGGTGACTCTAAGGAAACTATAGACTACATACAAAGTTGATTTAATCATATAAAACTTGGGATTATTTTTCTTATATTATGTAATATGTAAATTGTAATATCAATTCAATTTCTGAGCTATGGATGAATAATAAATAGTTCAGTAAACATAGGTGACTTGTCCTCTATATTTCTGAGCCTACTTTGTTGAACAATGTCCAAGTATGTATGGCATGGTAAGACTTATCCTAGTACTATTTTACAAATCTAAGCTTTAATTACTTTCCATTAGTGTATAGTGGATGTAAAAACACTTCTGACATTGCTGAGATTTAATGGTAAATATTTTTTTGGTATTTCATTACTGAAGTAAATTTAACAAAAGCATCAGAAAAGTAGAATACATGTTTAGGTTTGGGAAGTGGTAAATACCATTTCCTGGGCTAGGGAATGATGGGGACAAGGGTTCATTCTGGTGTTCAAGGAAGATTTATAGGTTGAAAGAACATTCTGAAGAATCAGTGTGAAGAAAAAGCATTTGTGGTTTAGCAAGTACCATGTATCATGTATCTGTGAAAGAAAAGAATTGGCATTTCCTAGAAAATAATAGTTACTTAAGTGGGAAAAACAAAACTGTCTGGAGCTATAAGATGCTAACTATAACTATGAGATTTGGATGGTTCATATTTATTAATATACTACCTAGAGAAAACAAAGTCCTGAGTAAGTCACAAGCTTAATGCTATCCAGCTGCGCACAACCATACTAATTTGTATTGTAGAATATATGCTTGTGAGAAGGGAGCTAATTAAACTAGAGATAAAAACAAATATTCAAAAAATCTTTATATATGAGAAGCACTAACAGAAAGCTTAAGTGGATAGAAAAATTAGTGCAGAGCAGATGCAATTATTACTTGAAAAAAAGCCAAAACCTTCCAGTAGGAAAATAGGCTGACAATGTTTTGGCTTTGAAGTGTTAAGTTGGTGGAGCTGAGTAGCTAATGCTATTACAGTGAAAACAGCTGTATATACTGTAACATGTTGGTCATTACAAGGGTTTGTTTTAACTAAGGTTATTAGAGCAAAATTAACAAAATAACATAATTATTCAATGAATACTTCATGATGGGGAATGTACTTCTGTGTAGGTTTATCTTATTGATTGTTGAATAAAATACTGTTTGGCCAATGAAACAGGAAGATAGGCAGGACTAGGAGTCAAAGAGGATTCTGGGAAATGTAGTAGAGAAATGGTGATCCAGGTAGGAAGTGACATAGCAAGGAGACTCCTATTTAAAGAAGGAGAAATAGGAAGCATCCCTCTTTTCCCCTCTGCTCCTGCTCCAGCGGCACAATGTGATCCACGGACCAGGATGGATGCCAATAAGGTGTCCAATAAGATAAGTCTTATAAAATATATAGGTTTATGATAGTTAAGACTGAGTTAACAGATGAGAATCCTAGTCATTGGCCAAGCAGCATTGTACCTAATACAAGTTTCTGTGTATTCATTTGGACCTAATCTCAGGCAGGTGGCTGGCGTAAAGCACACACGTGGCAGTGGGGCTGAGGCAGCTTTTGGCGGAAAGATTTATCGTAACAACTTCAACATGTTGTTTTGATATAAGGATGTTTTTTGTAGAATTTCCACAATCAGACTGATATGCAGCTAGTTGTCATTTTTGTGATGAGAGAACATAAATTTCAGTTACCAAATACATTATTTGCTATTTTACCATACTGAAAACTAAATCCCTATAAGCTATTTATTTTAAAACTGAAAGCTTGTATTTTATTTCCCATCTCTCTGTCTTTATTATTTGATACAATGTCAAACTTAGAGAACATTATATGAATAAACAGACAAAGACATAGAAAGACAAGTACTGAATGATGTCACTTTGGTGGCATAAACATTTTAGATTAGTTTGGGCTGCTTCCAGGTCTCTTGGGATTCAGTGGGCCTGACTGTAAGGAAGTCAGTCATAGGACTGAGGCATTTGTCTTTGACATTGCCATACCATGACAACAATATACACTCACTCGGGTCTTCCTCAGTTCCCTATACCAATTCCAAACTTAGATTGAAAAATCTGCTTTAAAAGACTTATTAGTAATATATTTAACATTTACTTACAGTAGATTGAAATTCAAGATCTTCAGTGCTTCCTCCAGGATTCACGTCAGAAGCTATAGTGAAGCAAAAGAGACTTAGACTATTTCTAATCTGAAGGGTTATGGAATGAACTCACACATGTGCTGCTCAAGTCATGTTCTTTATTATTCTTCCTATTTTTCTGCCCTCTAATTTTCTTTTAAGTTCTAATTCTTTCTAGTTCTCCATTGTTTCAATTTCCCCATGTTTCTCTGTTTATCTAGCTTAAATAAATTTTTACAGAAGGTTTTTTTGATAATAAGTGTTCAAAATTGCCTGTAAAGGTTATAGCACATTCTTTGGGTAAGCAATAAGGAGCTAGAAGTATACAGCAAGGCAACAGCTAGCTCTCAAAATAAATGGAGAGAAATTCAAGGCAATCCCATCAAAATCTCTCCATATCTATTCAATATAGTAGTACTGGGAGTTCTAGATAGAGAAATAAGACAACAAAAGAAGATCAAAGAGATACAAATTGGAAAAGAAGAAGTCGAACTATCACTATTTGTAGCTGATATGATAGTATGCATAAGGGACCCCAAAAACATTAATCTAGTTACACTGAACCTGATAGAAGAGAAAGTGGGAAATAGTCTTGAACACACTGACCCAGGAGACTACTTCCTAATATAACACCAGTAGCATAGACTCTGAGATCAACAATTTAAAAATAAGACTTCCTGAAACTGAGTTGCTTATGTAAGGCAAAAGGTATTGTCAATAAGACAAAACGTCTAGACCCCCATGAATGTGTGTGTCAGTGAGGAGGCCTTGGAAATATATGGGGCCTCTTGTAGTATCCCTAGCATAGGAATGGACTTTGGGAACCCATTTTACATAGAGGGATACTCCCTCAGCCGAGACACACAGGGGGAGGGCCTAGGCCCTATCCCAAAGGATATGACAGAGTCTGAAGACTCCCCCATGGAAGCCCTCACTCTCCCTGCAGAGCAGAAATGGTATGGGATAAGTAGGGTGGTAGTGGGGAGCAGGGGAGGAGGGGAGGGAGAGGGAACTGGGATTGACATGTAAAACAATCTTGTTTCTAATTTAAATAAAAGAATGGGGAAAAATGGGAAAAGATCTTCACCAACATCATATCTAACACAGGACAGGTGTCCAAAATATATGAAGAACTCAAGAAACTAGAGACCAAAATATCAAATAATCCAATTAAAAAATGGGTACAGTTCTAAACAGAGAATTCTCAACAGAAGAAATTCAAATGGCCTAAAGACATTTAAGGAATTGCTCAGCACCATTAGCCATCAGGGAAATGCAAATCAAGATGACTCTGAGATACCATCTTATATCTATTAAAATTGCTAAGATCAAAAACACTGATGACAGCTTATGATGGAGAGGATGTGGAGTAAGGGGAAAACCCCTCCATTCTTGGTGGGAGTGCAAACTTGTACAACCACTTTGGACATCAGTATGGTGGGGTTTTTTTTTTTTTGAAAATTGGGAATCAATCAAGACCCAGCAATACTACTCTTAGACATATACCTAAAGGATGCATACTCACACCACAAGGACATTTGCTTAACTATGTTCAGAACAGCATTATTTGTAATAGCCAGAACCTGGAAACAACCTAGATGCCCCTCAACTGAAGAATGGATAACGGAAATGTGGTACATTTACACAAAGGAGTATTACCTAGCAGTGAAAAACAATGCCATTTTGAAATTTGCAGGCAAATGTATAGAACTCGGGGAAAGAAAAAAAACTGAGTGAGGTAACCCAGACCCAGAAAGACAAACACGGAGACAAACACAGTATGTGTTTACTCCTAAGTGGCTATTGAATGTAAAGCAAAAATAACCAAACTACAATCAACAACTCCAGAGAAGCTAGGTAAAAAAGGTGAATCTTAAGTGGGACACACATTGTGGGCCCCAGGACAGAAAAACAGTTAAGATCTCCTGGGTAAAATGGGAGGGAGTGTAGAAGGCAAGGGATCAGGAGTAGGAACATGAGGGATCAAAAAGACCAATTTCATGGAGGAATGGAGGGGGAAAACAATGAAAGAGATATCTCAATAGAGGGAGCCATTATGGGGTTAGGGAGAAACCTGGTGCTACAGAAATTCTCAGGAATCTACAAGGATGACCCTATCTAAGACTCCTAACAATAGTGGAGAGGGTGTCTGAATGGGCCTTCCCATATCATCAGATTAGTGGCTACCCTAATTGCCATCATAGAGCCTATATCTAGTAACTGATGGAAGCTGATGTAGTGACCCACAACCAAGCACTGGGCTGAGCTCCTGGAGTTCAGTTAAAGAGAGGGAGGAGGGATCATACCAATAGGGGGAGAGTCAAGAGCAGGATGGGGAAAACTACAGAGACAGCTCACAGAATATGGACTGATAGCTGGGGAACATGCATGGGATGTAACTAGACCCTCTGAATGTGGGTGACATTTACGTTACTTGATCTGTCTGGGGAGATCCTGGCAGGGGCATCATGACCTATCCAAGATGTATGAACTGGCTTTTTGGAGCCAATTCCCTATGGTGGTATACCTTTCTCAGCCTTGATACAGTTGGGGAGGGTCTTGGTCCTTCCTCAACTTGGTATGCCAGACTTTTTGACTCCCCAAGGAATGCCTTAACCACTCTAGCAAGTCAATGAGGGGTAGGGAGGGGGGAGGCATGAGGTGAGAGTAGGAACGGGAGGGGTAACTGGGCTTGGTATGTAAAACAAAAAAAATTTCTTTAAGTAAAAAAGGAAAAAAAAAACAAAAAGAAAGCATCACAACCCTAAAATTTTATTATTTTATCCTGTTTGTAACACCAGAACCTTAAAAGCAGGAAACCTGTAATTTTTAGTTGTAAGATCAGACCAACTTTTTTCTAAGCCTGGCTAATTTTGAAAGTTTACCCATAGTAGCTGGAAATAGGACTAATTTTCTATGGACTTGGTTAATAGATTAATTGTTATGTGGGACATAAATAATAAACAGTTGGTTAGTTGAAGATTGTATATCATAAACTGAGATTAGATATATGTGTAGAATGTTAGTTGCTAAAGTTTAGTAGGGAATGATGCCAGTCTTGTTATCAGCTGGACCTGTTGGGACAAGATGGCAAGTAATTTAGGTCACCTTTGTCTCTGAAGGACCTTGATTTAACAACCCAGACATTTTGTATTCTCATCCTTGAGTATAATCTATAAAAGTCCAACTAGTGATTTATCTACAGAGATACTACCTTTGGCTAATATGTCCTGTCAGCTAGATAATTATAGAGAACAGGCTTCTAAGTGTCTTACAGTCCTCATGGAACATTAGATATAGTTATGAAGCATATCCTATTTTTATCTATCAAAATTATACAGTTACTGAGAAGTAAATCTTCCTAAATATTTACAGATATATGTGCCCACAAGATTGCTATATAATCATGAAATTACATATATATATCACATGAGATTGCACAATACAATGTAGGTATTGAGGAGACACCAAAGCTGCTTTTGCACATATGAAACTATAGACAGGAAGAATAGTTTCTTGAGTTGGTGGTCCCCCAGGCCTTGCCTGGATGGGATTCTCTTGCATCAGAGAAAATTCCTCTGGTGGGTTGACACCTGAACACTAGTTATGACCTGAGGTGTACTACCATGGCCCTCAACAATTTAGTATGTGTGACCTAGGCTTCTGCATAAGTTCCTAAAGTATGTCAGTGGAAATTTATTGTAAAGGATTTCCTCAATCAATCATAATTTTATAGTCTGTTTCTATACTCAATTAATTGGAAAATTAAATTTCATTATAAAGTATCCAAATAAAATTCAATTTCTCTAAGCATATCTAATACACAACTAAATTTTTTCATTGTGTCATAAAAGTATACAGAATAATTAAGAATCATATTAAAGATAAAACGAATTTATATATACCTAAATCTTGAAAATATATTATACAGTGAGAAAATTTAATTCAGTTTAAAATCTGACATTGCAAAAATCTGTAATAATTTCAATCATTTCCATTTATCCAATCAATAAAAATCAAAACCATATCAAACATCAGTATAACAATTGCATTTATTTTTCTCTTTCAATTCTAGTTCTTTGTATTTTATAATAACAGTGATTTGATATAGCAGCACCTTTAAGCACTTGGCAAATAATAGCTTAGACTGAGCCTTGCCTATTTTCATAATTCACTGTATGGATTCTGTAAGATATGGGTTTTCAATAGTGCTTTTAAAAGTTGGACATTTAAACCTGAGATATTTGAACTCCCTTTACATGCTGGGCAACATTTATTTGAACAGTAAAATGAGCTTTTTTCAGGTGTCTTGTGAGATTTAAGAGTATAATCAGGAAAGTTTATTATAGGCACTGAACCTCAAGGCTAGTCCATTATAGTTTCTTTGACCTACTTCTAAGCAAGAAATCACACTGAAATCTTTTGCTCATGGAGACAACAGAATTTAAAATCAGGAAATTCTATTTGCCTCATGACTGTGACCATGGGTCTGTCTCCCAAATGCATATAACATAAAGGGCCATTGCTGCTTGAGAACAGCATCATCAGAGTTTAACATGATTTATAGCTTTTCTAGCGAGAATTTCTTCCACCTATTTTGTACAAGTAGTATAAAACAAAGCATAATAATCATGTTAATTCAATTAATTTAATGCAAATTTCAACTGTGGATTAGCCTTATTACATGTTCATGACAGGAAAAATATGGTGTCTTGATAGCTATGTTTCTTTTATACTTCCTTTTGTTTCATTCCATGTCTCAATTATTAAAAAATAACCCATAGCTATTTCCAGTGGGGATTTTTTTGCCTCATATCAGGATTTCTGTTTCCATGTGATTAAGTTATTGTTGTTTTAAGTGTGTTATTTACTGTAGCAATTTATTGGTTATACCACATCAACAGAAAAAAACAGGTCCCTGCATAAGAAAATAAACATTTAAAAAAGTTAATCTTTTTATGCAGCTAAAAAACCCACAAATACTATTTATTTACCTGATTATGAAATTATCATTACCAAATATGCACAAGAAATTAAACTTAATATAATCAAAGGTGTAGAATGAATTCAGTTATGGTGGTAAATATCTGTGATCCAGCACTCTGGAGAGTGAGGCAAGAAGACATTTTTTTAGAGAACTAAAACATTCTTAGTTATGTAAATGTACATTGTGAATGGTAATGTGTAACATGAGGATTTTGTCATATAAATATGACATTCTTTACAATGAGCATATCCCATTCTATACGTCCTTCTATCCCCTTAAGTTCCTTTGAAATCCATTGGTCCATATATTTCATGCTATATATAACAATTTGAGTTTTTGTATTTTTTATAAAATCTAGGAATCACAAACTTAATACTTTCTTTTTCCTTCCTTCTTTTTTGTACTAAATTTTAAGATCTCTCATTTTTTCCTTCAGCAAACCTAAACTTAAATATGCATGTATTTAAACTGGTCATCTAAGAATAAAGATAGGGAACTTTTACCAAAGTCTTAACGTTAATGTGTAGTTTTCCCTCTAAGGAAGGGATGCTGTGAGAGATGTAGGACTCCCTGCAAACCAGAACCCAGACATCAATGCCTGGGAAATGTAGAAAGCTCAAGTAGAAATGTAGAAAGCTTTGAGTGTAGACACTCAAAGCTGAGTGTCTGGCTGAAGCCAGGCTTTCCAAGTCCGAGTATGGCATGAACATATGGACACCACTGTGACAAAATGCACACATAGAGAGGCAAAAGGAGAGAGGTTGGCATCCCTGGTCACCCCTTGAGAAAACCTATGAGAAAAAGGCACAGGCTGTAGTGCCCTAGGAAGTAGTGACCTCACTTCCTTAAAATGGTCCAGATGAGACACAGACTTCTGGTTACCAGGTAATCAGAAGCTAGCGGCAGCCTCAACTAACTCAGTTGACTAGTCTGGAAGTGCTTCAGAGATCAGGATGTTTGTTCTCTTGTGTTTAGACTTCTGGTGGCTCAGGCCACAGAAAAAGCCTAGAAAAGTGGCCTTGGCCACCTTTGGAGACATTGGTGGAGTCTCCTGACCCAACACTCCTGGCCATTTTCCCACGGGGAAGCCAAGGTAACAAAGTCCAGCCCATGGCAGGAAACCTTTCTGGTCCCCCTGATCCACTACAGTCTCTGATTGGCATGCATTCTTGTGAGAACACTGAGGAATATTCTTTATGTCCACTTTTCCCTTCAGTGTGTGGTAATGGGTTGTTGATATCTCTGAGTTTTCACATTTAAACACTCCTTCCTTACCTGGTCTTTCCTCAGAATAAATGGGAGCTGCATAAGGGCCCCAGGTTCAATTCCAACAGCCCAGACACCCTGGAAAAAATGGTCAACCACGTAGCAACTGCTGTTCCAAACCACAATAACACCTTCGCCTGCATTTTTATTGCTGTCTACCCAAAGTTTCCTGCCACCTGTGGGGTGCTGATCTAATAATGAAAACCTGAGTGATTACACACAAGTTCAGGCTCTCAAGCCTCTTATTTTGGTTTTAGGATGGCTCTACTCTTCTCTATGCCTGTATGCTCTCATCAGACAAGTATGATTGTGGCCTGGCATCAATTGTCCTGGACCTTCAGTAACATGGCCAGGGATCGGAGTTGGGGGAGACAACTCTAGATTGTGTCATTCACTTTCTCCAGGAATTATCAGACTCTATCATTTCTTATGCCTTTTGTATAGAAGATTCTAGACACTATCTTGGTTTGATAGGATGAATAGAGCCAGACAAGAGTCCCTGTTGGCAGTGGGTGGGGCAAGGGGAAGCCTAGGTTTCACCTATTGCATGAAAATCCCAGAGGCCCATTCACAGGCCCTTAGCTTGGAAATCAGAACAGTACAAAATGCCCCCAGTACATCCAACCCTTTCCTGGCTTCTATTCCTACATCAGACTTAAGAAAGTCCCTCTCCATCTCTTGGTGGGTTGGGGACACATAGCCTTAGTGGTGACACCTGCATGGAATGATGCAGGTATGGATCTTTCTGGCCTTACTGTATGGAAGGTCAGCAAATACATGAGTGGGTTTTGGATAAAAGGGAAGTAAGAGCCTATCTGTGGAGTTGGATGTTTGGGGTAACATGGTTGATAACTAAGTGATTACCAGTCACCCTGCTCTTGAGATTTCTGCTGGAAGGATGGTAGCAGAGACTTCACCAAGGCAGGGAGACTCTGATGAGTTTGAGTCCAACCATTATGGTAAAGCAAGCACAAGGCCCACCGAGACTTCATATCAAAGTGATGTTCTAGAAGGACAACAACCAAAGGCAAAGCACATCAAATGGAGTTTGGTATTAAATGGGACAGTGTAACAGGGTAAATATAATGGTTAATTTTCATTGTCTATTTGACTTAAGCTAAAGAAAAAATCAGAGATATGCCTGTAGGTCTCTGAGAGGGTATATCAAGAGATCAACTGAAGATGAAAGACCCATCCTTCAACTGTGGCTGGCATCATTGCATGGGGGGGGATGCTGGTCTGAATACAAAGGGAAAGGGAAGAAAACCAGTTGAATACTGAAATTCCTTTGGCTTTGCTTTGATCTGTACCACAGGACAAGCTGCCTCATGTTCCACTCCTTCCACACTGCTGTCCTGGGCAGGAATCTCAGAAATCATGAGGTAGAGTAAGTCTATCTCACTTTACTTTTAAAATTTATTGCCAGGTATTCCATCAAACAGATGAGAAAGTTTAACACAGAATATGTAAAGGGATATGAGTAGGCCTCAGCTTATGTTGATGGATCATTCAGATATGATTTGTTCTTACCTATTTAAATTTTCCCTATTACAAGACTAGACTCACAAAATAAATTTATATTTTATGAATTAACTTAAATCAATACATTATATACTGGCTTATATATTATTTTTAACATAATGCCTAGATATTACAGGCTGTATTTAGGAATTAATAGAATTTATCCATTGTATACTAATAGAAAAAAATTTAAAAAGGCCAAATCTTAAAGAAAACTTCCATCTAGTTTTGCAACAGTAAATTCTATGGCTTCAGAAAAGTACACATATGACAAAAATGATACTTTAAATTACAGTAATATTCATAGCAGTATGCATACACTGTATTTGTATATTTTTCATTATGGATATGTGTCATCATTGAGAGACTTTGTTAATATTGTCTAATATCAAGTTAAGGTATAATAAAGTTTTAAAGGGGATCAGTCAAACTCAAATATGAAAATCTAAGAATCACATTAATGTGGAACAGCACCTAATGTCTGTACTTATTTGGATTGAAAGGATTTTATGTTGCATCTGAACAACCTGGAGCATGTGTTTCCTGATTGTGATTTCATATACACAAGGTATTTAGTTACATGGATCTATAAGTGCTCACAGCTCTCTTAGAACATGTGGTATTTGTCATTATTCAAGAAAGTGTCAGAGAGGAACAAAGTAGTCAAGACCATGTTGGAAAAACCCACAGAAACAGCTGACCTAAGCAAGTGGGAACTCATGGACCTCAGTCTGACAACTGAGGAACCAACACAGGACCAAGCCAGGCCCCCTGAACATGGGTATCAGGTAGGAGGACTGAGCAGTCTATGAGGTCTCTGGCAGTGGAACAAGGATGTATCCCTAGTGCATGAATGGATTTCCGGGGCCCATTCATGATGGAGGGATACTCTCTCAGCCTAAATACACAGGGGAGGGCCTAGGCCCTGCCCCCAATGACTTCACAGATTTTGATGATCCCTCATGGAAGGTCTCACCCTCCCTGGAGAGTGGATGAGGGATGGGATGGAGGGGTTGGTGAGGGGCTTGGAAGGATGGGAGGGAGAGGGAACTGGGATTGATGTGTAAAGTAAAATTGTTTCTAATTTAAATAAAATTTATAAAAAAGAAAACAAAGGAAAGAAATGCTCAAGAAAATATTTATGAACTACTGAAAAAAACAAAAGCAAAAGCAAAACCAAAAAATTTCAGAAGTATAATATATGTATAACAGATGGATGTGAGTACATCAAGATATGAATCCCTAGTCACTGTGGTGACTCTAGCTTTGATGGTGTCATAGGACACAATGATGCCTTGACTTGAAATGACATTCTGATATGAATGGCTTGTATCTAGTCAAAAAACTATCCAATTTGCTGTCATAGATGTGTCAATTTGGTAGCTCTTTTGATTAAAGTTTAATTTGGTTGTTTTCCTGTCTTTTATCACTGGTGCCTGGGTGCCATTGTAGTATACCAACAACTCCCCATCTGAGATACACATAAAAATTGAGGTGGATAAACAACAAGGTGGAATAAATTATAAATTTGAAACCATGAAAAAGTAAATGTTGATGAGGATATCTTCTGTATATTTGTTTCTCTTATTTGTTGATGAATAAAACAATGATTGGCCAGGCAGGAGATAGGCAGGGATAGGAGAAGAGGAGAATTCTGGAAAGCTTATGTAAAAGTAGTCGCCATGTAGCTGCCAAAGGAAGAAACAGTTCCAGACATTCTCCCATTAGCCAAGACCACATAGAAATACTTAGAATTATAGAAATGGGTTAATGATTAAGACAGAGCTAGCCAATAGGAAGCCCTAGCCATCAGGCAACAGTTTTATAATTAATATAAGTCTTTGTATGTTCATTTGGGGCTGGAAGCAGCAGCAGGATCAGCTGGGACAAAGATCCTCTACTGACAAAATGTTATCCCATAGGCCGGGGTTAATTGACAAAAGGAGTAGGTGGATGAAAAGAAGGCAAGTGGAACGGAATGAAATGAGGAAGGGAGAGATCACTGTTGAAATAAGCAAAGGAAGAAAATTTCACATGTCTAGCTGACTAAGATGATGAATAAATTGTATTTTATAAATATAGTAAGCAAGTAATTAAGTATTCATATCGTATGGGCTACAATTATTATACTTTACATCTAGAGTTCCTGACTAAAAATAAGGTAGATACTTCCAGTGACCTCACATTTTATGGAGTTAGGCGTTCCCATGTAAGAATTTTTGTATATGTGTTAGAATTAAAGATAAACTTAATCATTTAATCTCACTTTTATCACTCTAGTATTTATAGTTAACTGAGCATCCCTGTACAAATAAGTATTTATACGCACTGGGTACTACCTTCTCTATGGAAGCTTTACTCACAAGCAAGACATAGGGTAGCAGTCTGCAAAGTTCTCAGATAAGAAAAGTGATATTTTGTCGAAAATGACCATGAAACAAGACATATTTAAAACTAATTCAGATAGAATGTAAATATCATGCTACTTAAAATTCAAATGGGCTTGTTTGTTTTGGAGATAGAGAATATAAATGCCTCATTTCAACCATGCTGGAGTGTGGGCTATAAAATTAGTAATGGGAAAGAACTAAAACAGTGAAGTTGTCAATAGACTTACACACATTGTTATGGCATTCAGAGCTTGATGTTTCTGATGTATAATAATTGATTGGATTTGTTATTTTCTATCTTGTGAGATAGGGGAACATTGCATGACCTCAGAAGAACAGTACTCATCTCCAACTGCAAAATATATCTGAAAAAGTCCATACAGTATGCCATTTGCTGAAAACATCACCAATGAAAGTTTGTATTTATTTTTATAATTCTATTTTCTATGTGTTCACAATTAGCTATGATCACTGGTTTGTTTTTATCTAAATTTAGAATGAAATTTAAAAGGATCATTTCCCTATACTTTAAATTGATTTCTTTTTTGTGTTAGGAATGGTGATCATGCTTTTGGCTACCCTGGACTGCATAGCAATTTGCAGACAAAGGAAATAAAAACAAAATTGTAAAGGAAGCAAGCAAGCAAATAAATAAATAAATAAATAAATAAATAAATAAATAAATAAATAAATAAATCTTGAACAACTCAATGAAATGAAGAACTGTAACAGCCCCTCAGGCCTTAACACAATTGGTGATATGTGGAAGGCACCATTCTGACCTGAAAACCCAGCACATAGGTCCCAATATCTGCCCATATGGGACTAAAGACCTAAACCATAAAAGATGTAAACAAGAGTTCCAAGATCCAGGGCAGCCTTGATTTTTGGCTTCTGTGGTTCTGCTTCATGCTAACTGTTCTACTTAACTGAAGTATATCAACCAGAATGTGGGTTTTTAGCACAAAAGACAAAGAACTGTGAGAATCTGGCTGTATTCTTTGGACACATTCACCTTTCATCTTCTGGCTGTCAATAGAAACTTTATTTTGGCTTTCAGAGTGTCTGTGTGTGTTCTTTGGTGGACTTAACCTTGATACAGAACAAATAGTTTTGTTTCTTAATTTATGACATGAAGGTATTTAATATGTACATTTAATATGTACATATCAAAAGAGTTATTACACCTCAATTAGAAAATAAGCTTGAAATATTTGCCTATTCCAATGTATTTTCAAAAAATTATGTAAGTTGACCTAGACATATGCATAGATAATCATGTATACAAGAAATGGAAGCTAAGTCTTTTTCCTCACTGGAACCATCTTAAGTTCTTTCTGGTTCTGTAATTCTTCACAAATGCATCACTGTAATACCACAAATGTTTCTTCCTTTGTCCTGTGTGTCCAAAATCAATGGTGTTACCTTAATAAAAATTGCGTGTACAAATTTATTTCAAAGCACATCTTGTAAATTTTAAGACCCATTTAAAAATCATTTAGAAAATCCCATTTAAAAGTTTAAAAATTAAATTTAAGAAATTCAAATTCTATTAAAAATTAAAAATAAAAGGCATTTTACTGCTGTATAGAATCAGTGCATGATAGAATTAGCACTGAACTTAAACACAGCCTGAGGTCTGGAATCACATTCCATGGCTTTTGTAAGTGCGTAGGGCAATGTGTTTATGTTTTAAACCTTTCTTATTTCATAAAATTAAGAATGCTATCAGTGAAAATCATGCAGAATTGCATCTCACTCAGCACTTATTTAGCTAATCAAAGGCAGGAGTTTCCTGTGGAGATAATTAATATTCATAAGCTACATTAAAGATCCTGTTGGTTCACATCCCTAGAATGTGGAAACCTATTTTCTGCCTACTTACATGCCTAAATTAAGTAGTCAGACTGGTTTAAATGTATCTTCTACTCCTTCAAATGGCTTCATTAATTATTTTAAAAAGATTTATTTTTATTTATCATGTATACAGTGTTCTGCCTGCATGTATCCCTGCACTCCAGAAGAGGGCACCAGATCTCATTACAGATGGTTCAGAGCCACCATGTGGTTGCTGGGAATTGAACTCAGGACCTCTGGAAGAACAGGCAGTGCTCTTAACCCCTGAGCCATCTCTCCAGCCCCACTTCATTAATTTTTATTATATATTTTTGGACAGTGCACCTTGAATTTCTGTCATATTAAAAAATCTAATTTTCTTAAATTATGACCACTGACATCATTTTTATGACATTACAGGTTTTTATTTTTTTATTTTTTTATTTTTTGGTTTTTCAAGACAGGGTTTCTCTGTGTAGCTTTGGAGCCTATCCTGGCACTTGCTCTGGATACCAGGATGGCCTCAAACTCAGAGAGATCCGTCTGCCTCTGCCTCGTGAGTGCTGGGATTAAAGGCATGTACCACCAACGCCCGGCGACATTACAGGTATTTGTAATTATTTTATTTTAATTTTATTTTAATTTTAATTAATTTTATTTTAATGCTTTTATTATTATTTTTTATTGTAGGGGATTGAACCCAAGGCCCACAGCTTCTAGAAAAGTATTGAACTAGGTAGACGAGCCTCCAGTACTAATGTATTTTTACACAACTACTCTGATACTTTAAGTCTGTGTTAGAAATTAACTACCATAGGCTGTGCTTTCAGTGCTTAGCATGAAATTAAGCATGGGCTAGGAATTATGA
Source organism: Cricetulus griseus (assembly GCF_003668045.3). NCBI lineage: Eukaryota > Metazoa > Chordata > Mammalia > Rodentia > Cricetidae > Cricetulus > Cricetulus griseus. Next base: position 138,932,817 of record NC_048598.1, read on the forward strand.
AACATTTTTTCTTGATGCTCTTGCATGCAAAACAAGTAATTACATCCAATATGGAAATTCAATTAAGGAACCTGGGAGCTATGACAAAATGAGCTGTGTAGGGCACATCTTAGCTCAGTGCTTTCTATTTGTTGTTAGGATTGTAGGTGTATTGTTCTATATTTGTCACCTTGACTACATGTGTTAAGTCCTGTGTTAGGAATCATTAAGTAAGGTAAATCGTTTAGTGTGACTTGGTCTAGAGTTTGATTTTTCAACCATGCTGAAGGAGAATTATTGAAAGAGAAATTCAGTAAAATACATCAGATATGAATTGAGTTGATAGACTTTCAACATAAAATGATTGTAAATTTTAACTACATATTAGTTTCACTTAAAGAAATCATATGAATTTTCCCTTACCTTTATTTTCCAAATTGTTATAATATAGTTTAGAATGTGTTTAGTAGTTGCTCTGTACCTGGAATATGTTCACAGAAAAAATTAGGGGTCAGTCCATTAAAACATAGTCTAAGCAAAAGTTATTTTTGGAACCCTAGAGTTTAAGATGACTTTAGTGGTAAAGGAGACCAGGTTTCTCTGTGTGTAGGTAAAGTATACTGCACGGTTTTGTGAGATGCAATTCATTTGTAAAATGCTATTTAAGAATCAATTATCACTTCATTACTATATTTCATGTGAGCATGAAATGTGACATTCTTGCATGAGTGGTTATATGAAGAATATAAGCTTCTCCATGATTAATAAATGAAGGTTATTGTACATTTAGTAAACATAAACTGATTTATAAATATATTTATTATTAAAAATCATTCATATATGATGGCCCACATAAATTATGTAATAAGTAATAATATAGAATGAGGGAATGTAATGATGTTGGAGTTTTTAAAGCTTTCTATTGGTTTTCAAAATAATATTTTTCCATATATATTATGTCACATAAATTCACAGAGATGAGTTATTTGGAATTCTGTTTAGTGAATTAAATGTGCTTTTAGAAACTGTATTGCTATTTAGGACTTATATTGTGACCAATGAAAAAGAGTTGTAAACTCAATTATCAACATATTTTCTTAATCTCTACAATAAATAATTCACATATGATTTTAATTCTAATATATAAATGGCATGTATAACACTGTTAAGGTATATTTTACATTTAGTGCTTTAAAATATGAATACTCTTAAAATAGGCTTCTAGATAGAGCTATTTTAAAAAACATAATTGTGAATTTGTAAAGAGGTTAAATGTCCCCAGTAGGAACAATTCCTAGGTAGTCTGTTAGCATTTTATTTCATATAATAATTGTTAGAAATATGGATTATAATGTGTGTATATCTTATCTACTAGATATATGCATGCAATATGCACACACCATATAAAACATTCTTTAATAATTCAATTTTATAATCACTATGAAACCCTAAGTCCTAGACTTTTTTTCCAACCTCTTATGAACTACAGAAAGACCATATAATGAAGCAAAATATGCCGTGTTTCCTTGGTAGCAGAACTTTCTAGGGGATTAAACAGAAATGGAGTAATAAGCCAGCAAATATAGTATCAAAATATTGATTTAAGTGATTTAGCCTTGATCTCTGTTCTGTGTGAAATGAGACTAAACAAAGAAGACTCAGTTTTACAGATTAAAATTTATCCATCATGAGAAAGCATTTTATGCAGCCAAGCTTCTAACAAGGGTTAGATTCCACATTGAGGCAAGGAGCCGAAGTATATGTGTGTGTGTGTGTGTATGCTGGGTTGGTAGCTTCACATCCACTGAGAGGAAATAGCGTCTCTGACTTTATTTCTAATTCTTATGAATTGTGTGTTTCCATATGATTATGTGCATTATATTTAACAATAAAATCTTAGAAATGTAAAATTAATTTAAATGATACCAAGACAGAGACGACAACAATATTATTTCTACTATACAAATTTGTAGATTATCAAGACATTGATTAATTTCTGAGGCATGTGAGATATGAGATAAATACCACATTTCTTTTTTTTTTGAAACCATGCCTTCTAGGATACAAGAAGCAATTTTTTTTATTTAGTAGTTGATAGCACACTAAGGGTATTGTTTGGTTTACTATCTAGGTAAATGCTGACTTGCGATAAACGATTAAACTATTATAAGCCTCATGACTGACTTAGTAGAGTACCTGCATTACACGCAAGTGTTCCTAGGTTCAATCTGCAGTCCTGCCCCCTGTCTCTAAAAAAAGCATTGAGAAGGCCAAGTGTAAGTACATAACCTATTGGATTGCAACAGTTTTTCTTAGTAACTTTAAAAAAACTCAAAATTTATACTAACCCTGTGAAATATGTTCAATCTTAAATGTTTTTGATATTTTAATCAGGGAGCTGCTACATTGTTTGGAAAACACATTTGCTCTCAATTTTCAGAGTACATGGTTTTGGATTTAATGATGTGAGGGTTTTAAAAATGCAAGAATGAGCTGAACCCCAGGGAATGTAGCACACAGGTCTTCCAGACAAGCCGCCACCAAGAAAGGGTCAGTTTTAAAATTCATTTACTGTCCTTTGATATTATATATTTTCTTAAATATTCAGGAAATATTAATAGTGATCTAGGATCTAATTAGAATACAATTCAGTGTCAACATATGAGAAAACAAGAACTTACATTTTAAAGGACTGAATCTTTTGGGGGACAGGATACTGTATAATCCAGAAGTCTTGTGTCATAACAGGTGGAATCTTCAGACACCAGTAGTTTCTCTGCAGCTCCTGTTGATCAGATTGATTTGATATTATGTTACATGCCAAGACACATACCAGCTGCTCTATCTGAAACAGATACTGTACAATTTTTCTCTTTGCTTTGACTCAGCTTCTTGTAAATGTTATTATTTCCAGGACAAAGGATTTTGGAAAACTCAGTTCTAAAGAGGATGTTTTTATCAAACTCCTCCTCTCAGGAATCATGGAGCTATGCAGAAGAGAGGGTGGAAATATTCTGAGAACCAGAAAGGGGTGGATGATTCTAAGTACATAGTGTATTCCAGATACAACAGGACTGATTCACAATTAAACTCAGAGACCATGGCAGCATACACAGGGCCTACACAGAGACAAGCTTCTGGAGTCCCAAGGCTGAGATGGAGAAGTGAATACTTGCTCTCATCCCTACCAAGAAGCTATCTCCAATTGCAAAAAATTATTTCTTTCCTATGGAGTTTCACTGGGCATATTAACCACAATGAAGGGTAGGTCCCATGCCCCTCAGCAGATAACCAACACCAAAGGATGTCAATGGTAATTTGGTAAAATTGTTGTCTCATATTTCTTTGAGCATTTTTTGTCTTACTTGTCTTTTGCTTGTATATTACAGTTTTCATGGAACTTGTTTTATGTGTGTTTCTTGAGTTATTTTTACATTATGTTTTTTTGTTTTATTATTGTTATATGGTAATATATTGTTTGTGATTTAACAAAGCCACTGGAGATCAAAATGCAAAGCTAGGCACAGCCATAGAGCCAGGCAGTGGTGATACATACCTTTAATCCCAGCAGCCATAGAGGCCAGGCACATACCTTTAATCCCGGGACTCAGGAGGCAAAAGTAAATGGATCTCTGTGAGTTCAAGGCCCAGGGTTACATTAGAGTGAATCAGTCTAAAAGAGAAACAGCTCACACAAAGGAAATCTCAGCACTTGGGATCCCATGCATTTAATCCCAGATCAAGTGAGGTATGTAAAATAGGATTGGGCATTCAGTATTCAATCTCAGCGATTGAGTCTCAAGCCATGCTGATGACAGAACAGCCTTTCAGCCTGAGGTGGAGGTAAGAGCTAGAGGCTAGGCACTTTGCTTCTCTTGTTTTCAGCTTGATGCTTGAACCCCAATATCTGTCTCTGCGTTTTTATTATTCATGTTACATTATTAGTCCGTTGACTTCCTAAAGAGAGAAAGAAAGAAAAGTTTTTGGTGTTGGGTGGATGGGGAATTGGTGAAGATCTTGGAAAAACTGAGAGAAAGGGAAACCATGATCAGAATATATTATATGAACCCTTTTTCAATAAAAACTTAAACACACAATGAAACAAACTAACAAAAAAAAAAAAAGAAGGAATCCATTGGAAAGATGCCCTGGGGGCCAAACAACAAATGACAGACTACTATTGGTACTTGGAACATAAATGTGAATTCTGTAGCTATATATTTAGAACCCAATCTTCACACTAAAATTGCATATGTTTTATTTTATTGGCAGGAGTTGAAAAAAATAGTGAATCTTGGTAAGACAATTTTACTCTAGTGAACCAATGTAGAGACAGGATTGTTTTAATTTGCATTCAAATGCTTTATAGTATCCATGCTCTCCAGTCAAAATCCAGAAATAAAAATTTCTAATGCTTTCAATTCTAGCATATATATATGTATATATATATATATATATATATATATATTCAATTAGCTAGAATTGAGTGTGTATGTGTGTATATTTTTCACAACATAATGAGTCTCAACTAGGTTCTTGTATAAATGTTCCGGATTTTTATTCTTGGCCTCAAAATGGAGATAATTACACACTTTAAACCTCTTTTCAAATATTGCTTTGATTTTTAAAGTTGTCTTCTTTATTATAGAATCCTTATTTATTGTAAATGAAGAGAGTCAGATTATACTCATTTTTGCTTGCTTAGACAAATGAATTTCTTTCTTAACAATGTACTACGTTATAGACAAAAACAGCAAGATGCATTTCAGAAAATTTTAAAAATAATTATGTTCTTGAACTGCAATAATGACAGACACAAGAAAGGGAAGATTGTATGTTCTCCTTTGAGCCTGTCTTAGTATAAACTTAAATCATTAAAATAGTTAAAATTTAAAAGCCATACTTTTTAAATAATTCTTTAATTTACTGGGTTTATAATACAATTACATCAGTTATCCCTTTCTTTTCCTCCCTCCAACCTTTACATATATCCTCCTTTCTCCCTTCAAATTCTTAGACTTTGTTTTCATTAATTGTTGTTATATACATACATACAAACAAACAAAGATACATACATACATACTTGCAGGCAGGCAGGCAGACAGACAGACATATAGGAAGATAGATATGCAGATAGATAGATGGATGGATAGATATATTCATGAATACATAAATGCAACCTGTCTAATTTGTATGAATGTTTTCTGGAATGAACTTTTGATATAGTATTCAACTGGTATACTCTTTGCTGGGGAAGAGTATTTCTCTTGAGCTCAGCCTTCCTGAGTTATCTCACAATTCTTTGTGTAGGGCTAAGTCTTTCAGGTTTCCCTATCCACTTTAGCATGTTGATAGTTAGCCTTCTTGAACTCAGATTACTGTTTTAATTGATTTAATGAAGATGTCAGACCATTGCATTATATTGCATCAAATTTGCATTACCTTAGGAAAAATAGAAACTTAAACATATGTTGTTCAATCATTTTGAGGGTTACAATGTGATATAATTTGAATCTAAGTACACTAGTTAAACACATATTTTCATTGCTTCTTGTTTTAGAGTCATCTTGAAAGTACTACTGATCATTCTCAAGGTGAGGTATGGAAAAATTAGTTTGTAAACCTCACAAGTCTATATGCTAATATGTTAACATCAATATTTAATTATGTTAACATCAATATTGAGTTCTGGGAAACAGTGTGATGACAAGCTTAAGTTTTCAAATGTTAACCAGATGTCTTTGATGCATCTGAGTTTTCACAGATTTTTGCTTGTATAAATTACTTAGCTTTTTCAACCACAGGCTTGATTCCAGGATAATATGGCTACCTCAGATTTTGTGGTCAGAATTGTGTGGCATGATCCACGTAACCTGCTCGTTGATAGTCTTTGGCCTGGAGAGAGAAGGAAAAAGTAACTTGCATTCAGTTTCCCTTAATGAAGTATATGGTAGAACAAAGAGATGCAATTAGAATGAATAATAAGTTATCAATAAAGTAAAATTTTAGGAATCAGTACAGAAGAAATGCCTTCACCGACTTCCAAAAGAATAAATATTATTTCCAAAACACAACACTATGAGGTATACACTAAGACATAAGAGAAGTGAGCAATGTAAAACACAAGGCAAGTGCATAAAATGCTACATGTTTTAAAACAAATACAGATAAGGTCAAGTTGGGGTTCTCAAAGCAAGCTCCTTGGAAGAAATCTTTGAGATTTGCTTTCACTGTTATTTCTGCGTAGGCAATTGTGTGCCTTACTCTATTTTTTCCACTATTAGAAAACTTTAATATCTCATGAGCTTTGCAATTGATGTATTTTATAATACTTTCTCATTTTGTTTTTTTTTTGTTCATGTGTTTTATCTGCATGTGTGTATATGTACCCCATACCTGCAATGCCCATGGTGCCTAGAAAATGACATCAGCGCCTTAAAACTGAAGTCATAAATGGTATGAACTGCCATGTGGGTTCTGGTAACACAGCCTGGATCCTCTGAAAATGCATTAAGTGTATTTACCTTCTGAGTTCAATTCTCAGCCCTAAAACCCAAGCTAGTCACCGGAAATGATGATAAATCAACAATAACATATGACCTTCGGATCAACTGATTTGCTAAATATGAAGTCATGAGGTTGCAGTAAAAACTAAGCACTAAAAGCTAGGATAGAATATGCAATGAAATTTTGTGTAGTCTATCAATTACTATTTCCTACTCATTGTGATTTTTTTATTGTTATAAACAATCTGCCTCAAGCATACTTTATTTTCTATTTTTAACCAATGCATATAATAGACACACATAAAACCACACATGAACATGAATTCTCTTCTGCTCTTTTCTTTTCTTAACAATGTACCTTGTATAACTACATACAATAAAGCATTTTGTTTCATTAATTGATCATATTTAGTTGTACGATTGTGCTGTAATTTGAGCCATGCCAATTTATTCTTATAGTCATTTCTGTCATAATTTTATGTTATAGTTCTTATATGCATACATATATATCCATTGAGCTGTATTTAATATATACCTATTGAAGTATATTAAAATATTGAAAAGACTGAGGCATACTGGGTTTTCTGTGAAAACTCTCATTTTAGAAAAGCACTTGTTTTTGCTTGCTGAATCCTATGGACAGATATTGATAAGTAGTTTTGTATAATTTTGCATCCTTAACCTATGGCTATTCTCAGAACAGTATTCATTAATATTATTACTAAAACACTGTGTTTTCTCTCCTAGTGGTTAGGTGCAGTTAGTGTAGGATGAATTGAGACCATTTCTTATGAGGGTATTTAAAATCTCAGGCAAATGTTTTTTTTTGGCTGATGATAATTTTGGAGAGGAGGCAGCTGTTTTGACAGTGTTCTCCTTGCATTTGGAAACAGGTAACTTGCTTTTGCTGTTCACCTGGCATGGGTACCTTGTTGTTCAGCTCTTGGTATAGCAATATGGGAGCCCATGCCTTAAAAATATTCATTCAAACTGCACACCCTCCTATCTGCTCTTTGTAGCAGTTACGCTATTTATTCCTTTACTTGTTTTGGAACATAGTTTTAGTTCAAATAAATCAAGTATCTTTTTTTATTCTTTCAATATTTTTCTTACTGAATGTGTTCATACTGGCAAATTAAACTTTGTACATTTGTATCAACATCTGTTCATTATCTCTGGTCACAGCAATTCCATTCTCTGATTCAATTTGCTCACATTTTTCTATTCTACATATAAATGAGACCACTGGGCTTTTGCCTTTGTACCCTTGATGTACTGCTTAATAATGACAGGATGTAGAATTACTTATGAAACAAACCCCTGGACATAGTTGTGAGGAGATTTTTAGATTGACTAAACTGAAGTGGGAAAATTCACCCTCAATGTGAGTGGCATCTGCTTCCTGGCTGAAGATGTATTCCTACCTTCATCATGGTGTGCTGTCCTCTCAAAATATGAGCCTGTAAAACTCCTCCTCCTTTGAGTTGATATTGTCAGCTATTTAGTTGCAGTAATAAAAAATTCACTTATTATTGCACCAAGAATAACATCCCCAGATTCTCCCATTTCCTCAGGTGTATTTTCTTTTACTAAACTTTACACATCTGTGGACATTTGCCTCTTCTTACATAGACCTATCAGAAGGTTAGTCACAAAACAGAACAGTTGACAACTCTTAGAATCTGATTCCTTAGGAAGTGTGGATGCTCTAAATGTTGTATTGCATTTCTAGAAAACATTGCACTTTGTTTATAATTTCTGGGTTAATGCTTTTAATATAGATAATGTGGCATCTCAGCAACATGAAGTGTCATTTCTTTTTTGTCCTTAGATATAGCTCAGTGGCAGAGGGCTTGCTGCATGTGCAAACCTTGCATTATTCCACTAACACTATATGAAAAGAATAGCAAGAATACTTAACAAGCAGTTGTTTGGAGTTTGATTATTAATATAAAACAAATCTTTATATAAAATTTACATGAAATTTTTATTTATTTCCCATATCAAGAAGATAATTGCTTATGATTAATAATCTTTAATTTATAAATTCAGGCTCTGTATTTTGGCATAATTAACAAAGAGATTTTAAAATTCATAATAACAATATCAGATTTAGTAAAAAATTAAATGCATATTTTCTGTCAATGCTAAAGCAATGACAGAATTTACATAAGTCATTACATCATGACATCTGTCTGTCGCGGTTTAACACATAGGACACAGTTTCTACTGCTGAGTTGAAAATTGGTATTGGCAGACAAAAAGAGGCAGATTTAATTGTAATAATACAGCTGAGTATCAATTGTAAAAATGGGATTAAAGTTACCAGAGGGATCATTTTCACCAGTATTATGAAAATAATGGTTAGGAAATGCTCAATTAATTAAGTCACCAAGGTAGGTCCTTTCTTCATGTACTGTTACTGCAGTATTGGTAAAGTGGAGGACAAAGGCCTGAGATTATCCTTTTGTTTTGCTCAACATTTATTTTTTGCTTTTGTGAAATGGGCAATACTTTTATCCTTGCATATAAACCATCAATTTATAATTTCTTCAGTTCTCAATATGATGTTAAAGTCATGCATATCAATATTTTAAGGGAGTTTGAATAGTACTCTCTATCTTTTGAATTTCAAGTATCACAGGGAAATAGAGAAAGAATGTTTAGATTGACATAATAAGACTGATGAAATTTTTTATGATGAAAATATGTGTCATTAGTATGGACATTATAGCCATATAATGAAAATAAAAATAAACTTGTGTTGTAATAGTTTGGTCAACTCATAACAATCTAGAATTACCTGGGAAAGAGTCTTGATTATTCTAATTGAGTTGAAAAGACCCAACCTTTATGAATAATGCCATGCGGGAGACAGGGTACCCTCAACTATTTAAGAGTGGAAAAAGAGAATTGAGCACAATCATGCATGCATCCACTCCACTTTTGGCCATGGCTCGGTGGAGCTGCTTCAGGCTCCTGTCACTTTGGTTTCCAAACTGTAACCTGGAACTGTGTGCTAAAATAAACCTTACCCACCCCAAGCTACTTTTGTTGGGATTTATTATCACAGCAACAACAACAATACTTAGAAATGCCTACACTCTATTTCACTGAGTGATGAGCTAAAAACATGCTAGTGGGATGCATAGAGAAATGACTGGTCAAGAGATTTGACAGTTACAAAAGTATTGGATTCATTCATTTCTTAATTTGTCTTTTTATCGCCATTGCTTTTTATCCATGCATATAAACCATCAACTTATAATTTCTTCAGTTATAAGCCCCTTCTTAACATGATGTTAAAGTCATGCATATCAATATTTTAAATGCTGGAACATTTTTGTATGTTTATTAGAATTTGTTTGCATTTCCAGTACTTTTATCCCTGAAGTAAATGTTATAAGGGTAAAGCAGACATTTTACTTCATTATTTCCTTAAAAATAACATGTAGTGAAAGAATACACAAAAAACCACAAGTGGAAGTAAACCAATAACCTACTACTGAGATGTTTTTTTCTAGCACATGTATTTCTAATTCAGTAATAATACTCTCTACATTTTATGCACTGGTCTTTGTCAGATGGTTGCATTAGAACTTCAGAATGGAGTATGGTACTTTTTTTTGCCCAGGCGGATGTCAGCTGCTAGTAAAATCCCATGCAGTTTTCAATTATTTATTTAGAACAAAAATCTATTGAAGAAACTTTAAATTAATATCACAGCCACTTACAAAAACTTTTAGAGAAAGACATGAGATTGAATAGTATGTGTTATTTTATCAGAGGGCAGACAAGAACAAAAGATCCCTAGGGGATTATGAATCTGGGAACATCCTTCTTTGGGCTTTCAAGATGAAATGCTCCAACACAAATGAGAGCAGGACTGAATTAAACACAGAATATCAATTTTTCTATTTTGGGTAAAACAAGAGAAACAAAAATAATGTACCACCTTAAAAATCTCAATAATGAAAATAATATGATAGAAGAATTTAAAAATTAGTATTATAATAAAGCAGTGGAAAATGAGACCGATAATTGGATTTGAAATATCACAATAGTCTAACATTTGCAGAACTTTGAGGATGATAAATGGTGGATTTAGTCTTCATATACTGCTTAGTGACAGGAGAAATGGGCTTTCCATCTGCATCACTGCCTGCTATTTTTCTATGTGTGAGTAGTCAGAGTAACAGATTCAGTCTTTTTTTTTTTTTTTTCTTTTGCAATGACCCTAAGATGTGGACTCATTTGTGCACACTCTCAACTAACAAGGTCATTTTGCCATGACTCTAAAACATAGACTCAGCTGTGTGGACTCTCAACTAGTTGGCCCTGAAAAATAAGGATATGCTTGCATAACCCATTCCAGGTAGTGGAGATTAGAAGAATCCAGTATGGGGAAAACAGACAGCTTCACTAGTGATGTAGTCAGTCCTTGAAAATGCTACAAACAAACAAACAAACTGAATTGTCAGAAAATTGAGGTGAATGGTTTGTTTCTTTAAAGATGTGTTTAATTATTGCACAATGATAGTACAATATTAGAGAGATGTTCTGCAAGTCTGTTGCCACAGTGATGCTCCAAACAAAGAATGCATGACAAACATTGTGCTCATAGAGGCATGATTGTGCTTTCTACATGCTTTCACAGCAGTGTGGTACTGAACATTCTCAGGAAACTCACCAGTTCTATACCCAAATCAAATTTTGCACCTGGAAATTTTAATTTTAATTTTAAATATTTTATCCTCTCGCAGTTATTACTCTTTCTCCATTTGGGGCAGCAGGACTTTCAGATTGCCTGCTTTCTAGCCTTCTGCCCTTTCTTACTTCGATTAGAGTACCTTACCTTTAAAAAAGGCAGTTGAAAATTAGAGTGTTACCCCATTAACTTTATGGAATGGTTGTATGTTATGCTCTGTATTCATCAAGCTTTCCAAAATAAGTGTTTAAAACACTATGACTTGACTTTCATTTTTCCAGTGTGTTTCTAACACAGGAGAGATTTCTTTATCTTATAGAAAACCCAGTCACATTTTAATGCAGATAGCACTTGGCTTTACACTTGCAAGTTGTCCTTGATGACACTGATCTTTGCTTCACAAAATTGCTCACTTTTTCCAACAATTGACCTGAGAGACCTGGTTTCTTGTGGATAATCCTTTTAACAACATTGGATTTGGGGATCTTCATCTATTCTTTAATAAGCTCATTGGCCAGTTAGCCTTACCTTATCCCAGAGTCAGCTTTCCAGACTGATCATCATCCACCTTTCTTATTGAATCTGCATGAAAACTATCTGAGAAGACAAGAGGGTTTGAAATTGAAGCTCAGGCTTTGATGGTGTAGCAAGGCCTGTCATATCTGTGATCCGATAGTGAAAACCAAGGAGCTCTAGACTATTCAGCATTGTATAATTTCTGATGGTTATATTGCATTTCCTAGTCATCAGTCCAAATGCTCATATTTTAATCTTGGCTCACACATTATTTTCTCCATATTCATGTTTACTTTTTGGTTCCTTGTGACTCACAGTATACATGCTGTGACATATTAACTTTATGTTCGATACTATTGTTTCTACTATCTTTTCTCTTTTTGTCATTTGTTCTTGTAAGTGAAACCAAATGAAGTGCACATTTAGGGGAACCATGCTTTATTCATCTCTCATATAGCAGCTACAATTCACTGGTAGTATTTTATAGGGACAGTGTGAATATATGCATATTATATGCCTGTGACATCACCATATAATCAGAGCCATATACACGGTCTAATGTGGACTCTAATGACAATTCAACTAAACCTGTTCCATTATTTATCTTTTTCTGTTGTTGTCTGTGGTGACTGAAGAACAGATATAGGAAAATTACATAAAAGTAGTAGATACAGACTACAGTAAAAATACAGACTAATCAAACACAGAACAAGATATGGTGGTGCCATCATTAGATCTGAGCATTCAGGAAATTAAGGCAGTGACATAAGGCCAGCTTGGGGTTGGTTATACAGCCCACTTGGTAGAGTGATTGCCTAGTATGCACTAGGTACCAGGATCATCATAAATATTATACCACACACACATGTACTTCACACACACACACACACACACACACACACACACACACACACACACACACACACACACGATCAATTCCTGGACCAAAGACTCTTTGTGGACAGCAATATGGCTCAGTCTGCAAAAGCATTTTCCAGCCATCTTAGCAGTCTAACTTGATCCCTGGAATTGACACAGTGTAAGGAGAGAACTGACTCTTGAAAGTTGACCTATCACCTCCACAATGTGTTGTAGCATGTACTTCATATCCTAACAAAGAAACAGTTAAAAATTGTATTTACCTTTTTGCTAGTTATTCCAGACAGTTTTTCTCATCAGATGAATTTACCCATCTCCCCACTGTGATAACATGATAGTGCTTCCCTCAACCCTGCCTCTACTAGATGTATGCAACTCATCCTAAAGATGGTACCATATTCTCCATTGTGTTTCTTTTGCAACAGTGAGATGACTTTCCCAGTATCATAACTTCCATGGATGGAAGTGATAGCTCAGCAACGAAGAGCATTTGCTACTCATTCTTAAAAACTATTCATTTATTTTTTGTGTATGTGTGTTTTGGTGGCATGGATTTCTGTGTGCCACATGTGTGCTGGTGGCTACAGGGACCAGAAAAGAGGAATTGATTCCTTGGCACTGGAGCTCTAAATGTTTGTGAGTTTCCATTTGGGTGCTGAAAATGAAGCCCAGGTCATCTGTAAGACAACCCAGTACCTGTGACCCTTGATAAGGACATCATTCAGTTCATGGCACCCACTTGATGGCTCACATCTGACTGTACCCGAAGTTACAGGCTATCTAATTCCTTCTTCTAGCCCCTCTGTGTACCAGGAATGCCCATGATGCACATAAATACAAGAATCTACACATTCCCATTGAAAATATTATTTCTTTTAAAAAAGAATATGTTACTGAACTTTCTATAAAGTTATTTTCTACTCCAGTTTTCAGAGTCACTCTGTTGGGATCATCCTTTTCCTTTTCATGTATATTCTGCATTTATCTTTTATGTTGCTTTTCTCTTCTTTACAGAAATCAATAAGGTTCACCTGCCTGCAATGTATTGATAGATATTTTTCTAATGTCTTCTAGATACTTTATTTTGCTTATGAAATTCTCACCATAAGATCAATCAATGTGTTCTGATTCTTTTCCATGTCAATGATTTGTTATTTCTCAACAAGTTGTTGTGATGTTTAATTTGATGTACTTCTTTTCTTGTTTGACTTAATCTTTCAAAAGTGTTCAGTTTTTATTGAGAACCCTCATTTTTATATTCCTCTCAATTGACTTACAGACTTGTACATCTTCACTTTATTACTTTAAACTGTAGTATATTTTCATAAGAACACTTTTGGTTTTAGAGTTTCTTGTGCTTCATAATAAAACTGCGATAATGGCCGAGAGATCTCTCAGCACTTTCCATGATCCCACGTGCATATGAGATCCTGGTTGCTAGAGAGTGATGCTTTTGTTACCACTGATGAACATGCTCTGTTGCATCATCATCTCTCCAGTGCAGGGGTTTAGGGTAACAAACATATAATGGCATCTGGGCTGCAGAAGTAATAACTTCTATATCACACAATAATTGTACTGTTCCAAATATCCTCTGTGCTTACCATTTTAAGCTCTTTCTCCTTCCAACCCACTGCAAAACAAGACTGTTTACACTCCTCAAAATTTTACCTTTTCTAATATGTTGATTAGTTAGAATCAGACAGTATGTAGCCTTTTGAGGTTGCTTGTTTTCACTTAGTAAGATATCTTCACATCTCCTTATGGATTGCAAGTTCACCTTGCTATTGTTAGGAAACTCACAGTCTACTATCTGAGTATGCCATGAGCAACCCATTAATCTACTGAAAAACATTGATTGGTTTTTCATACTGAAAATTATGAATAAAACTATTGTAAGAATACATTTTAAGTAGTGTGTTGACTTAAGTTTGAAACTCATTTGGATAATTAATTGTTGGGAGCCAAATCTCAGGGCTTGGCATGAGATCCTAGGTCATGCTGGGCAGGCCACATAGTTAACCTTTACATAGCAGCTCCTTAGAACCTCAGCTCAAGAAAAGAAACAACTTAAACCAGTTCTCTACCCACAGGCTCAGTCACCTAGGCAACCCCTTCCTGGACCTCTTACTCATGAACTCTTCACCCTGCCAAACATCTTCTTTGTGGCTTCCTAATATCCTGCCTATACCAACACCTGGTGTGCAAACAACCCATTCTGCCCTTCTCCATATCCTGACTATATAAGCTAGCCTGAGAAAAATAAAGTTTGCCACTTGATCAGAATCCTGTCTTGTGGTCCTTCTTTCTGCGTCTCTTGTCCCCATTCCTTATCCCTGACTCTCTTGCCTCAGGTTGATGTCCTGCAGGTCGGGACAATTAATGGAAGAGCACACTTGATGGGTCATATGGTTAAAATATGTTGTATTTCATGAATACCCTTAACATTTTGTAAATGAACTCCCAAGATGATGCATGAAAAGTTAGCAGCAGCAATGAATAAGAATTCTTGCTGCTATTTACCTGGCTAATATTTAATGCTGTCTATTATCCATATACTAGATTTTGAACATTCTAGTGTCATGTCACTGGTTTTCTTTTAATTTCCCCAATAAAAGTATGTGTATGCTTTGAGATGTGTATATTTCTATTTTGGAATATTTTGTATGGGCTACCTAGTCCCCTCCTTTCATAAAAATATATTATTTTCTCATATGACATATCCTGATTATGGTCCCCCTGTTCTTTTCCTCCCAGTCTCATCCTGCCTTTCCTTCCATCCATATCCACTCCCTTATGCATCTAATTAGTAAAGAACTGGCTTCTAGGAGATAGAAACAAAACATTCAAGTTGGACAAGGTAAAGCAACACAAAGGAAAGCGACCACGAGGAAGTACAAGCATCAGAGACCTACTCAGGAATGCCACAAAATTCCTAAACTCAACGGTGTAGTGAGATATCCACTCCACCTGCACCTGGGGCGCTGACCTTGCCCACTTCGTGTGGACCTGACAGAGTGGGTTTTACATCTGGGATCTGGACAGGTGACTCTCTCTCTTGCTTCCTGGTCGGGTCACAGAGGGCAGGCAGCCTGGGCGAATCCTTGGAGCTGGAACTTGCAGCGGTTACCCGCTTATTGTTAAGTGCATTCTCCCGAAAAGAGTTACGTCAACCTATTTTGAGATTAGTCCCATGAATCTTGATCCATGCAGAACTGTATACATAAGAGCAGAGGACTGGTGGAGACCCATGCATGCCCTGTGATTGTTGCTCCAGTCTCTGGGAGTTCATGTGAGCTTTGCTCAGTTGATTTAGAGGCACTTGTTTTCCCGATGTCCTCCATCCCCTCTTGCTCTTACACACTTTTTACTTTCTCTCCTGTGGGATTCCCTGAGCTCTGAGTGGAGGGATCTGATGGAGAAATCCTATTTAGAGGTGTGTGTTCCAAGGTTTCTTTCTCTCTGCACAAGGTCTTCCTGTGCGTTTCTGTATTTGTTCTCATCTTTGATAATAACTGAATAACACAATCATCTATGAGTATAATAGACTATCATTAGGAGTCATTTTATCATTACTTTTTTTATTTAAAGAACAGTAGTATTTGCTTTTACTTTAGGTGTCTGGAATACCTCGTCTTTGGTTCGTGGTTACCCAAACGGTGTCTGCTGTGGGTTCCATCTCATGGAGTAGACTTTAATTCAAATCATATATTGGTTGGTTACTCCCACAAAGTTTGCACCATCATATGCTTAAGCAATGATGGGAGGCCTATTAGTGTACAAATTTCTTTTGTTTTTTGAGATTATAATATAATTTCATTAGTTATCCCCTTTCTTCCCTTCCTCCAAACTATCCAATTCATTTTTAGTAGGGATCATCTTGCTATCGAGTTTCCAGTGTTATTTTTATATGCTCACTGTTAATCCTATATCAGATTGACTTTTGTAAATATTTTCTCAGTTGGTGATATCTCTGGAAAGTGGCTTTTGCAGGAGTTTCTCCCTTTCTGCTTAGGACCCAATCCTAACCCTCTCCCATGATAAGCAAATACTCTGTCACTAAACTAAATCCTCAGTCACTCAGAGAAGCTTTTAATTTTAGTAAAGTCCACCCTATTAATCAATCATTGATTTCATATTATAATTATTATATAAGACAACTAGTTCAAAAGCTATCTCAACTTCTCCTATAAGTATAATTTAGCTATTTTGTCATTTACATTTTATGTTTGAGTCATTAATCCATTTGAGTTATTTAATGTGAAATTGATTTACAGATTCTTTTTTCTCCTTGATATGAGTGTCCCGTTGTTTCGAATAAGAAAATTTTCTTAGGGACATACTACCAAAGTACAGCTTTGTGGAACCAATGAAATTTATTGGGGTTATTTGCAGGAATATTGGTGAGGAGTCAATTACTGGAACAGAAATGTCTCAAAGACAGTGGCATCATGAAAGCCCACCCCAGCATGGGCAACAGTTCACAAAAGCTGGGGACCTGAAGCACATGGCACAGCCTGAAGGTAACTGAGAAGGTAGAAAGTGTTCTTTCTAAGTCACTCATTTGGTCTAAACTCTTCCAGGCAGCCCCGCTGGTTTCAGCTTCTTCAAGCTAGCTGGAGTTATTTCAGAGTCTCTTCTACAACTTAGCTTGTCTGAAAGTCTTCTTTGCCCCTCAACTCCACTCATCTGAGAGGGACTCTTGTTTTATTGCTTATTGTGGAAGGGAGGGATATATGGAGTCTGGTCAGATTCCTGGGATGCTGAAGTCATTTTGAGTTGCTTACTTTCCTGTATAAGGAGATTCCTGCAGGTTGGAACTTTTTATTATCAGAAGAAGCTGTTATACATGAAGCTATTCCCACAGCATTTGATTCTTTTCTTCATCATATTGCCTTCCCTTCTTTATCAAAGGGTACTTATATTTATCTTGGTCTGATGCTGAATAGGTTTTAATGTTGACATTCCATTTCTTCCATTGGATTTACCTAAATTAGGAAAAGATTTGCCTTTTTGCTAATATTCAGATAGTTCCAAAATATGCTTCACATTTTAGAGTAAATGTTTCTCTCTGTATGATTTTCATAATTACACTAATCTTCTACATTGGAATACATATTTTCTGTTTTAAAGTTCTCTTAACTGGATTTTGTATACACTAAGCTATAACCATAATTTATTATAACTTTAACACTATGTTCACTCGTTCCCTTAGAATAAAAAATAAACATGATGTATTCAGTCATGTATGTTGTATGATAAGTGATAAAAGGCAGGATTCAGGGGTTACAAATACTATGACATATTGTGGAAAAGGTAAAATTATAGGGACAGGAATTTTTTAGACATACAAAGATTGATCGCTTAAAGTAACATTAGGAAACATTTGGATGTAGGAAAAGTGTTCTATGTCAGAATCATGCATTTTTCATAACTAGCAAAATTATACCTAAGAATGTGTATGTATTTTGAAGAGTTTTTAAGCTTTTGACATTTTTAAAATTACTAGTTTTCCTGCTTCCTATGCTACACTTTAGTTTTTATCTCTAATAGCTAAAATTTGCTTTAAAACAGAACACCTTAACAATTCACTTTCTAGTGTTGAAAAAACAGTGGTAGTCTCTCTCTCTCTCTCTCTCTCTCTCTCTCTCTCTCTCTCTCTCTCTCTCCTCTCCTCCTACTCCTCCCCCCTCCCTCTCTTTCTCCAAGAAAGGAAATTATTTTAGCTCTTCTTTTCATTGTTCCTGAGATTTTCATGATTTGGAATTTTGTTAGCCCTCCAAGAAAAATTGAATAGCAGTGGTGACACAGACACCCTGAGTTTTGTTAAATTGATCTCATATTTTGACTAAGTGAGAAAAAGTACGTTTGGCATTTTTTAAAATAATTTGATGAATCATCTTTATTATATATAAAAGTTTCATTAACATATTTACTTAATCTTTAGCAACATTTACATGGAATGCATTAGTTATAGAAAATGTGTTGCAAAGTTTTAAAATTTCCTATAATGTGTTATGATTTTTTAATATTGTGACTCATATTCCTCTAACATGAAGATATTTACAGTTCTTAATTTCTGAAAAATATGAATGTGTGAGACTACATTAAAATATCATTAAAGGAAAATATATTCTCCAGTAATATTTATATTCATACAGTCTGCATTCCAATTTAATGTAACATTTGAGCATCTGTAGTAAACATGTCAATAAGCTATTATCTTTACTTTATGATAGTTTAACATTGCAAACTTTCAAAAAAATGTATTTACAACTTCAAGTTCACAAATTCAGTGTGCCTTTCCTCTAGTAAATGTGCTATTATGCACTTTAATATAAAAAGGGAACTGTTTGGGTTATGCTGATAAGATTGTTCATATATGCTAATTTAATTTTGATTGTGGATTGGTTATATGGTTCATTTCACAGTCATTGCATATTTAATGGTTTAGTTTAATAATTAATAGCAGATGGTCTTAGTATGGAAACTTTAATACATCTGGTTTTGGTGAATGCATTTGAAAAGACAATGCACAGTTGTCATTTTGTACATGCTGACACCCTAATATATTTGGGCATCCTAATATATATGGGTACAATTTACTAATTAAACAGAAAGAAAACTTACTAAATATAACTGTTGATTTATAATTTGTGTGCTATACATGATATTTTGCTTCAGAATTTTTTAAATTATTGTGACAGTCTTCAATACATATATTCATGAAGGTGGAAATTGAGACACATGGAGCGTATATGATTTGTTCCCATGATAAATATGATTGATAGGCTATGATTATGGTTTAATTCAACAACTTTATGCTTAACTATGTTGTCCTTTGAAGCAGATTGGATTTAAACAATTTCATTTGGTTTTCTTAATAATCAGAAGCATGTTAAATCAGAAATACTTTCTTATAAGAATTGTATTCTTAACTACCACCAAGGACTAATCAAATCCAAAGAATTGATATTTGCAAGAATCAATAAGATACTATAAAGTAGATTTTTGCTATATTTAATTGGCAGTATATTTGATGATGAGATAGCTTTCCAGTGTTCTTGACTGTTTTCCCTCAAATATGTCAGAGGACAGTTCATTCTCTCTTTGTCTTCAAGATCAACCATTATGTGATAGTGTGAATATTCCTAAGATTCTAGTTCATACTTATTAAAGTCATATGAAGTGAATCATATGGAATGAGAGAATTGTCATCTGTATGTTAGAGACACTAGAACCATAATTATTGAATTTGGAAATAATGTAAGCATTACTGATAATTTTCCTTAACAAGAAGAGTTGAGGTGGTGCTGTATAACTATGCGTGTTGATTTCAATGTCTCTTCACAGTGTACCATGGTTATTTTAAATGACTGTTTAAAATTTGCTCATATCCCCAAAAAGTTTACATAAGTAAAATCAGTCATTTTTTCTTTTACTTTCCATGGCATTTTAAAGCATATGACTAGATGTCCAAATACTTACGTCCTTTGTTTAATTATAAAATTCTTCAAGTTACATCAGACTGCTGTGAATCAGTTCATATGTAATGTTACAGTAATTGTTTTATAGAAGCTGCAGCCACATTTCCAAAAGTCATTAATAGTGGATCATTATAGAGTCCAGCATGTCATGCACACAAGTCTTAACACATGCACTGGTACCACATTTTCTTTCACACATAAGAACAAAGACCTGGGCACACCAGCCAACTTAACCCTGCATGCTGATGAACAGATGATACATAGAATGCATGACTAAGACAGGGTTAATCAATCCTAAAGAAGCTTATGTAACATTTACAGGGACATAGTAGCAACTGGAGAGCCTGCCTTGAGTATAACAAATATGTGTTTCTCTCTTAGGCAGAAGCTTTTCTTTAAAAGACATGAAGTAGAAATAGAGAACAGAGTCAATGGGAGATGGAGAGGAAATACTGACATAGAAGTGAATATTAAGACACCATATGTGTATGCATAAAATATCATAGTGAAACTCTGTTTGCCAAAATAATACAAGCTAAAGGAATATAATTTGTAAGATAGCAGTTGACCCTTTGCATAAAGTCATGAATTCATGACTAATAACCAAAAACTGTTTATTTGTACATTAATGATACTATAATGTAAATTATATTTATTTCTCTGCTCTAGCATATGTAATGAAAACTTGTTGACAAATTTTATTTTAAATATTATTCATAAGTACTCTCTTTATATGCATATACATATATGTAGTCTTAAAAATAGGCATTAAGGATATTTATGTTGTTTGAGAGTATTGTCAGACAAAGTCAACTTGCAGCTGATCTGATGGAGGGTGTCCTTATATATGCTCTGAATATATGTTTATCTTACTGGTTGATGAATAAATGTTGATTGTTCAGTAGCCAGGTAGGAAGTATAGGCAGGGATACCAGACTAGGAGTATTCTGGGAAGAAGAAATGCAGGGAGCAGTCACCAGAGAGATATGCCACATAGCTACTGGGAAGATAAGATACCCAGGCAGGCTTCATAAGCCAAGACTACATGGAGATACATAGATTAATAGAAATGGGTTAATGATTAAGAGAGAGAGCTGGCCAATAAGAACACTGAGCAATAGGCCAAACAATTTTTAATTATAAGCCTCTGTGTGCTTATTTGGGACTAAATGGGGCCATGGAATCAGAAGGGACAGAAACTTCACCTACACGTATCCAATCAGTTTTGATTTGTATGAGAATCTGAACTGTAGCTTTAAGAAATTATAATTTTGGATCATCTCAAATATCTGTATAATAAAGGCATTGTTTTCCCATTAAATCTCAAAGATATATATATATCTTTGATATATATATATATACATATATATATATGTATATATATGGTATATATATATATGGTATGTTTGAATACATATTTGTACATACATTACATATGCATATTTCAATTTATATGGACTTTTAAAATGTGTACAATGAAATACAATAATTAAAATGAATAAATTACAATAAACACTCCAGTTTTCAAAGCAATGTTATGAACATTTTCACAGGAATTAGATGAATACTGTTTTACTATCATTTTGAATCTGATGCAGGTAGAATTCGTGGCTATTTACAAGAGGGTGTGACCAAAAAGAATCAACTAAGTGAAAAATTGAAGAATTTATCATGTAAGATCAGTGTACCAGGGATTTCAATACAAGTAGAGCACATGGCATCAATTCTCTGTCAATTTACATGTACTGTAAATGGAAATTTTTAACAAATGAATAATGCATAAAATATATCCAGTAAGATATAAATGTTAATTAAAGAATATAGCACTCCATTTGGTAGAGAGTTGATCATTAAGAGTAAGCTTGTAGACAAAAGTTTCTGTCCAGTACCAAATAAACACACAGAGACTTACATAAATTTTAAATTGTTTGACTGATGGCTAAGGTTTCTTATTGGCTAGGTCTCTCTTAATTATTAATCCATTTCTATTAATCTATGTATCTCTACCTGGTCTTGGCTTACCAGTGAGATCATGGTCTCTTGTTTCCTCAGAAGCTACAAGGCATCTCCTTGACTCCACCTATTACTTTTCTCTATCCCTTTTGGATTTCCCACCTGGCTAAATCCTGCCTGTCCATTGCCTGAAACAACTTTATTCATCTTCATCAACCAATAAGAGAAACACATATTCTCGGCATACAGATTGACATCCCCCATCATGCGCTCTCAAAGAACATGTGAAAAGGAGCCTGGGACCTAGGTGAGAGTGACCCCTGCAAGGAACTGGGGAATGAGAATCCAGGCCATGAGACAGCAGATACCCATTCTTTAGGACAGCACATGGTAGGCACAGTAATGACTGATTCCCCACAATAGATGAGAGCAAAATGGTGAGAGTTTTAAAATTATTTCTATGGCCAACTAGGGCTGGTAAATGTAAACCAAAGGAGAAACCCGGGATTTTATCCTGAATATAAACAGCAATGATTGAAGTGAAGATGTTTAATCTGATTCCCATTTTCAAGGCTGAAACTGAGGTAGGTGTGCAATCATTATGGCATCAGTGGAGGTCAGACACAGTCTGCTTTCTTCATGATGAGTCTTAACTGCATGCATGTGGCAGTAAAAGAAATTTAAATGCTAGGCATTGGTGGTGCATGCCTTTATTCCCAGCACTCGGGGGGGCAGAGACAGGCGATGCCTGTGAGTTTGATGCCAGCCTGGTCAACAGAACAAGTATCAGGATAGGCTCCAAAGCTATACAGAGAAACCCTGTCTTGGGAAAAAAAAACAAAAAACAAAACAAAACAAAAAATCCAGATGATTCATTAGTGAACTTGGTTTCACTTTGAGATTTGTGCTAGTATACTATGCAATCCTGCCATAGTTTAATGTATATTTCTTAAGAAAATAGGAGAACTTGTGTCTTTTAACCTAAGAGTTAACTCTGTACAATAGGCTGGCTAATTGAATGCCAGAGAAGCATTCCTTTCCCACTTGGTAGAGCTTCTGTCCCTTGTACTGACTGAATAAGTTATCTTTTCAACATCCTCCAGTTAGCTCAGCATACACCATAACACTCTGAGCATTTTACTTCTGCACTGCCTCATGGGATCCTGAATCATGGACCATGGGCTCTTGGCAATCTTCCCTTGAAATGGAAAGAGAATATCTCATCTTCTAAATGCCACCAGTGTTAAGCTTCATTGTTGCATACTGATCAAATACACTGCAGAAAATCTGTTACATCCATCTTAGCTCAATTTATGAGAACTGGTATAACTTACAATGTAAAATTATTGCTGAAAAGAAAACAGTTTGGTAAGGTGCAAAGTTTGGACACAGGTTTCCACAAATTCTAAGGACTCTATCACTGGGCCAACCCACAACAACAGCAATACCAATTCTAATAATCCAGTTTTTCATTAATATATTTAAAATACTTCTCTATGTTTTGAAATTAAAATATAGTTACACAATTCCCCTCTTTCCAACAGTTTCTGTATATTGCCTTATCTCAAATTCATGAACTCTATTTCTTTAATAGTTGTTATACAATTAGTATATTTTTAAGGCAGAAAGACAAAGAACAATACTTCATGTTCAATATATATTTAGACATTGAACATAAGAAACAAAAAAGGATGCTGGTCTTAATGCTGTTAACTTGACCTAGAGAACAGTGCTGGACAAATATATTTTGTTTTGTTTTGGTTTCATACAACTTCCCACCGTCTTAATTTTTATGAGACCTGCTTTTACTCTGAATTCAAGACTCTACACAATGAAGATTTGTTGATGAACATGGAGCAGATATAAGCAGAGATAGGGGCAGGACATGGAGATGAAGTCCTGCATGGTTCAAGGCTAAGCAGTCCTGTCCTGGGACTTAGACATGGAAATACCTTACAAAGCCTCTGCTTGGTCTGAACTCGGTTACCAAAGGGCACTCAACACAAACTGACATGCTAAAAAATGCTTAAAATACCAGCTGATCCATCATTGTTTATATTTATATATTGTGCTTATATATTATATATATTAATGATCTTGAGACTGCACAGTGTAATGAATACTTGCATTAACCTGCTTGTAATGGTTCTTATTATTTTCTTACTTACCCAAGATTTTTATGCATTTACATACCACTACATAGAGCATATAAGAAGCATCAATGCCCACAAATTTACAAATGGAATTTACACTTTAAAGTTTCCATATTTATATTCAAGACCAACTACCCACCCAAGTCCATAATAATACACCATATTCTCAAATGATTTACCCCTACACTTAAGTTTATAATATATTTTTGAAGTTTAACATCAATTTATGAAGGCAATATTCAATTTTTATCAGATACTGACTACAATCTGACTACTCACCATCACCATTCATGTTAGTTTTCCGGCCTTAATCATTTATTGCCAAAATACTACAGTGCATTCTAATCTTGTCTTCCTGCTTCTGCTATTGTCCCTTTTAGGACAGAAGAGTGCTGTAAAACAAAGGGACACAATGATATTTTTCAGTTAAAGGCCTTGATATTTCCTCACTTCACAATAAAACCGATAGTCAAAAGAATGCTTTACCAAACTTCTAGAACATTTGCCTGTCTTATGGTCTCCCTACTTATCTAGACTTCTTTGTATCCCTCATTTCAGTCTCAGGGGAATCCACACTGTCTATCCCTTTTGCTGTACATTGAACACTGTGTAGCAGTCAGTAACTCTCTTGTAATTGGTAGTCCCCGTGTTAGGACAACTTTTATGACATGCCCATGGTTTTGTCTCATCTTCTGTATTAAAATTCATACACTTATTTCTGTATTTCAGTGTTTTCTTTTTGCTAATAGTAAATAGATGTTTGGCACAATATATTCAAATTACAGTTTCATCTCCCCCAACTCCTCTCAGATTCTCTCCATTTCCAGATTTACCCAAAATACACCCTTTCTTTCCCTCTCTCTTTAGAAAAAACCTGGCAGGCATCTAAAGAGTTTAAATTGGAAGTCTCCATTGAGTCCCTCCCATTCAAGATGGAGGAACTAAGGAGAGAGGAAAGACTGTAGGAGTCAGAGGATACGGAGGACACCAGGAGAACATAGCCCAATGTGTCAACTAAGCAAGGTTCATAGAGACTGAAGTGACAAGCATGGGTTCCAAAAGGGCCCATACTATGTCTTCTGAGTACATCTTATTGTGTTAGCTTGGTATTTTTATAGGGCTTTTAATAGTGGGGTCAGGTATTTCTTTGCCTCTTTTGCATGCTCTTGAGAATCCTTGCTCCTATTTGGTGTCCTTTCCAAGCCTCCATATGAGGATTTTTGACGTGTTTTATTGTATCTGTTTTTGCCTGTCATATTTTGGAGGCCTGCTCTTTACTGAAGAGGAAATGGAGGTGGTTTGGATCTGGGGTAGAGTAGAGGTGTGAGGGGGGAAGTAGGATTGAAGGGAAATTGGTTGGGATGTATTGTATGAAAGAATAATCTATTTTCAATAATAAAATGAAATCAAATCAAATAAAAGCAAGCAAATGAACCAGAATAAGACAAATTAAATAAACCAATCGGGGAAAAACCCAAAAAGCACACACACACACACACACACACACACACACACACACACACACAACCACATACACACGTTAAGATACACATATTCATACACACAGGAAACTTATAAACAAAATCAGAAATTAATATTTAAGCAAAAGGTTAAAAAAATGCTCCAACAAATCATAATGAGACAAAACACAAAAGCAAAAACAAAAACCACAAAACCCTCTGAAAATGCCATTGAGTGTGTATTGTATTGGCTATCTGCTGTAGGTCTCAGAGTTCTTCCCTTAATTGTGGTTTGTTTAAAGCCAGGGAAAGTCCACTGAAGAAAACTAATTTTTCTTTTATGGGCAATTATCAAGTGGAGATAGCTTCTAGGTTAACAATGGGGACTTTTATTTATTTCCCCTTTCATCAACAGGACCTCACCTCGGATAGATTTGTGCAGGCCCTGAGCATGCTTCCCCAGTCTATTAATTAATATGTGTGTGTACACACACACACACACACACACACACACACACACACACACACACACAGGGCCCTTCTTTCCTATAGTGGCATTCACTAGTACTTTGCTTACTCTCAAATTAGAGTCAACATTTGTAATATGGAGTTTTAAGGAGTGTTAAAGAGGAGTTGTTTGCAAGTGAGAATGATGATTGTACAGTGGTGTCATACATCAGAAACACCCTCTGCAGGAAAGATGGACTGGAGGGTCAAGAAAGACTGCTATGTTGCTGTACCAGAAATTTCATTTAAAGACAAAATGGTGATATGAAAAAAATTAAGTAAACATGGAGTATTGTGATGAAATGCATAATTTCATTGAGCACATTCCACTAGAGGTAATGTTGAATGTCATTCAAGTCTAAAGGGAAGGAAAAGTTAAAACATTTTATGATTTAATTTTGTCATGCATGTTTGGAAGCATAGAAGTGCTACCTACAAAGATATGGAGTTATGTAGAGATATTTATTGTAGCACATGAAAAAAGGATAACCTTAGTTTTGACAGTTGGATGTGAAGTATTGAGGAAAATACAAGTTGGGGGAGAAGAGAGCATGAAGTCTGTGTGTAGTCTTTTTTGATTTGATTGTTTGCTTTGGTATATTAACTAGATTATTCCAAGCCCTTGAGAGACCATAACATGATATGGAAAATGGCACTAAGCATCTCATCTATTAAATATCAATCTTCAGTGGCTTGCTTATGGTTTTGATGGAAATTTCTAAAAGAGATTCCTGGTGCTTTCAAACCAGTTGCTGTACAGTGAGTAGGTTAAAAATAAAACTGTAAAAGTCATGGAATTAGAAAGTATGTTGAGCAGCATTAAATTCTTTTTAAAATTCTATGGAGTATTATTATAATAAATAAGTTCCAAAAGAACACATAAAGCCAGAGAAGTATCCAATGATCTAAGAGTTTATTTTTAATGAAGCTGACTGTAGAAATAATTGGTATGAATTGAATAGATGTTTTGAAAAGTCACTATTCTGGAAATATGTTTTGGGTGATTTTCAAAATCAACAAATCACAAAAAAACCCACACACACTTATAGTGGGAGACTTCAACATCCCACTCTCACCACTTGACAGGAACACCAGACAGAAACTTAACAAAGAAAAAAAAGGAACTAATCGAAGTTATGGCCCAATTGGGCTTAACAGATATCTATAGAACATTCCACCCAAATACAAAACAATTTTCCTTCTTCTCAGTGCCACATGGAACCTTCTCTAAAATCGACAACATAGTTGGAAACATAGCAAACCTCAACATGTACAATATATTGAAATAACCCCCATGCCGGGTATTGGTGGCTCATGCCTTTAATCCCAGCACTCAGGAGGCAGAGGCAGGCGGATCTCTGTGAGTTCGAGGCCAGCCTGGTCTCCAGAGAAAGTGCCAGGATAGGCTCCAAAGCTACACAGAGAAACCCTGTCTCGAACAAACCAAAAAGAAAAAAAAAAAAGAAAGAACCCCCTTTATCTTATCAGACCACCATGCTTTAAAGTTATAATTCAACAACAACAGGAGTTACAGAAAACCTACAAACTAATGGAAATTAAGTAACACCCAATTGCACAATTCCTGGGTTGAGGAAGGAATGAAAAAAGAAATTAAAGATTTCCTAGAATTCAATGAGAATGCAGACACAACATACCCAAACCTATGGGACACTTTGAAAGCAGTGGTAAGATGAAAGGTCATAGCTCTAAGTGCACACATGAAGAAACAGGAGAATAATCACACTAGCAAATTAACAACACAACTGAAAGTTTTAGAAAACAAAGAAGCCAATACATCCTGGAGGAGCAGAAACCAGGAAATAATCAAATTGAGGGCTGGAATCAATAAAATGGAAACTAGGAGAACAATACAATGAATCAATATAACGAAGAACAGACAATATAACAACATAGACAAAACTTTATCCAATCTTACCAAACAACAGAGAGTGAAAATGCAAATTAATAAAATTAGGAATAAAAAGGGGGACATAACAACGGACACAGAGGAAATTCAGAGAATCATCAGGTCGTACTTCAAAAAACTATATTCCTCAAAATTTGAAAATTTAAGGAAATGGACAATTTTCTGGAGAGATTACACTTATGAAAATTAAATGAAGAACAGATAAGCAACATAAATAGGCCTATAAACCCTAATGAAATTGAAGCAGTCATCAGAAGTCTCCCAAGCAAAAAAAAAAAAAAAAAAGCCCAGGGCTAGATGGCTTCAGTGAAGAATTCTACCAGAAATTCAAGGTACAGCTAATACCAATTCTCCTCAGAGTATTCCACACAATAGAAGCAGAAGGCTCATTGCCAAACTCTTTTTATGAGGCTTTAATAATTTTGATACCCAAGCCACACAAAGACACAATTAAGAAAGAGAACTACAGACCAATATTCCTCATGACCATTGATGCAAAAATTCTCAATTAAATACTGGCAAATCAAATCTAAGAACACATCAGAAAAATCATCCACCATGATCAAGTAGGCTTCATCTCAAGGATGAAAGGATGGTTCAACATACAGTAATCCATCAATGTAATCCACCACATAAACACACTGATGAAAAAAAAAACATGATTATCTCACTAGATGCCGGAAAAAGTCTTTGACATAATCCAAAACCCCTGGCGATAAAGGTCTTGGAGAAATCAGGGATAACAGGAACATACCTGAACTTAATAAAAGCAATATACAGCAAGCCAACAGCCAACATCAAACTAAATGGAAAGATACGCAAAGTGATTCCTCTAAAATCAGGGACAAGAAAAAGCTGTCTACTCTCTCCATACCTCTTCAATATTGTCCTTGAAGTTCTAGATAGAGCAATAAGACAACAATAGGAGATCAAGGGAATACAAATGGGAAAGGAAGAAGTCAAACTCTCACTATTTGCAGATGAGATGATAGTCTACATTAGTGACCTGAAAAACTCTAACATGGAACTCCTACAGCTGATAAACACCTTCAGCAAAGTGGCAGGATACAAGATTAACTAAAAAAGTCTGTAATCCTACTATATACCAATGACACACATTGGTGGAGAAAGAAATCAGAGAAACATCACCCTTTACAAACAACATAGAATACATTGGGGTAACACTAAGCAAAAAACGAGAAAGACCTATACCATAAGAATTTTGAGTCTCTAAAGAAAGAAATTAAAGAAGATACCAAAAAATGGAAAGATCTCCCATGCTCTTGGATAGGTAGGATCAAAACAGTAAAAATGGCAATCTTTCCAAAATCACTCTACACATTCAATGCAATCCCAATCAAAATACCAACACAATTCTTCACAGACCTTGAAGAACAATTCTCAACTTTATATGCAGAAACAAAAGACCCAGGATAGCCAAAACAACCCTGTACAATAAAGGAACTTCTGGAGGCATCAGCATCCCTGACTTCAAACTCTATTACAGAGCTATAGTCCTGAAAACAGCTTAGTGTTGGCACAAAAATTGACAGGTAGAAAAATGGAATAGAGTTGAAAACCCTGATATTAACCCAAACACCTATAAACACCTGATTTTTGGAAAAAAATTCAAATTCATATACTGGAACAAATATAACATCTTCAACAAATGGTGCTTTCATAACTGGATGCAGACATGTAGAAGACTACAGATAGATCCAAGCCTATCACCATGCACAAAACTTAAGTCAAAATGGATCAAAGATCTCAATATAAATCCAGCCACACTAACCCTATTAGAAGACAAAGTGGGAAAGGCCCTTGAATTAATTGGTACAGAAGACTGCTTCCTGAACATTACACCAGTAGCACAGACACTGAGATCAACAATTGATAAATGGGACCTCCTGAAACTGAGAAGCTTCTGTAAGGCAAAGGACACTATCAGCAAGACAAAATGGCAGCCCACAGACTGGGAAAAGATATTCACCAACCCCACATCTGACAGAAAGCTGATCTCCAAAATATACAAAGAACTCAAGAAGCTAGTCTCCAAAACACCAAACAATACAATTAAAATGTGGGGTACAGAACTAAATGGACAATTCTCAATAGAGGAATCTAAAATGGCTGAAAGACACATAAGAAAGTATTGAATGTCCTTAGCCATCAGGGAAATGCAAATCAAAACAACTCTGTGATACCATCTTACTCATGCCAGAATGGACAAAATCAAAAACACCAATGACAGTTTTTGCTGGAGAGGATGTGAAGAAAGGGGAACACATCTCCAGTGCTGGTGGGAGTGCCAACTGGTACAGCCACTTTGGAAATCAGTATGGCGACTCCTCAAGAAAATGGAAATCAGTCTATCACAACATCCAGCAATTCCACTCTTAGGCATATACCCAAAATAAGCACATTCATACAACAAGGACATCTGTTCAACAATGTTCAGAGAAGCACTATTTGTAATAGCCAGAAACTGGAAGCAGCCTAGATGCCCTTCAACCAAAGAATGGATAGAGAAAATGTGGTACATTTACACAATGGAGTACTATTCAGCAGAAAAAAAAAAAAACAATGGAATTTTGAAATTTGCAGGAAAATGGATGAAAATAAAAGAAACCGTTCTGAGTGAGGCAACCCAATCACAAGATGACATACATGATATGTACTCACTCATCTGTGGATTTTAGACATAGAGTAAAGGATTAACCAGCCTATAATCCACACTACCAGAGAAGCTATTAAACAAGGAGGAACTTAAGAGAGACATACATGGTCCCCTTGAGAAGGGGAAAGGGACAAGATCCCCTGAGCAAATTGAAAGCACAGGAAAAGGGGGGAAGGAGCTACGAGAATGAGAGAGGAAGAAGAGAAAGATGCAGAGGTCCAGAAGACGTGAGGGAGCAGAAAGGTTGAGTCGGGGAAGATTAGAAGAAAGGATATGTGATAGGGTTATAGGTAGGGAGGGTGGTAGGATGGGAGGGAGATGAGAACTGAGATTGTCATGTAAAACAATCTTGTTTCTAATTCAAATAAAAAAAGATTTGAAATAAAGAAATTCCACAGAAAATCAACAATTGAAATATGGCCGTTGATATAAAATTGGAACAACATGAATATCTTCCTAGCATATATGAACACAAGAGGTGGGAAAGTTGGTTAAACATTTTAGGAACCCTTAAAAACTATTTTAACCAATCTATGGAAAAATTATAAACTTAAAGATTATATTTTCTTTTAGACAGTTTTATTAAATCAAAATGACTAATAACACTTTCTGTTTCACAGAAACCATGGTTCTCATGAAATTTTACAAACACTGATGTCTTTATGCATTTATTAGAATCCTGGTAAATATTTGTATAAGAGCTTAATCATTGACTTTGTTTTGACTTTACATAATTATGACTGAAGAAATTAAACCCCCTGTTGATTATTATGGTACAGCAAGTATTCTTTTGTTCTCAAAAAACAGCTACCTAAATTGATGCAAAGTTAAATTCAATTCTGCTTTATTTTATCCATTTTTTCATTGTCCTTAGATTTCTCACCATGATTATAGGCTGGTTAATACATACACATTTCCATACATATATATTTCAAAAAACACTTCTAACATTTCTGATAAAAGTTTTTTAACTTCAGATCCTGCAAGCTTATTGCTATTCATCTGAAGTGATACATTATTAAAGATTAAGACAGACTTCGAGAAGGCATATTTTAACTCTGTTTTAAGAGATTCATGGCATATAAACAGACTATATTTGTCAGTATAAGGAATATTGTTAGACTGCTAACTTTAGAGATAAATTAGCAAACAATTGAATTAGCAAACAAACACTTGAATTGACACATCACAGAAAAAAACTCATATGAATATAAATGCATGAAATTATATTCAAATCTAATATTTCAGGAAAGAAAACAAAACTTTTTCACTTCCAAAATTTGTACAAAGAGAAAACAAGCAAATTCTGAGGGTGAAACCTCTGGAATAGTGTTATAGAGCAGTGAAATTTCTACATTGTTAAACTAGTATAGATTGGTCTAACAAGTCCTCAGGACCTTGTTCATTTCCTGGTAAAGGTGAATAAGTGTGCATACATCTGTAGAGACTAGTGCATGTATTCTGGAGAAGATGTGGGACAATGACCCTAGCAGATTCTTCTGTCACAACAACAACAAAAAAGAAATAATTTTGAATCTTATTGTCAGGTGAATGAGATATTAAACCATTTTTGAGTCATTTGCAGAGTCAAATTCTGTCCAGATTTAGGCTCTATTAAATGCTCATATTTACATCATTCAGGGTTGAAGTTGAGAAAATCGCACCAAATGAACACAGTATAATTTGTTTTATATAATTTATGGTTTTGCAAAATAAAACAAAGTTATGATATCGACTATACTACTGATTATGCTTACAGGGAATGTAAGTAAAAGCAAGGTAGTGACACAATAGAAGTCCAAGAAATAACTTAGTTTTAGGGAAAAGGAGGTAAGATTGAGGAGTAACACATGGGTGTTAAGGATACTCCTAAAATTCTATATTCCAATTTTTATTTTATATAATTGCATACTTTCTTTTACTAAAACATATGTATGTTATGTGGGTCCCTTTAGTTTTGGGTTAGTTTTGTGCTGTTGTGTATGCAGATGTGTTTTTTGATGGTAGAGTACATAATGAACTGGTCTTCCTTATTTCTGCTCACCAAGATTTTTAGACAGGATTTTTGACGGACCTGGAACTCACTATGAAGGCTAGACTGGGTGCCTAGGGATATTCCAATGACTGACTTTGCCATGCTAGTACTGGGATCAGAAGAGTATACAATCTGGCTTTAAAAATAAATAAACAAGACAAAACAGAACACTCCATGTTTTCTCAAGATTAAACTCAGGTTTTAGTACTGGCGAGGCAATCACTTTCTTGATTAAGCTATTTCCCCAGACTTTCTTTTAGTTTTAAAGCAACTTTTTACACACATAACACTACTGACAAAGGTAGAAGTCTATTAATGGATGAGTTTACATAATTTTGTTGCTGATGCAGAAGAGATATAATTGGTAGGTAGGAGGGTTTGTATAGAAGGAAGAAGAGACTGGATCTAGGATTTCATTTTAATCCAATTATTTTAATCCTTTGTTCTAACTAGCTTGACAATTAATGGCAGTGATACACAGTTCAAAGCACAACAGAAACAACATGTTCAGGTCTCGATTACTGCAGCAAGGTCCTTGAATGGGAGAAAAAGAGACAGAACTAGTCCTGTAACCTATCTCAAGCACTTGATACTACAGCCATATTTGCATGATGGAGGTCTACCGAATTACTTTGTTTTTCTAATGAAGCTTACAGACCACTTATTCTACCTTCAACTCTTACCCTACACTCCTTATATGTTTCTCTCCCTTCAAGAATTGATGTTAAATATGATTTCATTAGTAAACTTCTCTTTCCCATCCAGAAAAATTAGTCAATCATTTTACTGAGATTTTGGGTTATGTAATGATTCTTTTGAAGTCACAGCAGGCATTCTTCATCTTTAGGAGTTAACACCTGTTCTCTTAAGTAATTTTAATTTCTATTGACCAGGCAAGGAAATAATACATCAGGATCCACAATTAAATGTTTGAATAAATTAATGTATGAAACATGAAGCTCTTTGTACTCAAATTGTAGGGACAGAAGAATACATGAAACATTTGGAGGTCATAATTATTTTCTCTAAATCTTTATATCATGAAAAATTTGAATGGTGTCATTTAAAAGGAGGAAAATGTATTTTAATTTTCCTCACTTCAGAATAATTGATAATTATGCATGAATAATGAAAATTGAGAGGTTATAAATTCATATTCAACAAAAAGGGAAATTCATCAAAAAAGTATATGATAGTTACTATCATAAAATCTCATCAACTTTTCCTAAATCTCAAATTTTGTTTCCCTCAGAAGCAAATCTTCTGCTTGGAAGATTTTCTCAGTATAATTTTCTTTGAAATGTTCTGCATGGGGCTAATGAATAAAGAACAGAATTTTTTTTTTTTTTACTGTTGAGTAAAATGAACTTTTTATTCTTCAACAAGGAAAATGGAATAAGTGACTTTCCATTTTATTTTTCTCACATTATATAGGGTTTTTGAGACAAGAACAAAACAAACATACAAAAGCAAACAAATGAACACCACATCCCAACAGTTTACAGGTCAGGATGGTAGTAACAAAGATATTGAGAGTCAGCGAACTTTGTATAGTCACAATTGTTCTTCCCAACCCCCTTGTACTCAATCCAGAAGCAGACTTAAACACCTCACCTTTGTAGAAATAATATGTTGGGTATAGCTGTGACAGGGAGAGAGGATCTGAAGTTCACAGGGATTATTCCCACATTGAGTCATGCTAATAGGACTGAGGGGGACTGATTGCCAGGAGAGAGCCTGGAAATAGCCAAGCTCCAAGAACTATAGCTTCTTCACTACTACATTCATTCATCTAACCCCTCTCCTTTTAATGAAATGAGAGCTCTTGATAGAAGCTCTAATTTATCTTTCTTTTTTTGATGGTTACATTCAAGTCAAGGATTCTCATACATAATGTCTTATCCTTCCATTTCCTTTCCATCTTTCCACTTTTGTTTTTAGTTTCTAAAGTAATAAATTCTTTTCTTTTTTTCCAACTTTTTAAATATGAATTAGAAGCAGGATTGTTTTACATGACAAACCCAGTTCCCTTCTACCAACCGTCCTCCCCTACCGCCCCCCCCCAACTAAAACCCTATCTATCACATATCCTTTCTGCTCCCCCTGGGTGGTGAGGCCTTCCTTAGTGTCTATTGTATCCTTTGGGATAGGGCCTGGGCCCACCCCTGTGTGTCTTGGCTCAGGGAGTATTTCTCTATATGGAATGGGCTCCCAAAGTCCACACCTATGCTAGGGATAAGTACTGAACTTCTACAGGAGGTCCTGTAGATTTCTGAGGTTTCTGCACAGAAACCCATGTTCCTGGGGTCTGGATCAGTTCCATGCTGGTACTCCAGCTATCAGTCTGGGGAGCAGGAGTTCCCCGATGTTCAGGTCAGCTGTTTCTGTGGGTTTTACCAGCCTGATCTGGACCCCTGTGCTCTTCACTCGTCCTTCTCTGCATCTGGGTTCCAGTTCAGTTAGGTGAGTACTTGTGGGTGTCTGCTTCTACTTCTAATCCAGCTGCTGAATGAAGGCTATAGGATGGCATATAAATTAGTCACTACAGTCAAAGTTACAGATTAAGTCTAATTTCTCAATGTCTGAAAACTCAAAAACTTGATATATATATATATATATATATATATATATTGTATTTATTTCATCATGGACCTTTTATTAATGTAGCACAAGGACAGAATTGCTAGGGGGAATAGATGTGGTAATCAAAGAGGAGAGACAGCCTGTGAAATCAGCAAGAAAAGACACAATGTAATACTGCAATTTATAATTCATTTTCTATTTAATTTGATTCCTATTCTCAAAAGAGCAATCCTTGAAGTTTCTTGATTTGTTTATGACATCACATAATTTAACAGCCATACTCTCTGTGTCCCTATCAATATGAGGTAGGTGGGATATGGACAAAGCTCATGGACAGTGATTGTATATTGCCAGAATTCCTGTCCTGAATTACATATAAACAACATTACTGCCTCCATATGAGGTCCCAATAAGAAACAAAGTATAATTCTGTAAAAGTTCACCCTGGGGAAACCAGTGAATTTATTGGGCTTACTTGTGCAGTGAGGCTGAAGGACAGCTTGCAAGAGAATAGGGAATCGCAAAGCAACCATACATCTTAACTGAGTATGGAAAGTTAGGATGTTTCAGTAAGGAATGAAAAAAGGAGATTTCCTCTTGAAGTATTTTAGATCAACAGTGAGCCTATATTTGAATTCTCTACTTTCCCCCCTATGGCTTCATGATGTCTATAGCTTGTAAACTGTGTCCTGTGTGTTGTCTGCCTATTGTGTATGTGTGTGTATGACACATGTAAGTCCCTGTTGTGTCTCTGTGTTAACTCTGTGTCTTGGTTACCTGGATGTATGTGCATAGTGCCTGTTGCCTACCTGCAAAGGCAGATTAAGCTTAAGCCAGCCAAGTACACAGTAGGGCAGCAGATAGACTTTGTAGCTTTAAATGATGTCAAAGTATACTATTAAATTCTTTGCAAGATCAGGCAAAGTTTCAGAATCTTCAAAGACAAGAAATATTTTCAAGAAAAGAAGATATTGTTATAGAAAATGACTTCATCATAACCTGTCAGTTAAATTCCTCCAACATATACATAGCACCTTTTCTGAAGATCCTCCAGTGATGGGTCATTAGTGCAGAAGTTCAGAGAAATGACAGGAAACTCATGTGGAAGTCCAAGATGACCCACGAACCCTTTTTTGTAAAGAATATCAATAGTTCAAATACTTGCTCAGAATGGTCTCTTAGAAGAAGGCACAGATGATCTGATCCTGATAGTAGCTGTTTTGCTTAGAGGACTATGATATAAATATTGCATATCCCTAAATTCAACTCAATAAATTACTTTTCAAATGATCAAAGAAAAATCTCTATTCACAAAATTCCACGTCTTTCCAATATGATTTGAATTTTGAAATCAATGAATACTAGCTTTTAAATTTTCTATTTTCATTTTGCATAGTGTGTGTGTGTGTGTGTGTGTGTGTGTGTGTGTGTGTGTGTGTATGTTTCCATATGGATGCTATGTACATATATGTGTACTCCTGCATCTGGAAAACACAGGTTGATGGTCAATGCCATTCTTGGTTGCTGTTCCACTTCATTAAATTAGGTATGACCACTCAAATCCAATCCATTTCTTGAATAGATGTCTAGTCTAACTAGCCAGATTTGTCTGGGTATACTGTGTTTGGAATTGCAGGTATTCAGCAATATGCACATCATGGTTCTGGAGATCTGAACTCCAGTCTTCAAGCTTCCATGTGAGCACTTTAATCACTAAGCAATCTTCCAAGCCCTGGATATTGTTTTATATCATTTTTCCTTGATGAAAGTGAAAAATGATTGGAATGAATTTTTGTTCATTTATGCATTTCATTATTTGAGACATAGTGTCACTAGGTAGTTCAGTGAACTAAATGAAGCTGTTTTTCCTTTCATACAGTTTTATGTAAATGTTGTCTCACATAGTTCCACTGTCTTTTAAATCAAAGAAATAAATTGACATCTTTTTAATCTCAGGCGAAATTCTAAAGATAACAATTTTCTTTTAAAGAAACCCAATCAAATTCTATCATCATGTTTCATGTCTTAGCAGGTAATTAATTTGCATTCACTTTCATTCATTGCTGTTAGAGAATAACAGTTAGTTTACCTATGAGACAATCTTTGACAGTATATAGATGTCCATATATCCATTAATGTCCTAGGTGAAGTAAATTCATTATCAAACTTGTTAACTGCAAACTTCTTTAGGGGTTGAGTGCAAAAATGTGAATAATACTTAGGGAATCCAAGATGTGATATGGCTGCTTGGGGGTTAGAAAAAGCAGAAATCCTTTGTTACTCTTTGTTTTCCAAATCTGACCCCATGATTCTCCAATTCTCATATAAAATCACAAGACAGGAATAGGAAGTGTGTTGGGACAACTGATACATTCTGTTCAGGCAGCCTAAAGAAGTCAGAGAGCACAATGGAAATGGGAGTAGATATAAAATGAGTATAGGAAATGGAAAATATCTATCTGAATCACTATTAGTTATGAAGCATTGCGATATAGTCCATTATGTTTAACTGATTCATATAGCTAAATAATTTCAGAACCAGAAAGTTGTGGAAAAATAAATAAAATAGTAAAATCAAACACTTCCATATTCAAGTCACATCCATAGCTGGCTTCATTAAAAAGAATATAGATTGCAGGTATAATGAAATTAATCTTAAATTGGCTTTTAATAATACTCTATCATTAACTGCTTTGGAGAAATTTCAATTATAATTCTTTTGTTTCTAAAGTGCTTTGTATTTGACAATGAGTTTTCATAGCTATTATATTATTGCCAAGAATAGAATAACTCATTACAATGAATGGCGTTGTTCTAGATAAGACATTTTCATAATAGAAAAAATAACACAATTGAGTCTCATAGCACATATTAAAGGCTGAACAAAAATAAAATAGTAGCAAGGTTAATGAAAGATGTAAGAGAATAAAGCTAAGCATTTAGGAACCAAAAGTGAATATTGTGAGGGCCAAAATATAAGATTAACTATGATGCTGCATCTTAATATTTCTATACAGATAAGAATCAACCAATGATGGTGGATGTCCTTCTGTATATATGTTTCTCTTATTGGTTGGTGAATAAAACACTGATTGTCCTGTCCAGTAGCTAGGCTAGAAGTATAGGTGGGACTAGGAGATGAGGAGACTTGTGGGAAGAGTGAGTGGAGAGAGGCTACCAGAGGAGAAGCTGTGAAGAGAATGGGAAGATAGGATGTGCCAGGTGTTCTCTGGTAAGATAAGGCCATGTAGAAGCACATAGATTAGTAGTTATGGGTTGATAATTAAGAGAGCAATAGCCAGTAAGGAGCCCTAGTCATCAGCCAACAGGTTATAATTGATGCCTCTGTGTGTTCATTTGGGGCTAAATGGTGGCAGGACTAGGAAGAACAGAAACTTCCATTTAAAAACCAACTTAATGAAATCATGTCAAAACTTGGTAACAGCAAATAGAAATCCAAACACACACACACACACACACACACACACACACACACACATTTAACAATAGTAGACTGGATCAATTTACAAAAAAATCACAACCAATTACCTAATTTGAAAAGACAAAGAAAGTTATTTCATAGTTATTAAGGATATTCACCAGAGGGACATTAAAATTTCCAAAATTATATACACCAATTTGGGTGTAGCCAGTGTCTAAAACAAATACTCTAGGATATGAAGCCACAGATCCTTTCCAATAAAGTACTAGAACTTCAACACCCCATTTTCACCTACTTACATGTCATAAACACACTTAAATACAAACACACACACACACACACACACACACACACACACACAGAGAGGGGGGGAGGGACAGATAAAGAGAGAGAAAGCAAAATCAAACAAACAAAAACAAGAGAAATATTGGAATTTAATAACAACGTAGATCAAATAAACTAATCAGAAAATTGACAGAATATTACATCCAAACACCAAAGAAAAACATTATCAGTATCACATGTAACTTTCTACAAAATATATAACATATTGGAACACCACAAACAAATGAAGAAAAATTCAAAGAACTTCTTGTATTTTATCTGACCATGATGGAATAAAACTATATATTCATATAGATGGAAACCACAAAATACATATGTATTCATATAATGTGTACAATACTATATTAAATGTAAATTTAGTATTGAGTAAATAAAATGAAAATATACTTCCTTTACTCCTATGGAAAGCCTTACCCTATCTGAGGAGTAGATGGGGATGAGATGGGGAAAAGGTGGGGAGAGCATGAAGTGGGGAGGGAGTGGGAACTGGGATTGGTATGTAAAATGAGAGAAAATTGTCATCCAGTTAGCTGATAGAAGCAGAAGCAGATATCCACAGCTAAACACTGAGGCAAACTCCTGGAATCCAGTTGTAAAGAGGGAGGAGAGATGAGCAAAGGGGCCAAGACCCTGCTGGAGAAACCCACAGAAACAGATGACCTGACCAAGTGGGAGCACAAGGACTGTTGTAGTTAAACCAGGGAGCCAGCGTTGCATTGAACCAAGCCTTCTGAATGTGGGTGTCAGGTAGCCTGGGAAGTCTATGGGGCCTCTGACAGTTTAACCAGTATTTATTCCTAGTGTGCAAATGGATTTGGGAGTCCATTCCCTATGGAGGGATACTCTCTCTGCCTATATACCTAGGCTCTCCCCCAAATGATCCCCCAAGGAAGGCTTCATCCTCCCTGGGGAGTGTTTCGGGGGAAATGGGGGTTGGTAGGGGTCACAGGAGGATGGGCAGAAGAGGGAACTGGAATTGATATGTAAAATAAGATAATAATAAAGATAAAATATTTCCTAGAATTGAATGCAAATTATGTTTTATTTTCAAGTTACATTTATGAGTATTTTATATTAAACAGACAGACAATCAAACAGAAACAACCCAAAGAAACAAATTGTTGATGTACTTTAGAGACTCGGAAAAATAAGAACTAAACACAGTAAAAAAAAAAAAAATAATAATAGATGGATGAAGTCACCAAGATCACAGTAGAAACCAAGGAAAAATGATTAAACATAATATAAAGCCATAAAGAAATTAAAAGTTGGGTGTTTGAAAATATGATTATTGAAGCAGAAGCAGGCACCCACAGCTGAACACTGAGCCATACTCCTGGAATCCAGTTGTAGAGAGGAAGGAGGGAAGAACAAAGGCGACAAGACCTTGCAGGAGAAACCCACAGAAACAGTTGATCTGATCTAATGAGTGGACAAAGACACCAGTCATAAAGCTGGGGAACCAGTTTTGGACTGGAACCAAGCCCTCTGAATGTGGGTGCCAGCTAGGAGGCCTGTATAGTGTATGGGACCTCTAAGAGTGGAGTCAGTGTTTATTCCTAGTGCACAAATGAACTTTGGGAGCCCATTTCCTCGGGAGGGACACTATTGCAGCCCAGGTACATGAAAAAGGGCCTAGGCCCTCACCCAAATGATGTGCCAGACAATGATGATCCCCCAAGGAAGGCCTCACTATCCTTGGGGAGTGGGTGGGGGTGGGTTGGGGGTCGTTGAGGGGCATGGGAAGATTTGAGGGTGAGGGAATGGGGTGATTGATATGTAAAATAAGATTATTTCTAAAATTAAAAATTAAAAAGAAAATATGGTTAACAAATGGAAAGAAGATCCAATTAAATAAAATTAGAGATGAAAAGTGAGACATTCTAGCAGATATCAATGAAATTTAGAAAATCACAAAGACCCACTTTTAAAAACCTATATTTTATATAAGTTAGAAAATCTAAAATATAATAGTATGTTCATAGAACCATGTGTCCTGCAAAAAATTAAAAAAAATGAAATAAATTATCTATAGTCATGATATTGAAGTAATAATGAATAATTTCCAACACAGAATTCTACTAGGTATTTAAAGATCTAACTACAATGCTATTCATATTACCCTGAAGAACAGAAAAAGAAGGAATGCTTCAAAACGAAGGCTCCTTTTCTGCTTCTAGTAGTACTCTGATAGCCAAAGTAGAAAAGAATACAACAAAGAAAAAAATATGGACTGTTACTGTTAATGTAGAAAAAAATGTTTCTCAATAAAATGCCTGTAAAATGAATTCAAAATCATATAAAAAGATATCTCAGCCATGACTAAGCTGGCTTCATTCCATAGATACAACTATGGTTCAACATATATAAATCAATAAACATAATTCATCATGTGCACGGACCCAAAGACAGAAATCACAGGTCATTTTAAGAGACATAGAAAAGTCCTTTAACAAAAACCAATATACCCTTCATGATAAAGTCATGGAGAGCCTAGGATTCCATAAAAGGAATCCTAATTAATATCCACGTACAGATACCTTCTTACAGTATGAATGTAGGTGTAGAAACTTGTTATTTATTATAATGCATAGAAAAATATGTCTTCATGATTTTGTATGGATGGATCAAAAATTACCACAATGGATAGCCAAGCATTAAAAATAGACAGTTACATTTTTATAGTAAACATTTTCTGAGATGCATCTGTTGAGCTCAAAAATTAGTGCAAAGGAAAAATATAGATTCATTACTTGATTAAATGCCTTTGTATTTAAATTCCTTATTGTGATTCTGGATTTTTATTATTTAGAAGGAAAATGGTGAAGATATAATACAGATGACTATAAAACACATACAAAGCTAGTTTCTCTATAGGTGTAAAGAAGAAAGCAGCTTACATAACAGGATAGCTGCTGCCCAATGATTCAAAATTCAAAAGGGAAAACGACATTCAAAGAGCCGACCTATTCAAAGCATGACGTGAGTCTGTTAAGGGCAACAAAAGGTCTGAAAGACAGAATGTGCAAAGAGATGTGTTTATAGTTCTACCACTTCAAAACTTCCCTTTGTTTATGAAGCCTAAATGAAAATGTTGAACATTCTTAAGAACGATAAACTGCTTTACAGATATACTGTTTCTGTGCAATAAGTGAGAAATATATTAAAACATATTTTTATCTCTGAATATTTTCTTCAAAAACAAAGAGCATATTTTAGGAGTTTTTGAAATGTCAGTTGTTTTCAAAATAACCTTATTTTTTCCGTAGTATATTATATAATGTTTAAAATACATATGTGTTATGGAATAGTAAAATAAGCTAATATGTGTATTACTTGATGCACCATTGTTCATAAGAATAGTTCAAAGTTCCTCTGGAAGTAATTTTCAGATATTTTGCACACTGCTACTAATTTTACTCTACTATTCCTGTGGTGCAGTAGAGATTTGTCTTCC
The DNA here is from genome assembly GCF_003668045.3 of Cricetulus griseus. Lineage (NCBI taxonomy): Eukaryota > Metazoa > Chordata > Mammalia > Rodentia > Cricetidae > Cricetulus > Cricetulus griseus. The sequence continues at coordinate 138,975,431 of NC_048598.1, forward strand.
AAAGGTTCATGTGTCAGAAATTTGCCCTTAATGGGGTGATGTTGGGAGAAGTTGTGGAATCTTTAAAGATATAGAGCGTACTGTAAGGCAACAGGATATGTTAGAGGTATCCTTGAATGTCCTTACAATATTTCCTATGCAATTCTAAGGATCTCATCTCTAATTAGTCTTTGACTTTCTCTATGGAGATATGACTTCTCTATCTTGCCTACACTTGTACTGCTGTAACTCTATTATTCATGAGGTCCTTACCAGGGGTGACCTGATCCCAGACATGCCTTGGAACCACCAAATCTGGGACCTAAAAAACATCTTTATAAAGTAATCAGTGTCATATAAATCAATATAAATGTAAAAAAAAGCTGTCCTGATATGTCAAGGAATTACCTGAAAAACAAGTAATCTAGATATAGTTTAATGGTAGAGAGTTTACCTAACATTCATGAGATTTTCAGTTCAATCCCAATATGTAAAACAATAAGAAAAAAAACAGAGAGACTGGGCGTTGGTGGCACACACCTTTAATCCCAGCACTCTGAAGGCAGAGGCAGGCAGATATCTGTGAGTTTGAGGCCAGCCTAGTCTCCAGATCGAGTGCCGGGATAGGCTCCAAAGCTACACAGAGAAACCCTGCCTCGAACCCCCCCAAAAAAAGAAAAAAAGAAAAAAACAGAGACAGATAAATTAATATCAAATAAGAACAAAGAAAGAGGCACTATACTTCCTGTTTCTGAATTAAATTTCAATACTATAGTAATAAAGACACAAAAATAGTTACAGGTGAATGGAGACAAATACAAACCCAAAATAGACATTTATGCTCATTGGATTTTTAAGTAAGTTTCCAAGGGCATGTGATACAGAAAAGTGCTGTTACAACTGAATATTTATATGCAGAACAATGAAATTATGCTTTAATTTCACACTAAATACAATACTAAATTTGAAATTGTTAAGATTTAAAGATTAGATTTAAGGCTGTAGAAATTTCAGAAGAAAGCAAGGGTTGAAATTCTATTTTTTGATTCAGGTGCACTCTTTCCTGATGATTGTATTCCAAAGAATGAATCACAAGTCCTTAGGGAATAATACAGGCTTAAAGCATAGCACAAAACTATGTGGAGATTTGATTTTTTTAAAGACCCAGAGAACACTTAAAATGAATCATGTTTTGAAAGAATTGCTGTAAGAAAAGTTTGGCTAGGGAGAATCATCTCCAGAGCTTAGTGAATTGAGGAACATTAACGCTTTCTTGATCACACCTCAAATTACCAATGGTAGTTTAATATATCAAGATGCATCCAGTAAAGAATCCTAAACTTAGTTTTCATCATTGAGAGAAAGCTGATTCAAGATAACAATTCACTTACAATTGTGGATAATGGGCCCGGCGTTGTTGGCACATGCCTTTAATCCCAGCACATGGGAGGCAGAGGCAGTCGGATCTCTGTGAGTTTGAGGCCAGCCAGATCTCCAGAGAGAGTGCCAGGATAGGCTCCAAAGCTAAGCAGAGAAACCCTGTCTCCAAAAACAAAACCAAAAAAATTGTGGATAATAATTCCTAAGTGTGAAAACAATACTTAATAAAGCCACCATATCCAGTTCTTGCAAAAATTTTAATGACTACTTTTGAACTATTAAAAGCATTAGAATGAAACATTGAACATCAAGATGCATATATGAAAAAATAGTTATTTGTACAAGCAATATATCACCATGGCAAGGAGTTGTGCACTCCCATATTCATAGAAAACTATCTTAGTAGAAAAACAAAAAGGCAACCAGACAGCTTAAATACTACTCAAAATAATAAAGGAAAGGCAATGTTACATCCATTCCAAGGAAATACTCACAGCATCAAAACTAATGGATCTCTGAAAACTGTATTAAAATGAGTAAATCTACTACATATTGTGTTAACTGAAAACTATAATCTTCAAATGTATACGTAAGATTATACATTTAATACCTATATATATTTCATGAATATGAAAATGGCATTAAATTGTTTATGAATGTGTCTAAAGTAATGCATTTAACAAAAAATACTAAAATAAGACTATAGTATGCCCTAGAGAAAGAGAAAAAACACAATAATACCCAAAGACTTAAATAGGGGACTGAAATTTTTAGAGTCTGACAATTAAAGCAACTATTGTGTGATGAAATATTAGGTAATTCTTACTGGCCAATTAGAAATTCGCATTCTAATTGAAAAAAAAAACAGCTTGTAGTACCAAAGTCCAGTCCTAAACAGAAGATTAATGACTACTCGAGAGGATCAAAAAACTACTCAGGTTACGTGGGAAGAAGTTACCCCTAAGAAAATGCCTGCCACTGGGTTATGCAAACCAGAAAACTGCAGAAGAGAAGGGAACAGACTGTCAGTACAAAGATGATAAGCTTCACCTAAAGTTAAAATGTTGTAATGCCACATTGACCATTAAATAGCACATTTTCCTCATAATGAGAGTGTTTAAGAATTTACAAAATACTACATAATTGAGTTGTTAAAACAGATCTTTCAAAGCCTTTTTAAAAAGAATGTGAATACATAAAAAGCTATGCATTTTTCTATTTCAATTCAATGATTCAATAAAAATGTAAAATCTGCATGTGTATACATCTAAATACATTTGCCATATATACATATGTGAACTACATACATATATTAACATGTATAAATCATATTTATTATAAATGTGATATATGATAATGTATGAGGTATTAAATATATTTATTATCATACATATGTATATCCCAAAAGATGAAAACTGTACACTAAATTTGTGGCTAAAAATAAGAAGCCTAAAACATCTAATTATATTTAAATTTTCTTAATTTAACTTCTCTAAATATGTAATATACACAAATGTTTGAATTGTTGCTTTAACTTAGTAGTAGTCAAAGAAGTGTCTTGAATTGATTTAATACTTGGTAGCAAATATATATTATTTTTGTAGATGCTAAGTATTTCGGGATTCATTTTATAATGATTTTTGTCCCTATTAATTGGTAATTGACTTATTAAAAAATTCATATGAATGTTAAGCCTGAGTATTGAAAAATGAATGCACTCTTAGTTATAGAGAAGGAAAGACTAACTTGCCCATACCATTGAAAGTTTTGCCACATAACTGTTTTCTGTTAATAGAACAATATAATGTATCTAAGACTTAGATCTTTTAATATTATGCTGGGTTTTATAAAAAGATCAATCTAATTTTAATTTACTGATATGAATAGTAAAGTTCCTAATACTAGTGATGTAAAGGTAGTTACACTTTGAATACTATGAGTGAGTTAGGAAAAATTCAGTACCTCACAGGCAATGTACCTAACTCCTCACCTCAAGCCTGTAAGTGAATATGTGATGTGAACTTGCCCAACTGGTACAGCCCACAGTGACAATGCTGGAATTTGATCTCAAGGCTCCATGTTAGAGCTAGAGAGTGTATTACTGGCTAGGTTTCAGCAAAGGAAGGGTGTGCTATTTTATTGTATTAAAGAATATTTGAGAATTTATAAAATTAAGAAAAAACTTGATTTTGAGTCTTTGACTAGCTTCTTTTTAGTATATGAAGGACATTAAAACAATAATTCTGAAACCAGAAAACTGGTTTTCAAGATAACAGCATTTTTATTTTTTCTCTAATCTTTTGTTCTTTCCCCTACTGTGGAACTTGATTGGAGAAAAAAAAAAAAAACTCAGTTCACTAGTCTGCTCTCAAAAGAATACCTACTAAAGCAAAAGAACTTTTAAAATAACAAATCCTTTGTGCACTCCCTGACAAAATACAGAAATCCAGTACAATGGAACCCCTCAAATGAATACTCAGCAAAAGGGGGAAAGAAATCTGTTAAAAAGTAATAGCTATTTGAATTTTTCTAAGATAATCAAGAGCATTTCTTCAAAAGTGGAAACCTCTTTCATGGGTTGGTTGGAAGGCAGGTTGTGTAATATTAAAATGACTGGAAACATCCCACATTATGCAGATAATTGAAATATATCAGTTAGTACTGCCAGAACTGTTCACACACATAATTAGCCTAATGTGTTTTCCAACATACCAGTTTACAAAAACAATTGAGGACAGGAGTTTTACTTACTTATTTTCTTTTAGTGCTGGAGAATGAACCTAGGGTCCCACATATTCCAGACGAGCACTCACTACTGATATCTAGTTCCATCCTCCAAGAACATTTTGTCTTTGTAAAACAGAGTTAATATCTATAACCCTTAGTAATGTTAAAAATTCAATCATCCAAATATAAATGACATATCAAATAAAGATCAAAATAGCAAAAACAAAAACAATCATCCAAAAATAATTACTTGTGTAACATATAATATATATATACATATATATATATATATATCTTCATCTACATATACTTATAATCATCTCATTTCTCAAGTGTACAAATAGATATAAAAAAGAATTGAATGAAACCATGATCTGTTGTAGTTAAATTGTTTTTGTTAAAGGCTAATAGTCTTTTTTATTTATAAATTTAATTTAAATTAGAAACAATAATATTTTACACATCAATCCCAGGTCCCTCTCCCTCCTATCCTCCCATGATCCCCACTTTCCCCCCTTCCCATATCCCATCCACTCCCCAGGGAGGGTGAGGCCCTCCATGGGAGATCATCAATGTCTGTCAAGTCATTTGGGGCAGGGCCTAGGCCCTCCCCCATGTATCTAGGCTAAGAGAGTATCCCTCAATGGGGAATGGCCTTCTGAAGTCCTCTCCTGCAAAAGGTCCTATAGACTGCCTGGGCCTCAGAAAGGTGTATGCTCTTTAACACCTAAATCTTTAATAGAAAAAAATCATTCTATATATCTTTAGGCTACTGTTAATAACATAGTCATTGAATGGTGATAAAATAGTCAAACGGTATCCAAAAATAAGTTTTCAGTTTCCACTAAAGTCTCATCTATTCTTTGTTCCACTTTAAATACATATCTATGGCTCAATATTTATGATCCATTCTTCTTTTTTCTTTAATTGACTCCCCATTTTTGGTTTTTAATGAATGGTTTACAGAATTAAAATTTATATGTTTTTCTTTTTTAAACTTCCTGGGATATATATTCTAAATTTACTTTTACTTTTTTATTTTTATTGTTTATTACATTATTTCATATTGACTCTGAAAATTTGATATCATCAACCCCAATCTTGCTCATTTTGAAGTTCCCCCATATCCATCCCTACCCCTGTAACATCCCCCCAAAAGAAAATTTATTTTATTTACTTTTTTGTAATTTAAAATTTTTCCTTCTCCCTCCCATCCTCCCCTACCACCCTCCCAACTAAAGCCCTACCTATCACATATCCTTTCTGCTCCCCCTGGATGGTGAGACCTTCCATAGGGTGTCATCAATGTCTATTGTATTATTTGGGATAGGGCCTAAGGCCGCCCCCCACCCATGTGTCTTGGATCAGGGAGTATTCCTCTATGTGGAATGGGCTCCAAAAGTCTGCATACACCTATGCTAGGGATAAGTACTGAACTAATACAGGAGGTCCCATAGTTTTCTGAGGTTTCCTCGCTGAGACCCATGTTCCTGGGGTCTGATCAGTCCTATGGTGGTATTCCAGTTGTCAGTCTGGGGAGCAAGAGTTCCCCGTTGTTCAGGTCAGCTTTTTATGTAGGTTTCACCAGCCTTGTCTGGACCCCTTTGCTCTTAACTTGTCTGCATCTGGATACCAGTTCAGTTTGGTGATTAGTTGTGGGTGTCTGCTTCTACTTCCACCAGCTGCTGGATGAGGGCTATCGGGTAGCATATAAGTCAGCCATCAATCTCATTATCCGGGGAGGGCATTTAAGATATCCTCTCCTCTGTTGCTTAAATTGTTACCTGGTGTCATCTTTGTAGATCTCCAGACATTTCCGTAGTGCCTGATTTCTCTGTAAACCTAAAATTTCTCCCTCTATTATGGTATCTCCATTCTTGTTATCAACTGTTCTTACCCTGATTCAAACTTTCTGCTCAATCATGACCTCTGCATCCCTCCTCTTCTCCCCTTCTCATTCAACTAGATCCCTCCCCCCTCTTCCAATACTCCAAATTTGCTCAGGGGATCTTGACCCTTTCCCCTTCTCTAGGGTCCAAGTATGTCTTTCTTAGGGTTCTCTTTGTATACTAGTTTTTCTGGCAGTGTGGATTGTAGACTGGTAATCCTTTACTCTATGTCTAAATTCTGCACATGAGTGAGTACATACCATGTTTGTCTTCTTGTGATTGGATTACATCCCTCAGAATGGTTTCTTCCAGTTCCATCCATTTTCCTGGAAATTTCAAGGTTTCATTGTTTCTTTCTGCTGAGTAGTACTCCATTGTATAAATGTACCACATTTTTTCTATCCATTCTTCAGTTGAGGGGCATCTAGGCTGCTTCCAGTTTCTGGGTATTACAAATAATGCTGCTATGAACATCGTTGAACAGATGTCCTTGTTGTATGAATGTGCTTCTTTTGGGTATACGCCTAAGAGTGGAATTGCAGGATCATGTGGTAGACTCATTACCATTTTCTTGAGGAGATGCCCCACTGATTTCCAAAGTGGCTATACCAGTTGGCACTCCCACTAACAGTGGAGAAGTGTTCCCCTTTCTCCACATCCTCTCCAGCATAAACAGTCATGGGTGTTTTTGATTTTGATCATTCTGACTGGAGTAAGATGGTATCACAGAGTTGTTTTGATTTGCATTTCCCTGATGGCTAAGGACGTTCAATACTTTCTTATGTGTCTTTCAGCCATTTTAGATTCCTCTATTGAGAATTGTCCATTTAGTTCTGTACCCCACATTTTAATTGTATTGTTTGGTGTTTTGGAGACTAGCTTCTTGAGTTCTTTGTATATTTTGGAGATCAGCTTTCTGTCAGATGTGGGGTTGGTGAATATCTTTTCCCAGTCTGTGGGCTGCCATTTTGTCTTGCTGATAGTGTCCTTCGTCTTACAGAAGCTCCTCAGTTTCAGGAGGTCCCATTTATCAATTGTTGATCTCAGTGTCTGTGCTACTGGTGTAATGTTCAGGAAGCAGTCTCCTGTAACAATTAATTCAAGGGTATTTCCAACTTTGTCTTCTAATAGGTTCAGTGTGGCTGGATTTATGTTGAGATCTTTGATCCATTTTGACTTAAGTTTTGTGCATGGGGATAGGTCCATCTGCAGTCTTCTACATGTCCTTAACCAGTTATGGCACCGCCATTTGTGGAAGATGTTCTCCTTGTTCCAGCTTATAAATTTGGATTGTTTGTCAAAAATCAGGTGTTCATAGGTGTGTCACTTAATATCAGAGCTTTCAATTCTATTCCATTGGTCTACCTGTCTATTTTTGTGCCAATACCAAGCAGTTTTCAGGACTATAGCTCTGTAATAGAGCTTGAAGTCAGGGATGGTGATGCCTCCAGAAGTTCCTTTATTGTACAGGGTTTTTTTTTTGCTATATTGGGTCTTTTGTTTCTGCATATAAAGTTGAGAATTGTTCTTTCAAGGTCTGTGAAGAATTGTGCTGGTATTTTGATGGGGATTGCATTGAATCTATAGATTGCTTTTAGCAAGATTGCCATTTTTACTATGCTTATCCTACCTAGCCAAGAGCATGGGAGATCTTTCTATTTTCTGGTATCTTTTTTAATTACTTTTTTTAGAGTCTCAAAATTCTGACAGTACAGTTCTTTCACTTTTTTGGTTAGAGTTACTGCGAGATATTTTATGAATAGTCACACCAGAGAGTTGACATCACACCTGAAAGCTCTAGAACAAATGGAAGCAAATTCACCCATGAGGAGTAGATGCCAGGAAGTAATCAAACTGAGGGCAGAAATCAATAAAGTTGAAACAAAGAAAACAATTCAAAGAATCAATGTAACAGTGTTGGTTCTTGAGAAAATCAACAAGATAGACAAACCTTTATCCAAACCAATCAAAAGGCAGTGAGAGAACTTGCAAATTAACAAAATTATAAATGAAAAGGGGGACATAACAGAGACTAAAGAAATCCAGAGAATCTTCAGGTCATACTTTGAAAATCTGCAGTCTACAAAATTTGAAAATTTAAAGGAAATGGACAATTTTCTGGACAGATATAAATTAGAAAAATTGTATCAAGAACAGAGAAGCAAGCAACTTAAACAGACCTATAACATCTAATAGAAGAAGTCATCAAAAGTCTCCCAACCAAAAAAGCCCTGGGCCAGATGGCTTAACTGCAGAATTCTACCAGAAATTCAAAGAAGAGCCAATACCAATGCTCCTCAAATTGTTCCACACAATAGAAGCAGAAGGTTCATTGCCAAATTCTTTTTATGAGAATACAATTTCCTTGATACCCAAGCCACACAAAGACACAACTAAGACAGAGAACTACAGAACAATATCCCTCATGAACATTGATGCAAAAATTCTCAATAAAATACTGGCAAATCCAATCCAACAACACTTCAGAGAAATCATCCACCATGATCATGTTGGCTTCATCCCAGGGATGCAAGGATGGCTCAACATATGAAAATCCATCAATGTAATCCGTCATTAAAACAGACTGAGGAAAAAAATATGATTATCTCACTAGATGCTGAAAACGACTTTGACAAAATCCAACACCCCTTCATCATAAGGGTCTTGGGGAAATCAGGGATAACAGTAACATACCTCCACATAATAAAAGCAATATACAGCAAGCCAAGAGCCAACATCAAATTAAAAGGAGAGAAACTCAATGCAATTCCTCTAAAATCAGGGACAAGACGAGGCTCTCCACTCTCTCTATACTCTTCAATATTGTTCTTGAAGTTCTAGCTAGAGCAATAAGACAACAAAAGGAGATCAAAGGAATACAAATCAGAAATGAAGAAGTCAAACTGTCACTATTTGCAGATGATATGATAGTCCATATAAGTGACCTGAGAAACTCTACCAGGTAACTCATACAGCTGATAAACATCTTCAGCAAAGTGTCAGGATAAAGAATAACAAAAAAAAATATGTAGCCCAACTATATGCCAATGACACATTGGTGGAGAAAGAAATCAGTGAAATATCACCCTTTACAATTGCTATTATATTTTTGAATTCTAAATTTCTGTTTTGCATTAATTCTTTGTAGAGTACTGTAATAAATATTTCACAGAATTCTGGTGACTATAATATCCTTGACATTTGTATTTCAAAACAAATAGTTAATATTTTCTTGCTATCTCTTCTGCATTTTCATTGGTATTACAGTCAGAAATAATTTCGGGCTAACTCCTAAGCATCTTTATTATTGTAACTATATTTTTGGAATTCTAAAGACATTGCAGGGCTCTAACACCATCAATTTTCTTTTGGTTTATTTATTTAAATGCTCAGTAATAGGGTAAGACTAAACATTGCTGGAATAAAATACATAACTATTTCATTGTTATTTCTTGAATAATTCACCTGAGGTCAGAATTTAGGCAGTGATGACATTCCCAGGTACACAAACACCATGATTCTACCAAAAATGCATAACTTCTGACTTCTGTAGACAGTGATAAGATTTATAGTACCATAATATACTGTCTAAACAACTACTCTGTGTTTTATTTTGACAATATGGACAAAATCAAGAAACATGTAACACTTAAAAATGCCTACAAATGTGATTTTGGCAAACTTAATTATTTAATAAACTGGGAAGTTGCATTGGGACTGAGTAGCATTATTTTAGAAACATATAGTTTAGGCTACCATTTAAAAATCAATTCAATTACACATACAAGTATTAGAAATTATATTTTCAACTTCATATGAACGAACTCTATGGCAAATTTCAATATTCCATCTTGATAAGAGTTCTTGGAAAAGTGGCAAAAAAAAAACAACTCCCCATATTTCAACCTAAATGCAGGTTTAGTTACTCTACCAGCCTTCACTAAGTACCACAGGCTGGAGATTTGAGTTTCAAAATGACAGATGTGTGACAAGTCTATTCTTTTTTTAAGTCTGTGAAGTTTGGTGCTGGTGTGGTTTCCATACTTCTTTCATAGTTTCAGGCTGTTTTTTCTCTTAGTTTACAATTCTTTTACCTTAAATAGTCTATTCCTTTTGAAGATCTATTATGCACCCAAAATTTCCCTTCATAAGTGGGCAGGGATGTAAAGAATTAGGCTTGTTAATAATAAACACATCACATTTCATCTTGATCATTTGCAAAGACCCTATATTTTAAAAAAAATGTCATTTTGGACTTTTGCATGTCTGATGAGCAAACATTTTAAACCTTAATGGAAAAATATACAAATCTACACCTAATATACACTTACAGATAAAGTCTGATTATTTCCCCTGTGAGTTCAGGTGCAAGACAAGTTATCTTCCCCATCCTCTTCTGTTGAGTAGCATATCTGTGATTTTAGTGAGAATGAAAAGTCAAGAAATGTGGATAACATATCTATAGACAGAATAGGAAGCAATGAAGCAGCACATTTAAGAATAACATGTTCAATCATACTTAAAGTTCAGCGCCATTTACAAAAATAATTTGTATAATGTTTAGGATGTGAGGGATATAATACCAATTTAAAAATTGCATTCACATTTAGAAGCAACAAATGCTTATAAATTTAAATGGAACTACTACTTAAATCTTTAAACTTGAACTAGGCCTTAACCTAGAAGAGTCTAATGTGTAGTGTGTTACTTGTGCACTAAAAACTACAAAACATGTCTGAAGTAGACAAAATTAAAGAGATTAGCACATGATCTTTAATGATTAGCAATCAAAATATAATAAAGATATAAACTCTTCACAAATTCCATCAATAAGTTAATGTTATTACCTACCACAATCTATTTTTAATGGAAAATTTATCTTCTAATTCCAAAATGTAACAAAAGCAGAGAGGGCATTGAATAGCCAAAATAATTTTCAAAAGGAAGAAGAATTATATATTACTGAATCCAATTTTACATATTTTTCTACCTACAGCATAATGAGTATCTAAGATATTTACCACTACAATGAAATATTTGAAACACCTGTCTTAATGAATAGGTTAATTTATCTCACAATTCTGAGACCTCATGGGCATAGTGTCTGCCTTAAGTCCATGTTGGCAAGGACCTTCTCTACTGTGACATCTTATGGTGAATTTCAATAGTGGAGACATATGTAAGAATGGGATAATATCTCACACAGGAAGCAACAGATGTCAAGAGAGGCCAGGAGTGCTTTTTTAAAAAAAATCAGCCATCTCCCTAGCATGCCAAGACATCACAGGATTCCTACCTCATGTATCATTTTAGAGGACATTAAATAAAAGTATATAAATCTCACCTATATTATTAATTCATTATTCATACAGGAGGGAATAAATGTTTGCAAAAGTATAATCTTGACTTGGTAGAAATCTGAATAAAGATCTTCATTTCTGATTTCTTGAATCCAGTAAGAAAAATTTACAATGTTAAGACCACATATCAAGATGCTTTATGCTGTGATTAGTGACTGCAACTTTATTACAAATTTATAACATGTTCTTCATTTCATCCAGAGCCAGCCCTACTTATTCACACATTGTCATTGCTTTAGGTTTAAGGTTTTAATTATCAACAAATATATTTTCACTATTGAACATTTCACACTGGCCTTTAGATTGTCATCATCCAGTTCTGACAGGGTTTTCCACACTGGGCATTTAACAGTGTCTAGTGTAATCCTATTTTGCAAAATTGGCTAATTAGATCTCTGGTTTGTTGATTTTTCTGATATAATCTACATTTCTCCCATTTGCATTTGGAAATTATATATATATATATATATATTATATATATATATATATATATATATCTGTGTGTGTGTGTGTGTGTATGTGTGTGTGTATGTATACATATAAAATCACATTTATTATTGTCATCTTCTAATGGGAGATGTCATTCTGTAAATATGTTTCTTTTATTGGTTGCTGAATAAAACACTGTTGGCCAATAAGGAAGCAGGATAACAAGATAGGTAGGTCTAGGAGATGAGGAGGATTCTGGGAAGTGTAGGTACAGTCAGTCATGATTTGGGACATTCAAGGAGTAACAGGTCTGGACTTGTTCTCTGGTAAGAGAAGACCATGTAGATATACATAGATTAGTAGTTATGGGTTAATAACTAAGACAGAGCTAGCCAATAAGAAGCTTGGGTCACTGGCCAACAGTATTCATAAATAATATAGCATCCCAGTGTTTAATTGGGGCTCTGAGTTGGCTGTGGGACTGGGATGGAAGATCCATAATGATCTTCTGTATTTTATTTCTCTTTCAAGTTTATTTAGCCATATTTAGAAGGGAATGCTTCACTTTTTCCAAGTTATTCTCTTGTTTCTATCTCAATTTCAACATGTAGTTTCAATACTTTTATGTATATGAAGAATCTCCCCCAAATGATGTTTTGTTTACAAAATATTGGCTCCTCTCCTCCTCACAAAATTGTTTCCTATAGTTTACGGTAAACTGGAGTGCAAAAATATTAAGTATTACTCAGGCTCAACAGCATATGAACCCATAAAGCCTGGGATACATCAATTTGATTTCAAGCAATCTAACTCCATATTCTGTGTGTGTGACCATCATAATGAGTTGCTCATTTACTATTATTTAACACACAGTAATTTCTTCCTTTAAAAAAATCCTTTCTCTAATTTTTAAATAATATTCCCTGAGTTATTATTTTTGTTAATTAATAATTTTCAGAAATCCTCATCATGATCTAAAAATACTTCCTTCAGACACTGGTTTTTATTTTATTTGAGTAGATAAATGCATGGAGTTAATTTGTGGCATATATTGTTGCACTTTTTCTTTTAGAGTGTGGCAAAATTGTCAAATTTGAGATTCCATCTATTTAACAAATATGCTTTTCACATGAAGCTATTGCATAGATAATAAAATAGATATGCAGAACTTTAGGTACACGGGTAGGCATATATTTAATATTTGTCATAACTATTCTCAAATTGTTTTTATCTTCTTCGATATTTAAATTAAAAATATTTTAACTCTTTTGCTTTGTTTCTCACAACATTTCCCATAAACTTGCATCTCACTAGAAATAATATAGTTGATTGAGAAAAGTGTCATACATTTTACCAATAATTTCTTGGCCTATACAAAGGACTGTGAAGGGAGGAATTAAACTACTGAATACTTTCATTCTCAATGAAGTTTGTAGTGGTTGCATTTGTGAGGAGGAGGGGATGGTGCCTTCACACTGTGTGGCCTTTCTACTTCTCAGAACTGAGTGCTGTTTTCTTGAATTTAAGACAATTAAAACCAGCAAGACTTTTCATTTAATAGATCAAGTACTTCCTTAGAAGTGCTTGTTATTATTTGTTTTTGTAACAGCATGTAAACCTTCCAAATGTCAGTAATTCATGGATAATCATAACTTTAGAAAGCATCTGAAAAGGCTGTGGAAAAATATTTTGAAGTTTTATTTGATGTTGCTTAATTTTCCTCTTACAAAGTTAAAGTTGACAATATTTTTGTAACTACTATTTATGTCTATAGCCCTAGATTATGTGTTATATAAATATAGATTAAAAGAGGCTATACTTCTTCTGAAACTAAACAAAACACTTTCAATTCTCATGTATCTTTGTAGTAGGTTACTATTTTATGTTATTGTAGATTTGGGGACTCAATTTTATTCCATTAACAACTTGTACTGACTTAACCCAAACAACACCAAAACTTAAAGAAAGATTTCTGGGAATTGGTTAATTTCATGGCACTTTAAAGTCTGTGTGTGTGTGTGTGTGTGTGTGTGTGTGTGTGTGTGTGTGTGTGTGTGTGTGTGTGTGTGTGTGTGTGTGTCTGTGTGTCTGTGTGTCTATGTGTCTGTGTGTGTGTTTATGATGAAATAAAGATGTGAACTCCGTGGAAGATTTAATTGCAATTACTGGCTTGTGTTCAATTATTGTTAATATTTAGTTATTGATGTTTTATTATTAAGTTTATATATTCTTTTAATCTCTAGTAATTTAAGTATTTTATTATTTTTATTTTATGTCTATGCATATTTTTCATGAATATTTTTCATGTGTGTGTGTACACCATGAGCAGGCATTGCTCTTGAAGGGAAACTGTAGTTACAGAAGGTTGTTGTGAGCCATGATCACAGTACAGAGAAGCACACTCGCCTTCTGTATAGTCAATAAATGCTCTTAACCACTTAGCTAATTCTCTAGCCTCAAGTTTTTGTATTCTTGAGGGATATCAATATAGTTAGGCACCAAAAGGGTTTTACTTAGGGTAGGTATCCTCTGTTATGTGTTAATTTAGAGGACAAAACATTTAAGCATGTATTAATACATGTGTAGTAACACTGTGGTAGGAATTGTAGGAAGGGTTGCTTACTATTTAAGCAAATGTGAAGTAGGAAAAATTACTATTTATTTTTTCAGTTATGGAAAGAGTTGTTTAGAAAGAATACATTTCAAGATCAAACAATAAGCGGCATAGTCAAGAGTCCAAGAATTTTATTCTAATATTTTCTTCTATATTTTACTGCTTATAGAGATGTAAATTTTAATTAAGTATTTTATTTTACTTTGTTAATAGATAAGACATGTTTTGGCAGTTTCACATAAGCATGTAAAATACTGAGATTGTTTGAATGGCTATATCCTCTCTATCTCCATCTACCTTCATCACCTGCCCCCCTCCTTTCAGTTCCTTTCTCTTATTCATATCATTCTGGGTTTGTCTTTCTTTTGTCTTTTAACTAGGCTCCACAGAGGTTTGAAATTATCCAGTGGATCCTTGTTGACTCACATGATAGATAAATTTTTTATAAAATAAGAGGCATAAATCTACAATTCAATGAAGAATGAATGGTAAAAAATTTGTGCATTCAAACTGAACTTTGAAATGCAAAGAAAGAAAGGTAAATGAAGAAAAATTCAGAATGAAAGAGTGGAGTGAGCAAATGGTGAAGTTTCTGGGCCTTGGTGCCTGGCTTAACTTGAGACACAAGTTACAAATCTGATTTAACCTGTTACCAGACCATAAATTGGACCAAGTTATGAAGGAGGACTGTGCAAAAGGCAGAACACTCCTCTACTTATGACATGTGAACTACTTTTCCATTGTTGTTTGTTTCAGAAAAATGACATGATGAAAGTGGGACATTGATTGCAGAAGGGTCAAAATAAAACAAAAGGAGATGAAATTGAAAGGTCAGTTAATATATAATTACATTATAACAGATCTTAGGATTATTTTCCACATTTATGTTTTGTTTCTAGACATTTTTGTAATCTGTACACAGCTGTTTATAATATGTATTAAATTTAATTATGTTTAATGTTAATAAATTAATATTCTTTAGTACTCTATTTCAGGTTCTATATAGGTTTGAGGGATATGGGATGGAGTCAAACAAAGTTTCTGTTTCCAGACAATATGCATTGTAGTAGATAATTATTAATAAATAAATATATGAAATCAAAACATGACAATTGTGATGTATTATGAAGAAACTAATACAGTTTTTCATAACCTCTGAAAAATCATTCTTATCATAGTTATTTATGACTAATATCTCAACTTTACCCTTTCTCTGATACTTCATTTCTTAATTTTTAGTCTAACAAAGAATTAAATATCTTTAGACAATGTGATGTCATTTCCACAATATTGCTAGTAAGGAATCTTGGCAGTGTTCAGGAGTTTTATTTGATTGGCACTATCTAGAGAAAATACAGAATTCTTCTATAGGTAAATTTAAAAAAATCTGAGGCTAAAGTTCATTTGCTTTTCTTTTTAATTAAGAAAATATTATTATTATTATTATTATTATTATTATTATTATTATGTTTATTATTAATTTTACAACCTAACCGCAATTTTACCACTCTCCTCTTTCCAGTCCCCTCTCCCCTCTGCCTTCCCATCTCCTTGGCTTCTCTTCAGAGAAGGGCAGGCTTTCCATGGAAATCAACCAAATATGGCAATGCTAGGCACTTCCCCTTGTGTTAAGGCCAGAAAGGGCAATCCAGTATGTGGAAAAGGGTCCCAAAAGTCAGCAAAAGCATCATTGAGCCCTTGTTCTCAATGTTAGGAGTTACACAGGAGGACCAAGCTGTATAATTATAACATATATGCAGAGTGCCTAAGATAACCAACCCTACTCAGGCTCCATTTTTGTCACTTCAGTTTCCATGAACTCCTATGGGCCCCAGTTAGTTTATTTTATGGGTTTTCTTGTGATGTCCTTGACCCCATTGGCTTATGCAATTCTTCCTCCCTCTCTTCAGCAGGTTTACCCAAGCTCTGCCTTAAGTTTGGTTGTAGGTCTCTGTATATGTTTCCATAATTTGCTGGATGAAGCCTCTGTCATTGCAGCTGGGCTATATACCAATCTATGAGTACAGCAGAATATCCTTAGGAATCATTTCATTGACTGGGAATGAATCTACCTCAAGTCCCAGCAATCCCACTTTTAAATCTCCTTTTCTAAGAACTACTTGAAGCAATGCAACTCAAAGCAACTAGTTTCTGTGAGAATGCAAAGAGTAGCTTTCTATTAGCTAGTCTGTCTTTGATGGATTACTCAATCAGGTCAGGCCACCCTGGATGATCTCCTTTTCAATTAACACTTACCAACTGATTGGAGCATTTATTTGAATCTTCCACATGCTCCTCGGTTTCTCACATCTTATTGATTAGAGGGGCGTTTTTATTTCTGCCCACACTCCTGTAGCAGGAATTATACAAAGGATAGGAAACAAGAAGTAGAAAACTGTGTGCAGATAAGCATCCTGCAATTACATTCTGACTAGTTATGAATTAATTTAAGAGAAGGTAAATTATTTTTGTTATATTAATTGACAGTTCATCATATTTGTTGTTGGCAGCATGATAATATGAAGCAGCACTAACATTATAAATGTTTTATATATATATATATATATATATATATACATATAATCAAGAGTATGAAGCAGCACTAACATTGTAATTTTATATATGTGTAACATATTAATATCTATAATTATTAAGTAACAGCAGCTATAAAAGTTTTTATAATGGCATAACTCAAATGAGACTTCAGTTGTTAGGGTAATTTTAATGTGATCTATAGAAGTGTTCTTCAGATACTTGACCTAATTCAGAGTTGGTACTTCAGAAAATGTTCTATAAATACAGATGCATATTGTGAACACTTTTATAAACTGAAAAATGAGAAATATTAACATATCTTTATCATCTTGACTTTTGTAATATTTTCTTCCATATTAACCAAGTAGTGCTTGTACACCTGTGTTTTATGTTACATAATAGAAATGACTAATGTTCTTACATGTTGTTTTCTTGAATTTAAGATTATTTATATCAATGTTTCAGGAAATAAACCACTAGTGAAAGACTCATTTTATTATATTGGATTTCCTGAAAATTTCATGAGGAAAGATCAAGTGTTGTAGTGCCTTCTCAGCTTATGCTACACCCTCCCTCATTCTAACATATATACATATATACAGGTGCAGTTTCCAGATGTTACAATTGTTCTTTATAAATGGAAAACACTGATTTAAATCCCAAAGTTTCTTACATTTAAAAGAACACTGCATTTTATACTTCTTCAGATATATTCTAGTTAAGTTTGAGATTATTTCTTATACTGATGGTATAATAGAGCACATAGGTGGCTAATTTACAAATAAAAAAATCCTGTAGGATATAAAGTGAATTTCATGGTAAACATTTTAATATTCTTATTACTTTTTAAGTACAAGAGATATATATTTTTCTGGTCAGTATCAAGACTAATATTTCTGTTCAAAGATGAACAATGTTTATTGACAAAATAATCTTATCCATGAAAAAAAAGATGTAATACCATGTTTCATCAAGGGAGAAAAAAACAATAAAGTGTTCTAATTTGAATTAGTCTAGTTGGTTGGCTAAATCTTTCATGATGTTTGACTTTCTAATATTACCTATTTTAATATGGGTTCCAGTGAACAGGAACAGAGTTTACAGAAACACTCACTCTAAGACTCTAATAAGTCGAATTTTAATACACACCAAAAAAATGCTGCAATAAAATATTGGAGAAAATTGATGTCATCTCTGTTTCCTAGTTTTTTGAAACACAAAATTGTTGTTTCATTTGTTATACAAAATGTCATTATTTTCAATGCAAGAATTGAAATAAAATTTTAAAGTTAAAATTTTAAAGTTATTTTTAACTTGATTGAATCAAACCTGTAAATTTTACCTTCAGTTTCTAACTTTCATTTTTAGCTATTTGACTTTTTTGTCTTTCAGAGGGTTTGATTTGCAAAACAAAATTCTCTAAGAAAAATCCGTGTTATATACAAATGATGGAAGCTTTAATTACTATAATTAATTCCAGCTACTGCATGAGGCAGCTTTTGACATTACAACAAACCCTCTGAAAGACAAAAAAGTCAGTTTAAAAAAGATTTATTTGGACCCGTACTTTTCCAGGTTTGAATCCATCTTTGTGAAATTCCATTACTTCAAGTGTGAAGTGGGAAACACAGCAGCCAGCATAGGAGAAGTCTATTCACCCCATCCTGACTAGTAATCAGAGCTAGAATGAACCAGGGATGAGATATACCCTCTAAAGTTATGCCCTCATGAGCTAATTACTTCTACCAGTACCCATATTCTAGTTTTAATCACTGCACAAAATGTCAGGAGATTATGGATGAATTGGTGGATTAATCTAGTAATGGAGTAAGAGCTCTTATTATCCATACACTGCCCTAAAGCCTTTAATACATGAATCTTTTGGGTTCATTTCTGATTTGAACGCTGTGACATCATAGTATTGCCAACTAACTATTCAAACATTCTATTCTGTTTTATGCATAATTGAAAACACTTTTCTGAAATAAACCAGAATTTTCTCCTGTGCCAACACTGCTGTAATGCTCATGTTATGGTGATAGAAATGCTTGTACATGGCCAAGCATTCTCTGTTCATGAGTGTTCCTACTTTCCTGTTATTTAGTTCTCAAAAGCTGTATTGATGCAAAACTTTCTTCCAGACATGTTGTGTCCTTTGAAAGCTTTACTGCACATTGATTGTTCTTGAACTGATATCCATTGTAAGTAACTCCCACTGTGGTCAATTATCAGGCAGGAGCTCTCAGAACAGTGGGGAATATAAGTCATTATGACTTTCTGATCAAGACAAAAATTATGAGGACATTTAAAGGAGATACACAATAAATGTGAGTTTCATTTTGTGGCTAAAGAAAGCTTCATATTAAAATCCAGTAATTTACAAGGACAATTATACTCAGAACACTAAGTGGCATAAAGAATTTAGCATAAAGCAAAAAAACTGAGCAGATGAGTACAATTTGTCAAAACAATGTAGTCCTATAGCTACAAGCTGCATGCAATGGCATTGTTTAGTGTGACATGACAAATAATTAAACATGCCAGGACCTCAGAGATTCTCCATCATATTATAAAGAACTCTGGGTTAGATCTTGGAAATTCATGTTAAAGTGTAAGTCTATATTCACTCAAAGATATTAAGCCATATATTAAAGCACCTTTTGATACATTGTTCATTGAATGTTTGTAACTTTGCCAATGCAGTAGAATGAAGGATTGCTATGTTTTTTTTTTTTTAAAGAATGTAAGAGCCACAGATGCCAATGCTGTTCTAATATTTTATATAATACTCATTTTGCTCAACAACTTATCATTGCATGGACAGGAGTTTTGCAATCCCTGAAAAGGTCTAGTGTTCCTAATGATAGGCATGTAAAAAGAGGCACTGTCATGAAGATAGTATCAAGAAATGACTTCCACAAGCAGTAGAATTGATGTCAGGAAATTTGAGAATCTATTTCCACACATCCTATGGGTTAGAATAAGTGACAAATTCTCAGTAAGGGCATATTCTACCAGCCCTATTGATTTCCAGTGGACCTTTTGCATTGTATCTCAAAAACCTGGGAAATTTGATTTCACATGATTCCCACAATTGTCCCATAAAGGTTTAAAGATGGTATGACTTTGGTTTGAATTTGTTTTACTAACCTAAACTTAGTCATCTTGTCTCTCATGTGGATCATACTTTAATTCTGTTTGTTTTGGAAATATTCATTTCATTTTCAATAGTAGCTTACTATTTTCTTCCTGACCAGTTGTAACTATGAGTCACTCTTTGTCCACATCTCCATCACCATTAGTCATGTCATTTTCTTTTTGATTTTTACTAAATAGTTTAAGTTGATAACCTTTGCAATCTCAGGAATTTGTCTGTTTTTCTGTTACTACAAAAAATAAAACAACAACAACAAAAAAAAAAAACCACTGATCAAAAACAACTCGGGGAGGAAAGGGTCCATTTATTTCATGTTTGCAGGTCACAACCCATCAATTTAAAAAGTCAGTCCTGCTTTCTTGGGCTGAATATAAATAGAAATAAAAAAGTTAGGCTATAATCATGTATTTGTCTTATTATATTTGATTCTCAGTGGGAAGTTTTAACATACCTACTATCAGAGCTACAAGCTGCTCCCACAATGCTGTTCCCACCATGGTGGGTTATATTTTCAAAATATGAGTCAAAATAAATCCTTCCTCCTTAAAGTTACTTCTCCTCAAGAATTGGTGAGAGTTAAAAGAAATTAGATGAGCTATGCTGGAAATTTTCAGTGTTGACATCAATTCATGTATATATTTTTATGTATAATATGAATTATATATTTTCTCTTGCAACTTATGTTTTAATCTCCTTTTTTGACCTCAAATAATAATACCATAGGATATCACCATGGCAATTTTTCTAGAATTTTTACAACTTTGGCTTTGAATTTTCTTGTAATTCATGAAGAACTAATTTTGTTTAAGGTGAGAGGTTTGATATAGATACACATTTGGCTTTTCAGTGTTCTTAGCAACATTAGGTCAATAACATGTTTGTTTGCTTGTTTGTTTTAAATATATATTCTTGGTAAGTGTGGAAAATCATTTGACTTATTTATAAAGCTGTAATTAAAACAAAAATGATAAAAATTACAAAGTAATACAACGGAAAATGTTGTGCTGAGTGAGGAAACAAAGACAAGGTAAATTAAATAGGTTTTACTCTCATATATGGATCCTAGTCTTGAATCACTGGATTTTTATGCTCAGCTTGAATTACAAATAGAAGCTTGGAAACTGGAAAGGACTCTTTGTGGAAAAGAAGAAAGACTTTTAGGAAGTGGGGAGGAGAAAAACACAGGTGACATGAAGGGGGAAAGGAGAACTAAGGGGAGGGATTTGCATTGGAAAAATATGGTGGGAGTGTAAAAAATGTGGGTTGGGAGAGAATTGAAATTTTTTTACACCACATGAGGATAATGTTAAATGAAAAGGCCAGTGCAAAGTTTAAGATGTGTACCATGAATAATCAAGCTGAAAGTCAGAGAAGCAAAGCAGTCAACCAGTAGCTCTTACCTCTTCCCCAGGCTGTAAGGGTTGATCCTGTTTCCCGAGCTCTCCTCCAAGCTCAGACTGCAGCCTACTCTCAGCATGGCTGGAGACTAAGCTGAGAATGTAGCCTGAGACACTGGACTCCTCTATTTTATATACCTCTCTAAGTCTGTGTTTAAAGTATAAACTCTGTTAATCTATTAGACTGATTCACTCTCATGTAGCCCTGGGTGGCCTTGACCTCATAGAGATCTATCCTGAGTCCTAGGACTAAAAGTGTATGCCAACACTATCTAGTTTCTATAGCAAACTAGTGTGGCTGTCTTTGAATTCTGATACTTCAGGCAATCTTGATTAAATCATAAATAATATCACACAGAGATGCTTCCACTTGAGTTGTTAATTGAGGAGATAACCAAAGAGTATAAATTATTGCCATTGTTCTTGGTTGCCCCCTAGAATGTCATGATAAGAACCTATTGCTGAAGATCCATACAGATACTTTGAAATTAAAATAAAAACAAAAAAATATTTTGTCACCAAACATGACAAAATCAAGGTGCTACTGACCTTCAAGCTACATCTCTGCTGGTTAGCTTCCATAGTATTGTAGCTGCTTTGAAAAATACTGTGAATAGTCATTTATATCCTTATCTAGTATCTTTTAATATGAAACTGCATGTGGTTTTCTAATACTTTTAGAAAAATTTACGTCTTTAAGAATATTTAATTAATGATTTTTTCTTTTGTGTTTTCTTTCTGGTTATGCATATTGGTTTAAGTATCTGGGTGCCACAGACCTCACAGAATACATTTGTACATCCTTTTTTTCACTTTTATTTATTTATTTATTTATTTATTTATTTATTTTTATTAGAATGAAAATTATTTTACATGTCAATCCCAGGTCCCTCTCCCTCTCCTCCCCTGCCCCCCCCAACTAACACCCTACCTATAACATACACATTCTGCTCCCCAGGGAGGGTGAGGCCTTCCATATGGGGGCCTCAAAGTCTGTCATATTCTTTGGGAGCCTAGGCCAAACCCCTTGTCTCTAAGCTCAGGGAGTATCCCTCGATGTGGGAAATCAGCATGGGATTGATCCAGACCCCTGAATGTGGGTGCCAGTGAGGAGACCTTGGAAATCTATGGGGCCTCTTGTAGTGGATCAGTACTTATCCCTAGCATAGGAATGGACTCTGAGAGTTCTCATTCTTTAACTTGTTCAAATAATTTGAAAATAACATTAGTGTTTTAGATATTTGGTGATGACATTTATTTATTTGAAAAATACTGATTCTTGGTTTAATGTCATTACTGATTATTGTTTTAGGTTTTATAGTATTTTGTGATCTAATTTTAGGAGACAATATATATCAAATAATGTATTTCTATGTTTGTTTTCTTAATTTTTTGTATAATTTGTTAATATTTTGTGGCCTCTTGTATTTTGAGCAACAGTCCTCTAGAGTATAATATACATTTTGCAACAAAGCAATTTTCAGCAAAGTAAATAAAGTCAAACCAAGTAATTTCTAACTACAATAGAGCAAACCTGGGAGCTAATAAAAAGAAAATGACAGAACTGTACAAATATAAGGAATTAAGTAGTTTGTCCTACACTAATGAATAATTTCTTGAAAAAATTCAGCAATGCAGCATTAAAAACTTATGAGACATAGGGAAGCCATATTGAGAGAGAGTTCATCACAGTAAATAATAATAACCAAAGAATAGAAATATCTCAAGTAAATATACTAACATTGTATTTCTGGAGGGTGGGGAAAAAATAAACTCCAGTTAAAACAAGAAGAGGGGATGAAATAATTAAAATACAGAGCAGAAAGAAACGAAACAGATTTTTAAAAGAAACATAAAATAGCACAAAATAAGCAGCTATGTCTTTTCAGGTTGACAAAGTTGAAAATCTGCTTATTAAAGAATAAAGAACATGTTCAATGATTCAAATAAGAAGCAAAAGTAGAGCCTTAATTTTCATTTAAAAAGCAAAAGTGATGCTTTCATTAGTTTAAAAGGTAGTAAAAGATGAAGGCTCCTGGATATGAAGTGTCATCAACAATGTTTTCATGGCCACAGGAAAAATGATGTTAAATAGCAAGCAATTGCAGTTCAATTGTGAAAGATGAAGGGTGCTTTTCTGTTATTAGAACGCCAGTACTTTGCCTGCTTTGAAGTATTGCAGTCACCTAAAAGGATACTCAACAGAGGAGAACTGTCTCTAATAAAGGCTATAGCTAGAAAATTTTGCACACCATGTGACATCACTACTCTCCTGATGAGCAGGTAATTTTGCAACTGGATTCTCACCTTGAACAGAGATCGAGACCATGGCAGAGAAGTGGATACCTGCATTCATGTGTGTGGACACATACACAAATAAAATAACATAACATAAATATTTAAACATTCTGTAAGACAAGGATTCACTGCTAATTAATTACTGTTTTAAATGTAATATCACAGGCTGACCATATGAGAGTAGTAAGATAGAGTAATCTCAAATATTTTACATTGGGGTGGGATTATGTATATTGAGATAAATTTAAGAGTATTATTGTTATACATTATATATGATTCTATTCTTATTTAAGGTATTGTACCTATATAGCTCAATTAAAAATTTAATGTAGTCAAGACCATGCTGGGGAAACCCATAGAAACAGCTGACATGAGCAGGTGGGAGCTCACACACTCCAGACTGAAAGCTGGAGAACCTGCATAAGACAGAATCAAGTCCCCTGAAGGTGGGTGTCAGTTGGGGGCTTAGGCAGCTATGGGGCCACTGGAAATGGAACCAGCACCTATCCCTAGTACACAAATGCGCTTTTGGAGCCCATCCCTTTTGAGGCATACTCTCTTAGCGTAGATACATAGGAGAAGGCCTAGGTCTTATCCCAAATTATGTGACAGAATTTGATGATCCCTCATGAGAGACCTCACCCTCCATGAGGCAGGGAGGCAGGTGGCATGGGGAGATGGTAGGGAGAATGGGAGGACAGGAGGGAGAACTGGGATTATTATATAAAATAAGATTGATTTAATTTAAATAAAAATGAATTAAAAATAAAATGTAAATTTTTAGTCCTTGTAAGCTATTTAGTTAGCATAATAAAGAAATACAGATTAATACACATCTATAGCAGATGCAGACATATTTTTCAATAGACATGTGATCTTTGAATACTTCAAAGGCCTATAGAATATGACATTTAAAATGTTTTAATATCATCAGGCTTTTCATGATAGTGAGTCATGTCTGTCCCTGGCAACATCAATTTACTTCAGAACAGGATATTGGGCATTGAAGAACCCCCATATGAAGTTTGCTTTCTTTGTGGAAAAAGCTGTCTGCAGGGCAAGAAGCTTCCCTTGCTCAACTATTGATAGTATTCTGTCCAAAATGAACAATTAGTATACAAAAGAAGACAATGGCCAGACTTTGCTAAGAAAAGGTATGACAGTCCTTCAAAAATCCTACTTCACAGAAAAGTCTGCCAGATATTTTAGGCCTGTAGGCCAAAGATTGATGCCTCAACATTATAAAGGAACCTTGGGTGACTGTCCAGGCAGCCACCTGTTTCTGTCATTTCTAAAATTTTGGAAGTCGTACTCTGCACTTCCTGTTTACTCAGATGATATATCCTTCCTAGACTGTGATCAAGTTGAAGACTAGATAGTTATAGCTACCATTTAACTTGTTACCAAATTCAAAACAGAAACTCACAACAAATGTGAAAAATGTATAAATTTGAAAGACGTAAACACTTAAATTTTTTACCTAAGAAAATGTCTTGAGGACTCAAAAATTAATAATACACATAAGGATTAGTAACACACATTAGGATACAAAGTGAATTAGTTACAAAACTTTGAACTCACCATGATAGGATAAATAATGAGTATTTTCTCTGAATTCATCAAATAAAAATGGACTGGATATTGTGAATTTAATTCTTACCTGATAATCATTCTTATTGTATATAGTTTTACTGTGTTAGATTTAAAACATCTCTTTTTTATTTAGACAAAAGGGTGAAATGTTGTGGAATAATCTTTTTGTACACCGTGAAAATGTGCATTTGCCAAGATGCCTTCTGACTGGCTCCATAAAGAGATGAATGACCAACAGCTTTGTAGGAATTGGTTAGGCAGAACTTTTGGGCAGAGAGAAAGAATAGATGAATCAAGGATATGAAAGATGCACCAGAGATGACCAAGAGAAAATAAGACCTGCAGGAGGAGAGGTAAAAGCCACAAGCCATGTGGCGACACATAGATTAATAGAAATGGATTAATTTAAGTTATAAGAACTAGTCAAACACAAGCCTCAAGTATGGCCAAGCTTTCATAATTAATAAGTCCCCTTGTCTTGTGTGTGTGTGTGTGTGTGTGTGTGTGTGTGTGTGTGTGTGTGTGTGTGTGTGTGTGCTGGACCCCCAAAGAAAAATCCATGTACAAAATGCCATAACCTCTACAGTGTTTCCATTTTGTTTACTCACATGACAAAAGAAATGCATTTCTTTTAGTGTTCTTTCTTGTAAGTGACATGGTTTATATGTGTTAAAGCAGATCAGAAACACAAAGGGGAAGACATAAAGATATGTTCACTGATAAACTCATTCCTGTGGATTTTAGTAGCATTAGCTAGTGCAGTCTAGAAATAGAAACAGAGAAACTACAATTACAATAAATAAGCCTTTGTGTATGAGTTAGTGTGTAGTCAAGGAATTGAGAATCAGAGGATAAGTGAGAAGATATTCACTGGGTTATTGTCAGAATGAGAACATTGACTCTACAAGAAAGAAATTCACAGGCAAAAAGGCCCAGGTAATTATTTTTTTCTTTCTGTATTTGATGGAATACCATAAAAGTATGGTAATTTTCTCTATCCCCTTAACAATCTGGATGCTATTTAAATTATAATGGAAAGAATAGTGTCTGCCTTACTATTTTTCTGACCTGCATTATATATTATTGAAAAAAATAAACAAAGATAATGTCTATATATCCAGTTATTGGAAAAAGCACAGATTGCAATGTCTCAGGTTAAACTGGTAGCTGAGATCTGTAACTGTGTTTTAAGCTGTGTAATCTATAATTGAAGCCATAATTATATACATTAGTTTATGTTTGTTTATAAATTTCAAAAACAAATATAAAAAGTAACTATTTACATTAATATAACTGACAAATAATTTTTAAAGCCCCCTCATTCAATGTTAATTCACATTTTGCTATAAATCACACATAAAATAATCGAGGGTGGAATATGAAAACATGTCCACTTTAGGAATTTTAATCCAAATGCCTTCAAAAGTGTTGTAAATTACTGTCAACTTCACATACATCTTAAATGGCAGAGTACAATAAGAAGTAGGCAAAACAAGGTTGAGTTTCTGATTTGGTAGCCAAAGAAAAAATAAAGTGTTGAAAACAAGAAACTTGCATCAATTGCACTACTAAAATATGTTGAAAACAGGAAAGAAAAGCTAAAGTTAATTTAGCAAATATATGTGCCCTCTTTTGAAATGATTCGCTATCTTGTGTGTCTGCTTTTACAGGAATTTTAGAGCCAGTTCTATAAGGTAAAAAAAGGATTAACAGAATAGAAAGAGCCTTTGGAAGACCATGAGGATAAATATTCCTTTCTTTATGTGACAAGTGTAGACATCACAGATGAAAATAAAAGGAAAAGATAAAGACAAATAAATCTTTAATCATCCACTTGCCATACATCCAAGGGAAAGTCAGTGGTTTTGAAGACAGAACAAATTTGCAAGCCATTTCTAACACCTCTGTTGATGGAAAGCACATGCAGCGCCATTACAGTCATTACCAGAAGGGCTTGCATTGAAATGAAAGGTCAACAATTATTGAGTGGAAAGAAGAAATAGTCTACTCGTAAAGCAGGCTTCCTTTAGACATTTATGGCAGAGAGCTGAGAAATTCAAGGTTAGAAACAAATAAAGAATGATGGGGAGGAAGAGGTGAAGCAATTTTTAGCACTAATTTGTTAGAGACAAGTAAATCAGAAGCTTCTGAGAATGCACGCAGAACTGTGCTCTACGTGTTATGGACTTCATTTCAAAGGCAAGTTGTGAACGTTGATGTGGTGAGAGTTTTGAAAAGGAGTTGAAAAGTAAGCCTTAAATGGATGTGAGGTTGCATGTTCTTTTTTTTTTTTTTTTTTTTTTTTTTTTTTTTTTTTTTGGACAGCTCAAGGAGCAATTTTGCTGTAAATTTGGATTTTTTCAATATGTGAGTTTTTAAACCAAATATATGTGAAAATATAAAAGTAAAAGGGATTTTTAGGAAGGTCATCTTGAACAGGAAGAATAATGAGACCTCTACCTTCCTTTACAAATGACATCACTGCTTTAATGAGGTTTGATTTCAAGTCACATTACTGTGCTCTTGGATGACCTGTTCAGAAAGAAATATCCTCCAAAAATAAATACATAAAAATAAAAATTGTGCAGTGCTACAATGGGTACAAATTGCATTTATTTTCCTTTCTAGGATAAAGGTCATTAGAATATCTATTCCACTATTAAAATCAAATTTAACTAGTCTGAATTACTAAACTCATATGAAGTTGAAACTTTATGATATCAAATGGGCTGTTTTGGCAAATATTATCATCTTATTTCTTGGCTCTCCTCTGTGTGCACACTTGTTTTTATTTTTCAGTTAACAAAATTACTTACTTATATTTCTATTAGAGATTTCAAAATGAACGAATCAAACATTCAATATATGCAAATTCAGAGGCAAAAGTATACATATATGTCTGATAAAAAGATATGAAGATCTACACACACACACATTCTTTCTTTTATCTTCTACTTGAGTTTTTTTTCCTTTTTCTTTTTTTTGATTTTTTTTTATTAGTGCAAAACCAGGGAAAAATACTAATCCACTATCAGGGGCTCCCTAGAGTGCAGAGGCTTCCTCATTGACATCCATGTTCCATGGTCTGGATCAGTCCTGTGCTGGCCTCCCAGACAGAAACCTGGGGTCCATGTGCTCCCCCTTGTTCAGGCCAGCTGATTCTGTGGGTTTCACCAGCCTGGTACCGACCCCTTTGATCTTCATTCCTCCATCTCTGCAACTAAGTTCCAGAGTTCAGCTCAGTGTATATCGGTGGGTGTCTACCTCTGCTTCCATCAGCCACTGGATGAGGGCTCTAGGATGGCATAAAATGCCATCAACAATCTCTTTGTAGGGAAGGGCGGTTAGGTTATCCTCTCCACCATTGCCTGGATTGTCAGATCTTGCCATCCTTGTAGGTCTCTGGAAATCTCCCTAGTGCAAGATCTCTCCTCGGACCTATAATGGCTCCCTCTAATATGCTATCTCTCATCCTGTTCTCCTTTACTCTTCCCCAAACTCAATATTTCTGTTCCTCCATTTCCTCCTCTCCTCTTGGGCTCTTGGGCTGTAAGAGAGATATATATATATACTCTAATTTCCAACTAGGGCTCACATCTATCTTATCTTCACACCAATGCAGATGTTGTAGGCATTAAAATATCAAAATATGTGATTTTGCTTAGCAAACAGTGACAAATTTAACCTAACACATCAACGCCTCTTCCTGACCATGTCTAGAAATTTCCTTAGGGTTTACATTAACTTTCCAGAAACTAATAATGAAAACCAGACTCTCCAGCAAGAAGTCAAAGAGGACACTGCAGATTAAATTTTCTTGTAAAATTTTAATCAACCCTTATCTTTACAGTGATGATAATTATGAACTTTTAATTTGACTCATATATGCATGACTATAGAATGGAAAATATATGTAAGAAAGAAAATGAGAATATTATTGAAGATTCTTGACTGGTGAACAGGCTTGGGAGACTGTTTCTTGAGAACTAGTAGAAGTGATCAAATACTGCAATGAAAGATAGAAAGATTCAATTTATCTTTGTGTGTGGGGGTGGGGGTGTGGGTGTGTCTGTGTAAGTGGCTGAGAGGCAAATGATGGACTGGATGGATTCTCCATGAAAGAAACAGAGTAAACAATTGTTAACCCTCATGAAGCCAGAGCATAGGTTTCATACTTTACTATGAATTATGAAGGGAATCTATTAGAAATGCTAATACAGAACATGGCCATGGTCTCCCAGTTTGTTTTAAGTAATTGTTTCTTTGGTTACTTTTGGAGAGAGAAGCATGTGACAGAACAGGTGTGGCTACAACAAGAGCAAGTGTGAGGCAATAAGAATGGTCTAAGAGAGGTGATAATTATCTTTAGACAACCATGGACATTAGAAGTGATTTTAACAAATTGTGAATTAAGGATGCTTTTTAAAATTTTTTTATTTGAATTAAAAAGATTATTTTAGATGTCAATCCCAGTTCCCTTTTCCTACTCTCCTTCCCTGCCCCCCCTAACTAACACTCTACCTATCCCATACCCTTTCTGCTCCCCAGGGAGGGTAAGGCCTTCCACAGGGGGTCTTCAGCATCTGTCATATCCTTTGAGATAGGGCCTACGGCCACTCCCTTTTGTCTAGGCTCAGGGAATATCCCTCCACGTGGGATGGGCTCCCAAAGTCTATTCCTATGCTATTCATAAGTACTGATCCACTACAAGGGGCCCTGTGGATTTCTGAGGT
This sequence comes from Cricetulus griseus, assembly GCF_003668045.3. Classification (NCBI taxonomy): domain Eukaryota; kingdom Metazoa; phylum Chordata; class Mammalia; order Rodentia; family Cricetidae; genus Cricetulus; species Cricetulus griseus. Next base: position 139,005,522 of record NC_048598.1, read on the forward strand.
CTTCTCACTGACACCCACATGAAGGATACTTTTTAAAGTAGAGTCTGTGAGAGTTGTTTAATGATATCCTTAAAAAGGGAGCTGAGAAGATGGCACAGTAGTTAGGATGCTTGCTAAACCTGTAGAGGATTCAGTTCCCAGAACCCATTATCAGGCAGTGCACAACTTCTTGTAATTCAATCTCCAGGGAATCCAACACCCTTTTCTGGCCTCTGCAGGCATCTGTAGACATATGCCACCCATCCATGCCCCTACACACACACACACACACACACACACACACACACACACACACACACACACCAGATTATTAACTCAATCCAGGTACTTTCTACCTGAGTGTAAGTAGGAAGCACAGTTTAGAGTAAGCACTGAAGAAATGACTGTCAATCATATGGGACTATTTTTTTCAAGGGAGGAAGACAAATGACTCCTAGTCACCAGGAATGCTAGAGTAAAAAGTGGTCAATCAACCCAGTAATTCTTCTCTATTCCAAAAGGAGCTAGCCACTTGAATTTCCCCAAGATTCCGAGATTTGTTTAGGCTTTAGTCCTGCAGTGAATAGAACACATGAAATAGGCCTTAATGTACTTTGTATCATCTACCAAAAAAATCTACCCTTATGTTTATCATAGATCCTTCCTCTAGGCCCTTGTCCTGATCTCTGTTTATCAGCCAATAGAATTAATTCCTATTGTAAAGGTCACAGGTCACAAGTTCTATTGTATTTAAATGTGTAAGAAATGTAAACCACAGGGTCAATCTCTGAAAAGCCATGACCCAGTGTCTGAAAAGATGATATTGTCCGAAGTTTCATTCTTCACCTCTCATGGATGGTTCCCCTATTTGTTGGGGTCTCCAACAAGTATATACAAGTATAGTTTTGACATTTAATGAGTGTTCTGTGTAGTGTTTGGCTACCTTGGCATAGACTAGAGTCATTTGAAAAGAGGGAACTTCAATTGAGTAAATGTTCCTTCCAGACTTTCCTGTGGACAAGCCTATGAGGTATTGTCTTAATGATTATGTGAGAGGGTCCAACTACCTGTGGGTGGTGATACCTTTGGGCAGGTGGTCCTGAATGGTATAAGTAAGCAGGATTATCTAAACTGAGCCACAAAGTAAGCCAGTGACCTTCACATACTGTCTGTGACTTCAGTGTCAGTGTCTGTCTCAAGATTCCTGCCTTGAGTTCCTCTCCTGACATCATTGGGTGACATAATACAAGCTTAGAGATGAGAAAACATTTTTCTCCCTTATTTGCTTTGGTTCATGGTGTTTTATCACAGAAATTGGAGCCATCACTAAGATAGAAAACCAAGAAAGTAAATGAACACAGTGATGTTTACTACAGTCAGGCCTTAGCTGCATATGGCAATTAATATATTGGGTATTCTAGAATACAGCTGTCTTCCAGAAAGGATTGCAAAAAAATCAGTAAGTTATTACAATAAATGTTAAGTTTTCCATTCCTGGGTCCTTTAACCTTGTTTTATTTTTTCTTATCATATTGATTTATTAATTTCCCCTGTTGTTCCCTCTTCTGATTCCAAGTCATTGGCCAGGAATGAAAGAGCTTCAGTCACTAAATGAGGGGACAAGTGAAAAGAAAAATTGATGTCACCTTGAGGCTTCCACTTCACCTAGAGTCCACTTTCTAGCCTGATACAGGGAGATTCCTTTGTTTATTCACTATTTTTTTTTGCAATATGCACACATATATTTGATTTCTTCCTATTATTGGATCTTTGCCTCTGAAAACAGAGGGTAGGAAAATGTTATAAGATTTTGTCCATGATTCACTACCAAAAATAGACTTTGAAATGAGTCAATGGCTGTTTCAATTGATGCTGCAATTAAGACTAAAGGGGAAAACTTCACTGAGTGCTATAATCAGGGAGCTGTCTTTAGGGACTGGATACTAGTCTGTGGACATGATACCACAAATATTCAGTTCAAATGCTTCTTCCTCAGGGAAGCTTTTCTGGATAAAATACTGGGTCCAAATTAAGTGCACTTTCCTAATTAAAGCCACTCACATGCTAGTATTGTAGCAGTTAGTGCTCTGCACTGTAATTAGGCTTTTAAATTGTGTCCCTCCTGCAGCCCCAGAAGCCTCTTAAGAAAAGCACAGCTTACAGTTGTAAATCTGGGGAAGCAAGGGCAACCCTGGCACACAGACTATGCCCAATAAAATCTTAATTGAATTAAAGACTGAATGAATGATGTAGAAAAATTAATGTATGACTTACTTAATTTTAAGGATCAACACAATAGCAAAAAGTACTGCTTACTTGATTAAAACTACACAGTGGTTGAGTGATAGAAAAAAAACATGGATTATAGTTTGAAAACAAAACCAATGTGCTATATATTTTGTGAAGCTCCACAAATGGCTTAGAATAAACTCATATAAGTTTGTTCTGAAATCTTGTTTTTTTTTATTCTTCAAAATTTGCAGGATTTAATGCTTAAAAAAAGGAATTACAGGTAAAGGTCACATTCTGCTTTTGCAGAGAATATGAATTGGGGTCTGATGGTAAAGAATGCCTTTATTTACAGTTCCAGGTGATGCAACACTATATTCTAGTCACTGGGGGTACAATTACATGCATTTACACACACACACACACACACACACACACACACACACACACACACACACAATACTACATAAAAGATTGCATTTTATAGTTTATAGCATTTTGAATGAAATAAACAACTTACTACCTGACTTAGAGTATGTGCACAACAATCATTTCTACTTTTTAAAAAATCTCATTCAAGCAACTCTGGCCAGGAAAGCAGATTAGTATCTTGTTCAGCCATCACCAAAGAAGCTTCTTCTTGATGGATATGGGAACAAATACAGAGACCTACAGCCATAAATTATGTAGAGAATGATAGAACTTGGAACACTGAGTCATAACCTATATGTTTCTCTCAAATCACGTACCTCAGATTCAGGAAAGAGGAGACAGAAAGAGAATAATAGCCAGAGGGGATGAAGGACAACAAGGAAATAAGGCCTTCTAAACACCACATAATTGACAAACATATACATCCACAGAGACTGAGGCAGAATGCCCAGGATCTACATGGGTCTGTACCAGATGTATTCCTAGAGCCAACAGGAGAATATGAAAGAAGACTTGCCCCATCCCTAACCCACAAGCTGTCTCCAATTTATAATCACTTGCAAATGAAAATTTAGTCACCTGCAATGGAGTCTCACTGGGGAAACAAACTACTCTTAGGGGTAGGCAGCATGCCCAGGAGTAAATGGGCAACAGAAAATGAACTCAACATCTTTAGAGGTTACTTATCTTAGTGTCATGTCATGACATTTTGATTGTTTTCTTTTTTATTTAGAAACAACCATTTTACATATCAGTATCCCCATTCTCTCCTTCCCATCCTCCCATGCCCCTGCCAATGCCTCAAACCCACCCCCACCTGTTCTCCAAGGATGGTGAGACCTTCCATGAGGGATCATCAAAGTCTGTCACTTCATTTGGGGGAGGGCCTATGTCCTCCTCTGTGTATCTGGATTGAAATAGTATTCCACCACAGGAAATGGGCTCCCAGTGTTCATTTGTGCACTAGGGATAAATACTGGTTCCACTGTTAGAGGTCCCATAGACTGCCCAGGCCTCCAAACTGGCACCCACATTCAGAGGGTTTGGTTTAGTTCAATGCTAATTTCCCAGCTTTGAGACTGGGTCCTTGTGCTCTCATTAGGTCAGGTCAACTGGTTCTGTAGTTTTCTCCAGCATGGTCTTGACTCCTTTGATCATCCCTCCTCCCACTCTACAACTGGATTCCAGAAGTATATTTTATCATTTTTAAAATTTACTTGTTATCTATGTTTATATATTCTCTCTATATACCCTGCAGATCCTCTTTGTATAATATATTATGTCTTCCTGTTTAACATTTTTATGTGATTTCTGCTTGTGTGAATAAGTAAGTTTCTGTGTTTATGTCTTTTTTTCTTCTTCCTTCTTTTGGGTTCTTTTCCTTGTGTTTGTTTTGTCATATTCTCTGTGTTACTTTTTCTTTTTTCTTTTTTTCTTTTTTTGGTTTTTCAAGACAGAGTTTCTCTGTGTAGCTTTGGAGCCTATCCTGGCACTCACTCTGGAGATCAGGTTGGCCTCAAACTCACAGAGATCCACATGTCTCTGCCTCCTGAGTGCTGGGATTAAAGGTTTGAGCCACCAACACCCAGTTCTGTGTTACTTTTTCTTTCATATTTTATTTATCTTAATATTATCCCTTAAAAGCCCCTTTTATTTATACTTAAATGGTGTGTATTCAGATGAGAGAGGATTTGGGGAGGAACTAGGAGGAGTAGAGCAAGAGAGTCTTGGCTAATTTTATGTCAGCTTGACACAGGATAGAGTCGTCTGAGAAGCCCAACTATGAAAATGCATCCGTGAGATCCTGCAGTAGGCAAGCCTGTAGAGCATTTTCTAAATCAGTGATTGATGTGGGAGTTCCCAGTCAATTTCCATCCCAGTAGATGGAGTTACCCCCAGGCTGGTGGTCTTGGGTTGTGTAAGAAAACAGGTTGACCGAGACATGGAGAGACAAGAAGAGATCAGCACCTGACCCATGGCTTCTGCATCAGCCCCTCCCTGCCTTTAGGTTCCCGTCCTGTCTGAGTCCTGTCTCAACTTCCTTCTGTGATAGACTATGGCTGTAAAAACATAAGTCAAATAAACTTCTTCTTCTCCAACTTGCTTTCAGTTATGATGTTTCATTACAGCAATAGTAATCCAAACTAAGACAGAATATATATATATATATATATATATATATATATATATATATATATATATATATTATATTCAATTTGTGAATAAAAGGTAAGAAATGTGAAGACTGAGCTTTATCGATTTACTTGAAGATTGATCTTGATATATACTGCTTTTAGGTCACCACTGCTTTACTCCTTTACTGGAACTGCAACAAAAGTTAAAAGCTCTTTAATTGCTCCTCTATGCCATTTGCATACATGGTGTCTTAAGACATATTTAAAGGATCAAGAGTATAAATAAGTGTTTGACTCTTTATCCAAGCTTAGAGCAATTTCAGTTAAAATATGTTATATATCCAATAGTATTTATTTATTTTATTACAACTTTAAGGATTCTGTAGTAAAAGTCACATTCTAAGTAACAAGAATGAAAATTTTCTTCGAATACATTTTACATTTCTTTGGTTTCAAACCTATGCTCTTGGTACCCTGTCAAGCAAAGGTGGTTATATAGATATGTGGGAAGAAAATAACAGTATAAGGAAGCTTCAAGTGAAAATGAAACCGTATTGATCCCTGGTAGGTTTCTTTTTATTACAAACTTTTCAGCTCTTCCAAAAATCTGAACCAATTGAAGTGAATTCAGAAATGACATTTCTGGTGGCTTTGCTTTATTCAGTAATAATAACAAGGGAGAGTATTTCTCCCAGACAAGATGAACAATGACATATTTTTGCTTAAAGTGTATTTTTAGTTAACACTGGAGATGAGCATTATTTCTTACTCTGTTGGATCTAATGGAAAATATGTTGGATATGACAGAAAAAAAAAACACTGGCATGTTGTCAAGTTTACTCTCCAAACTTATCAGACATGTTTTATATGTATTATTTTTTGATTCAACAATCTGTATCGCTATGAAACCATAATCCCTAGCCTCAAGAGCTTATAGCAAGCAGAAATAGTAAGACTACACTAGAGAAACAATAAAAATCTATACATAAGATAAAACAGCTTAGCTTTTACTCTAATCAACAAAGTGAAAAACAGGAGAAAAGTACTTGTATTTGAAACCCAGTGTGTCTTGAGTCACAGCTGTTTTACTTTCTTACAAATGTTTACCATTACAGCACAGATATAAACTTTCTTCAAATGTATGAATAAGACAAAAAGTATTTGTAGAAATTAAGAATGAAGAATTTTGTCATAAGAATTTATTTATTTACTTGTTTATAGATGGCAAAATATTGATTAATGAAAAAATAATGATTGATTGTAAAAATATATTATACACAGAATACTGGAATATAAATTAATAAAGTGTTTTAACACATATTATAGTTACCACTTGCAAACAGCTTTAATTTATTATCACAGTTAATGGTTATAACGTCTGCAAGAGTGTAATGCATATTTCGTATTTTTCTTTGTTATGTAAAATACAAAATGAAGATTCCTAGTCAAAGGTTCCAAACAACAAAAAGCAAACTTATTTGAGTATGTCCCTTATAGTATCATAACATAATTAAATGTCTTAGGTTTCCAATTCCCTTTGTAATTCAGTGTTATTCAGATAATGAGCAGAAAAACAATTTAGTTATTTGACCAGACAATGTTTCATTTGAGATCATTTCAATTACCCATACAAGAATCTTGCCCTAAGTCACCTAGGTATCAATTATGTTGTGCTCAGTTTAAGACTAAGTGGCTAAAAGTTTGGTTCTGTAACTAAAAATTTTTAACAGAGTCCTTCAGCTCATTTATTTACTGTGTTATCCAAGTTGTAAAGTCCATTTTTTTGTACTAGCTAGTTTTATGTCAACTTGCCACAAACCAGAGTAATTTGGACTCTCACAGGTGAAAATGTTCCCTCAAGAATTTTCAGTAGACAAATTTGTAGTGCATTTTCCTAATTATTCCTTGATATAGGAGAACCCAACCCAATTTCGATGGCACCATTCCAGGACTGATCATTCTGGGTACTTTAACAAGACAGAATGGTCAAGCCATAAAGCACAAGCCAGTAAGCAGCATTCATCTATGACCTTTGCATTTGGTCCTGCCTCCAGGACCTTGTTGTGAGTTCTTGTCCTGACTTCTCTATTTTATGGACTACAATTTATAAGATGAAATGAACCTCTTCATCTGCAAAGTGATTTAGGTCATTTTTTTTCTTTTTATCACAGCAATAGAAACCCTAACTAAAAATCCCTCTTTCAGGTCTTTCATTCATGTTGCACTCATGGAAACATTAGACAAAAATTGTCCCTTGTGTCCTTCACTGGACCTTGCATAACCCTGTAACTCTTCTTTAGCAATTCTCTAGCAGTGGAGACAGGGACTGCTTAGGATAATAGTGACTCTGACTTCTGTTTTGTTTGAGCTAATAAAACCAAAATGACTAGAAAAGAGAGGAGAGTGTTCTAGGGTTTGCATTGCACTTTGCTTTCTTCTTGTTAGGTCCCTTGGAGTGGCATCTTTATTTACTATATAGACAGTTCTCTTGGCACCATTATTCTCATCTGGAAATAGTAATTCCTTATTATTTGCTATTGCAGAGCTCTACACTTGCAATCCTCTCTTTATTTCACTAATTCTTGCCCATAAAATTACTTAGAAAATAAGCAATTTTGCCAAATTCTTCTCTTCTACCTGTGTTGGACTATAGGGTTATCAGTTGTCTGTTTACCATGTATTATATCATATATATTATCTTAATCTCATTTATTTATATAATCATAAAGACTATTATAGAAACAATTTCTTTTTAAAATGTGTAAATCATACAGACTTACCATTATTGTCATAAGGTTTCCATGGATAAACATACAAACAATGAAAATTTGCTACATCACTAATAATTTGAGCTGAAATTTAAGTATCGAATCAGGGAGAACTAGAGAGATCTGAAAAATCTGCTTTAATTCCTGAAATTTTGAATTTGAAGTATTAAGTTCAAAGAAAAATTAATTTATGCCTCTCCAACATCAGCTTGGTACTTAGATAAATTCCTACACAAAATCAAAACTGGATTGACCATTAATTCTGCTTTATGAAGTTAGTATAGTATCCTATATTATAATTGCCTTTAGATCTGCTAGTAAAGTAGTTCTCTCTTTCTGTGCTGAACACTAGTGTGACTCTGAACAAGCAGCATGGCAATAGGTCCCAAATTTCCTAGTCCTAGAAGACTAGGAAAATAATGTCATCATTTAGTTTTCATTGCCAATAAGTTGCGGATCTGAAAGGCTTTATTTTAGTATCTATTCATGTCTAGTAAGTGAACATTATTATGTTGTAAATTTTTCTAACACAAAATATTTTTCTACTTTCAAATTTTCTCTTAAATTGTTTAGCCCTGGTGCTAAGACCCTTAAAATGTGTTCCCTGATTTTACCCTTTCACATATTTCTGAGATTCACTGGTGATATTGTCAACTTTCACTGTAATAAGTTTACTAGACTTGGATTTGCCTGGCCAAGTTCTTTTGATGAGTGGACTTTTGGGAGTTTAACAATTGAGAGCTTCTATCTTCCATAGGATTGTGTTGGTTTCTTGTGCCACCCATGCAGAGATTATAACTCCATGGAACCCTGGCCATGGCCAACAACTCAATTGAATGCACCCCAGCCCCTCTACGGTAAGCCTCATTTAGTGACAATAGATATACAGGAGAGACTTTGCATGACCCAATATCAGGAGACCTATTAGGAATACCTTCATAAGTGAAAAAGATCAAAGCATCATCTGTAGGTAAACAATTTGGTGGAGCATAAATACATGGTTGGCTATTATAGAGTGAAAGAAGATTATTACTGGATACCAGCAGTGAGAGGTGAATTTCATCTCAATAACATGCGGAATAGTGACAGGGAAATGCGTAGAATACACTGCTATATATATAACTCAAAATACCAAAAAATGTTGATTTAGTATAAGAAGAGCATAGTTGTTTTACAGCATTTAGTCCTCAACACAAACCTGTCAACCACTCTACATAAAAGTTACTTAACCCACATTAGTGTCACGTGTGTGTGTGTGTGTGTGTGTGTGTGTGTGTGTGTGTGTGTGTGTGTGTGTGCGTGTTTGTTCCAATGACTTTAGTGAAGTTCTATGGTATGATCAAAAGTTTGCAACTATCCCTTGAAGCCAGTTAGGATCAGCACACGATTGACACCAATGGCTGTTCTTGCCATCCCAAAATTTATTAGAAACCAATAGTTCAACTAGGATGGGCAACAATCCATGAGCCCTTCCACAACTGTGATTGACTATTTTTTGTGATATCCCAGAGCAGATAGATGTAGCTGCTGAAAGATATGTCTGCAAAGGCCATATGATGCCCTGAAGACAGTATTTTTCAGCTCTTCACCTTGTATTCTGGCTCTTGGTTCCTTCTTCCTGTACCATAGAGGGGGAGGAGTAAATAAGTATTTTGTGTAGGCCTTAGCACTCAGTTGTCTCTTATTCTTATAACCTTAAACACAAGTGATCTACACTATTTACTGAATAGAAAAGCTTTTCTGATTAAGACTGAGAGTAGTATTTGTCTGTTGGTATAAGCATAATAATTTAGTAAATGGTTGGTTAGTATATCAGTTTAGCTAGATATCAGTACTATTTTCTCTATTGCAATACCTATGATGTTCCTAGGCAGGCATGCGTTTTGACAAGGTTTATAGTTCCAGGCCTGTATTCCCTCCTATGTAGTAGGCTCATTTAAACTCAATTATAGAGTGGTTGGCTACCACTTTAATAGTAATACCATGATTACAACAGTGGGCAAACATGGATATTTTCAACAAAAATTAGAATAGCTATTGTCCTTGAACTTAAGGATAAATAAAGATAAAACAATTCTCTGTTTAGAGGCAAATAAGTCTTCCACAAACAACATTCGCTGGGTTTAGTTGTTAAATATCTGTTTTATCGTATAATTATAAAATGTATGGCTATGAAAAGTACAACTTAAAATAATTTAATATATTAGCTATGAGTGATATTTTATGTCTGTTTTCAACAAATATAATAAAAATAATCTTAAAATGGTAAGACTTTTATTACTGGGTTATACTTGAAATTTTGTGGTACTATTTTGTATTATATATGTTTTCCTTTTTGTCAATGTCAATCAGAATTGTCAAGAAAAAGCCACAACAACCTGAGAGCAGGATTTGTGTATTTACTACACAAAACTGGTAGATGGAAAGAAACATAAAATTATGGTTATTGTTATTCATAAATTAGGAAAAGTTTTGAAACTTATTCGTGAGAAAAATGAATTGTTTTTCAATAACGCCATCAACTGAAAACAATAGGCACTGACATTTTTCAGCCAAATTTAAGTATTTAAATCTTACAGTGCAAAGTGAATATATGGATTTTTGGTTTTTTACTAAATCTTCACATTCTGTTTCCAACGGCAGCCTTGTAAGTGAGGCACTTGTCTTTCACAGCTTTGGCTGACCTTATTCTTTCTACTTGCGAGAGTTTAAGCATAAATATTTCATAGTACCAAAGTGTAAAATATTTAAGCTGTTTTATTTCACACCACTATGTGTATGACATATATATGTGTTCACACAGGGATATTTTTAAAAGATTCAATAATGCTCTGTTGCTGATGTTTCTTGAAATATTTAGTATTGTGTATAGAAATAAAGCTACATAGAAATATTTTCTAAATTTTTGTGAACATTATAATTCTATTGACTACATGGTAACATTTTATTATACAATCTGATATAATTCTTAATATTTTACAACAATTGGTATCATAATAAGTATAAAATACTTCAAAAATACAAAATTTCATGAAATTTAAATTTTATGTACTATCAAATAAAGAAAATATATTAATCCATGAATCATTGATATAAGACAACCATTTATAATTTCAGAGCTGTTAAAATATATTGAAAGGAGGTAAACAGAATATCCCATGCCTTAACATTGTTCAAAAAGTAACACATTTTATCACTTTAAGTCATGAGTTACTAGGTTATTTACCTAACATAACTTTTTAAGGAACTTTATTTTTGGATCTTAGTTTTCTGTTCAGTAATTGTGACAAGTGTCTTGCCACTTCCCATAGCTTAAAACACAATATTTTCTTTTACTCTGCCTATATACTTTATTTCAACAAGTCACTGTTGAAAGAAAGGCTTTGTTCTTCAGATATAACTGTAGACGTGAGAAAAAAATTGCTCAATATAAAGGAAGAGCTCCTTTCCTTTTTTTGTGCATCCATACTATATAAAACCCATGGTCCTTGCTTTGAAAGAGAGAAGATGCTTCTCGTTTTCAGCATTACTAGCCCTATAACACACTCTGAATGATGGATTGAAAGATATCTCAAGTAATGTTCAAACAATGTCCACTCCTCAGAAACAAACAGAAGATGTCAGATAGAAATAAGTAAAATTGAGTTCATAAGTTTGATAGCTTTTTGACTTGGTCATTTTGCCTGTAGCATAGTCACTTTGGCATTTCTATTGTACCCAGAGGATAGCTCCAGCTTTTGGATCTGATGTAAAATGACTGGGAAATTCTGGAGAAATTGAATAGGGATGTAACATGTGTGTGTGGGGGGGCGGGTGTGCGTGAGAGAAAGAGAAAGGGGGGGAAGGGAGAATGTGTGCATCCATGACCCGTAAACACTGCATGGCTGAACCAGACTCCTCACCTTCTGCAGCTTATATGTTTCTAAAAATAGTATCTTGCAGCACGGTGTGACAATGAATTTTGTTTGGAATAAAGCTTTGATTTGTGTAATGTCGACTCTCAAATGGTGGATGGATATAACAGGACAGGAAAACCAAGTGGAAATTTTTTTCCAGCCTGATCACACTTTCCTTCTTGTTCTTGTTCTTGTTCTTGTTCTTGTTCTTGTTCTTGTTCTTGTTCTTGTTCTTGTTCTTGTTCTTGTTCTTGTTCTTGTTCTTGTTCTTGTTCTTGTTCTTGTTCTTGTTCTTGTTCTTGTTCTTGTTCTTCTTGTTCTTGTTCTTCTTCTTGTTCTTGTTCTTGTTCTTCTTCTTCTTCTTCTTCTTCTTCTTCTTGTTCTTCTTCTTCTTCTTCTTCTTCTTCTTCTTCTTCTTCTTCTTCTTCTTCTTCTTCTTCTTGTTCTCGTTCTCCTCCTCCTCCTTCTCCTTTTCTCCTTCTCTTTCTCCTTCCTTCTCTTTCTCCTTCTTCTCCTTCTCCTTCTTCTTTTTCTTCCTCTTCTCCTAGTCCCTCCCCCAAACCTCTCCTACCCACTCACCATCCACTCCTGCTCATTTCTCTTCAGAAAAGGTCAGGCCTCCTATGTACATTAGTCATTTATGGCACATCAAATTGCAGCAAGACTAGGCACCTCTTCTCCTGTTAAGGCTAGACAAGGCAGGGCAGTAGGAGCGAAGGGTCCCAAAATTAGGTAACAGAGTCTGAGACGACCCTGATCCCACTGTTAGGACTTCCACAAGTAGACCACACTGCCCAACTATAACATACATTCCGATGGCCTTGGTTGTTCTCATGTAAGCTCTCTGGTTGGTGGTTTAGCCTCTACAATCCCCTATAAACCCAGGTTAGCTGATTCTGTGGGATTTCCTATAGTATCCTTGACTGCTATGCTACCACAATTCTTCCTTCCCATCTTCCCCAGGATTACTCAAGGTCTGCCTAATGTTTGTCTGTATTTTTCTGCATTTGTTTGCACCAGTTTCTAGATGAAGCCTCTCTGATGACAGTTGGGCTAGGCAACAATCTATGAATATCACAGAATACCATTAGGAATCACTTCAGTGTTTTTTTTTTTTAATTGTCACTCAAATTTATTTCTATCCCAGGTCTCTGGGCTGTACAGTCTCTCGATCCTGGCCCTTCAGACAGTGTCAGAGGTGGGCTTCCTCTCATGATATGCTTCTCAAGCTGGACTACTCTCACAATTTTTGCAACAGCTTTACCCCAACACATCTGGTAGGCAAAGCAAATTGTAGGTCAACCATTTATGGCTGGATTGGGGTGCTACTCCCTACATTTGAAGTCTTGATTTTTTTATAGGAGTTGTCCCTTTCACGATATGTATACTTCATTGCTGGGAGTCTCAGATAGGATCACCCTTATAGATTCCTAGGAGTGCAATGAGAATTCCCAGGAGTTATTTATTTATTTATTTATTTATTTATTTATTTATTTATTTATTTATAATTCAGAGTTGAGAATTGAAAACAAACAAAACATGTAATATCCTTAAAATATGAATAACAGAGGTGAGGCTGAATAAGAAAAGGGGAGAGTCACTTATAAAAGTATGTTTCTAGCTGGGCATTGGTCTTTAATCCCAGCGCTTGGGAGGCAAAGGCAAGTGGATCTCTGTGACTTCAAAGCCAGCCTGGTCTATACAGCAAGTTCCAAGACAGGCTTCAAAGCAATACAGATTAATTCTGTCTTGAAAACTCCTAAAAGTATGTTTCTTATATTTATTCTTTCGTCAAAACAAGATTATTGTGGAGAGAGAGATGGCTCATTGGTTAAGAGGACTTGCTGCTCTTGCAGAAGATCTGGCTTCTTTTCCTAGAACCTGCATGGTGGCTCACAATCATTGTAGCTTCTGTTTTAGGGGATCTGGAGTACTTCTCTGTTCCCTATGTATAGTAGGCCTGCACAAATTGAAACTACATATATGCTATATGCAGACAAAATACTCATACAAAACAAAAGAGCAAATACATTTGCATAAAGAAAACTCTTATAAACACTTAAACCCAGGTACTTGTATATGCCAAGCAATCAGTGTCTGTTAGCATCTTGTTATGGTGGCAAAATGACTTTTCATTAGCAAATGAACAAAGAATAATTATGGGAGGTAGAGACAGGCAGATCTCTATGAGTTTGAGTTCAGTGTGGTCTACATAGTGAGAACAACCAGAGGTATACAGTGAAATTTTCTTCCTTCCGTCCTTCCGTCCTTCCTTCCTTCCTTCCTTCCTTCCTTCCTTCCTTCCTTCCTTCCTTCCTTCCTTCCTTCCTTCCTCTTTCTTTCTTTCTTTCTTTCTTTCTTTCTTTCTTTCTTTCTTTTTTCAAGACAGGGTTCCTCTGTGTAGCTTTGGAGCCTATCTTGGCAGTCACTCTGTAGACCAGGCTGACCTTGAACTCACAGAGATCCGCTTGCCTCTGCCTCTCAAGTTCTGCGATTAAAGGTGTGTACCACCAATGCCCCACTGGAACCCTGCTTTACAAAACAAAATAAAACAAAACAATAACAACAAAAAATAAAATTATAAAATGGTAGAGACTGGAATGAAGGAAAAGTAAGGGACAGTATGGGGATTGCTTGTGTTGCTTGGTTTTCATGCTGTGTCTTCCAAAAAGGTTGCTTAATTTTTATTTGACTTTTCTACTGCCCTTGGTGCAGATGTCATCTCAGCTGTAGAAAGTCCAGTGACTTTGACAGCATCTGTCCCCAGAATCATGGAAGTCACCATCAAAGTAAAAAGTGTAAGGATGACAGCTGGCTTGTTTGACAGTGAAGGCCACAGAGTCAGGTAACATAGACTACTGAGTTTAAAGAATGATGATGAAAGATGTCAAAGTTACGTTGACTGAAAATGAAACAATAAGCATTCTCGGGTGTGCTTGTGCACACACACACACACACACACACACACACACACACACACACACACACTCACATACTCACTCAGAGTGCAGAGGCTACTCTGACATTGGATACAGGTTAAAGCTTAAAGAATAGTATATGTGAATGAAAACACAAATTAAAAGGAAGACATGAATATTCCTAAAGTACAGAAAGTATTTTTATTGTAGGTATAAGGGAGAAAGCAGGCAGAGGGAAGAGTCTAAACTGAACATGGCCAGCAGACTTAACCAAACCAGGAGAGGAAAGAGGGAGAACAAGAGAGGAGCTGCTGACCAAGAAGCCAAGAGCAGCATAGCCAAAATGGCAGATTTATACAGGGATCAGGCTGAGTTATGGGAAGAGGAAGCCCAGCCTCTAGGGCAGAGAGATGTAGAAGTAGGGGGCAAGTTGAGATGTACTGGAGGAGTCACAGGTACTGAGGGATGCTGGGAGAGCCACAGGTACTGATAAATCCTGGGAGAGCTGGCCAGTGTCCAATTTAACATGTTAATAGACACCTCACTTACCTGTGTTGACCAGGTTTCTGAGACCTAACAATTGCTTCCTTTATGTTGAATAATTGAATCTATTTTTTTGCATTTTTGTTATATTTTAACTGTGTGTACCTGTGTGTTCAGGCACAAAATCATCCACATGCAAATACTTCACCTGCATGCATTTGTGCCATGGCATGAGTGTGAAGGTCAGCAGACAACTTGTGGGAATCACTTCTGTCTAAACTCTGTGGTTGCTAAAGACTGATCTCAGTAAGTCAGGTTTGGCCACAAGTAGTTATACCTATGGAGTTGTCTCACTGATAGAAGATCTTATATGTAATAGAAATAAAATTCTGTGTTTCCTGTCCCATAGTATATTGTCTACTATTGAATAATCCAAGATTTGTTGGGGTTATTGTTATATAGACCACTTCATAATGCTTGGCTCATATACTTCTCAGTATAGAGATGAACACTTTGCATTTCATAATGTTTTGTACTTTGGGGGTAAAAAGCTAATATTTGAGGAAGGGTATGTGACTAAACACAGGGCATAATTTAGAAAACTGTAAGGATATGCTTCCTTTGCACACTGTAAAATCCTCACAGATGACTGTCTGGCTTTTTCTTTGCTCTGTCTGATTGGGGATTGAGGCTGGGTGTGGGGCAGCTCCCTTAGCCTTGATGGACTCTGAGTCCATGTCCCACAAGCTGGGCTTCCAAATACAGTTTTATAGCTCTAAGTCTCAAACACAGAAGCTTAATGCTCTAAGCTCAAGAGTCAAGAGTTGTAGTGCTCCAGGTAGCCAAGAGAGGAGTCCTTTGTCCAGGCCTCAGAGTTGTGACCCAGTTGCCAGAACTAAAACAGCTTTTTAGCATTGCATGACTGGTCTATGTCTCTTCATCTCCTACATTTTGTAGGCCCTGAGTCTAGCCAACCTGGCAGTCTCAGCTCTTGCCTTTGAATTTTTACCATGTCTTAATTTTTGTAGTATCTGCCTCCCCATCATCTACACCTCTCACTATTTCTGCAGTCTGTCATCCTCTGATACTTCACTGGCAGTTTTGTGCTACAGGTTGGAATTTAGTATATGAGGTCCCTTATGTGGATTTGGGCTAAAGCTTCAAGTCCCTAGTATGGCTCTGGCTCAAAGTGGCTTTTTGGATCTCTCAACAATTTTTGAACCTCTGGCTCAAAGTGGCTTTTTGGATCTCTCAACAATTTTTAATGTTACAACCCAACGAGGTTCTGGAGTTTGGTAAATTTGTGGAAATCGTAGATATTTCTTGGTGTCATTGCCCAATATAGGCTGCTTGTGTCTTTTTATATAATCAGCTTGTGTCTGCTTTTCATGTAACAAGCTCAGCCCATGATAAACACTACAAGTAAATGAAATACCACTGTGTTTGATGTTGCCAAACTTGGTATGGGCAATACATCACAGAAAAGCTCATCAGACTAATCATACAGAACAGCTACCAGCCTCCACACACAGGTGGAAAACAAATGTAACATACATCTGCTAGGGATTGTAATTTCATAGATCAAAGTATAATTTCCAATGTCACCAATCTCAGGCTTCACATGGGGATTAGTCTCTCATGTCTTTCATAAATACAGCCTTTCCTTTTAATCACAAAGTTTCCTCTAAGTCATTAAGAGGGATGATCCTTCTTTCTATGGACCTAACTGAGGATGGATATTGCAGTATCTGAGGCAGTAGGCAATGGATTCCTCTGGAACAGCAAAAGCAAGGTTAGCTGGAAACTGTCAGGGTTTTCCACATCTAAAATAAAGATTTTGTGTTGGTGTGGGCAGATGAAGTTGTGAATAGTGCAAGGCTCACCAAAATAGAAGTTGCTTCCTCAGTAGCTATCAGAACAGGTTACAGTGTCTCTTTCAGTATGACTGATGTTTTCTGAAAGTATCCTATGCACATTCAAAGTAGCCAGATTGCTGTAGTGACAGTTTGAAAATTGCAAATCAGTACCCAGTTCAAGGCAGCTGGGCATTAGAGAAAGGTCTCTGGGATGTCATTCAAGGTGCCACACAACCCACTTGAAACAATTCTGTTGGAAAAGTAAAGGTTACAAGCTGCCTTTGAATTAATATTCCGAACTTAGTAGTGTTTAAGCTCTACACACATTAGGGAGATCAAGGTCTTTTGCTCTGTCTTACAATCATGCTGACTTTGTTGGGGTTCTGTTTGGTTCTATTTGCGCTTACTCATGGAAGCAGATGCTTGGCTGTCATAAGGGACTTTGGGAAAGAGAGTTATACAACAGCTCCTAAAATTTTCTGAATAGGAATGATATCTATCAAACATACACATGACTCCATCCTACAAAGCAGAGGCTCGGACACAACTAGATTTCTTGTTCATTCCATACCAATGATAAAAAACACTTGCATTTATATAGGGCTGGGATACACACTGATTGGTCTAGGTCTCTTTTATATAGACAACTGATTCATGTAGGTCCTTACACTTTCGACATTTTCACAGCACGCCTGAACTGTCCATTTAGAAGCCTGTACCAGTCTCAAATTCATAATTATCTAATTGCTTTAGGAAAAGCTCTATTTGAAATATTTTAGCCATTCATGGATTGATGAACTAAACCTAATGTCTGTTAATGAAAATAGGAAAACTATACAGTTCCACAAAACTTCAATCAGCTTGTGCTATTCATATTTCTCAGACTTCTGTGCCCATCTCCATAGCATATGATGCCTCTTTTCCACCTCCATGGACACTAGCTTTGTATGAGTTATAGCCCTCCCCTCCACACACATACATATACAGTCATACACATAGGCATCTGCATACACACAAACCTACACATGTGTATACACACTAAAATCAAAATAAATCTTTAAATACTTTCTTAAAAATAGCTCTCTTCACTCACTTGTCTCTGTTGTAAGAGACAATTAGGTAAGGCTAATCTTACCTTTCATGCTCTGTCAAAGCAAGAAAATATAAATGCATGAAACTCCACATACAGCATTATGTAAGGTGGTATAACACTGTGGATTTCAGGTCATCAATTGTATTCCATTTTTTACCCTCTGAAGAGTGAAACAAACAGATTTTTAGAGACTATTCAGCTTGTTGTTATTATTAGGGCATTTAATTAGTATTATTGAATTGTGCTTTTCCTCATGCTTGATAACCACAAAACTAAAGTTGAAATAATAGGAAATGTTTAATCTTATGTAATAGGTGAAATTAATCTACATTTGTATTGTTTATGAAGAGATGGACTTGCTGTTAATTCAGACGTTAATATTTAGCTACTGAAGAGTGAAAAAATGACTCTGAAGTCATGTCACAAAGTTTGTGATGCTCAGTTATGACTGATACCAATTTGAAGGAAGAAGTTGCAATTATTTTATTAATAAACTAATTTAAATCTAATCTTTATTGACTGCTTATTATTCTAATTGACTGTTTATTATTCTAATGCTAGAATAATAAAACTCAAGCTTGTGCAAAAATACTACATTTTAGGGTTGAGAGAAATTAGGCTTAAACGTATTACATAAAATTTTCACTATCAATATTGCTATCAATAATACAGTTTTACTTAAAAGTATGGGCTTGAAACTCCAAATCTTTGACAAACTTGTCTTGTTATCCTGCCTAAAATCATATAGGTTAAATTTTTAATGTGAAAATGCAATACGATAAAACATGTAGTAAAATCTTCTCTTTAAAATTACAGAAATAATCTAAAGAATAAAATATTATTGTTTGTTTTAAGTTTAATATACTACAATTTCCACAAGAAGGAAAAACCTCTCAGCTTAACATATATATATTTTAGAGACTACTGCTTTAATCTTTCATAGCAATATCAATATTATAAAACATTCATTCTTAAAGACAAAAGCATGCTGAACATTTAAGTTTTCATCAGGTAATGTCATTGTACATTTACAAGTCATTGACATTGAAGGTGTTCTATGTAGAGTTAAAAGTGTTAATGTATTACTGAGAAATAGCAATCTTCCTTAAAATCAGGCACTTATTTCTTTTCTGTGACCTTGGTAGATGAGTCAGCACAGCTAATCAGAGTGGCTATAAAGTGAACTGAATTTTAAACTTTGACTGGAAAAGTAGAACTCCATTGCATTTAGTGAAGAATAAATGAGTATGGAAACTTTGGTATTAACTGAGAGAACCAAATTCCAGCATCTATTGAGTCCTAAAGGGTTACAGTTTTCCATATGAATAACTATAGTTTTAGAACTCAGACGTGAATGTTTTCCATATATGACAACAGATGGTGTCTTACACTTTAGTCACATTTTAGCAATATAGTTATTAAAATGATGGTTATTTTTATATAAATCTGCTACTTGATGATTATATTTGGATGAATTTTAATGTATTATGAAACAGACTTAATGCAGACATCATATTCATCCCTGCACATATTACATACTAAAAATGCAACAAAAATTATTATGTAAAATTTTAAAGTCACAGATGCTTAAAGTTCATTCTTAGTTACGAACTTCATTCCAAAGCTATACATAATTTAAAGTTGACTTCAAATCAATACAATTTATTTCCTTTAAAATATTTTCTTTCAAAATTAAACTATTAACTTGCCCCAATGTATTGGCAATAATGATACCATACTACACAAATACATATCCTGTACTCACATGTTTTCTAGATGGCTTTATTGGCATATGGAAAATTTCTAACTTTGTTTATGGTAAAGTTATTTTTAACTCAGTATAGGAGTGTAGCAAGATAGAAATGTAACCTCCAAGCACAATGCCTAGTCAAGTTAGAAACACCAACACCAACACACACACACACACACACACACACACACACACACACACACACACACACACACACACACCTTGTATAACTTCAATAGTGTTCTGTTTCACTTTAGCTAAATATTGTGTCAGAATTTTTATAAGGTGACTCATACCACTAAGCTGATTTTCTATTTATGCAGACTCCAACTCACTTTAGAAACATGAATCCATTTATTTATAAGCTTGAATACAACAGATTGGCTCTTTGTATGTGCATTTAATTCTAAGATACAAG
Organism: Cricetulus griseus; assembly: GCF_003668045.3. Lineage (NCBI taxonomy): Eukaryota > Metazoa > Chordata > Mammalia > Rodentia > Cricetidae > Cricetulus > Cricetulus griseus. The sequence goes on from NC_048598.1 coordinate 139,025,479, forward strand.
TTTCTGAGAATAGCCATTGTAATTAAATAGTATCATTTTTTCCACTGTCATTAGGGATTATTTTAGAATGTAATTAACTAGAAATATGAGGCATAAAACACATGAATCATCTTTTCATTCAGCGTACATATACAAAGGAAATCTGAAGTTCCTAAATAATATAAGTTAGCCTGAGTTTTCTCCAGTTCTCCTGGTTTTCCTCTTAATGATTTAAATTTGACTTGGGTTAGTAATCATGCCTTCTAACAGAATTCTTAGTTTGTAATAATTTTGAGCTAAACTTTGGATAAGAGTTTTATAATTTAAAACTGTATTTTAATGCTTTACCAAACTCTTGTTGCAGTTGCTTAACAATACATTGTCACTCTCTATTGTTAATACAATTCATATGATATATGATACATTGATTATACAGAAAGGAAGAGTGAATACTAGTTTTCAAATGAAAATCCAATTTTAATTAAAATTGAAATGTTGAATCAGATTCAGGAGTGACTGAATAAGTAGCAGAATGTAATTGTGAGAATACAATAGAGTATCTGAATGATGTGAATTATCAGTTAATGAAAGACAGACACAAAGCTGTGTGACAGGTCAGCTACTTCACCACTTTCATTTCCCAGCCTCTCAACTTAGTAGATTCATTCTCTGAAGAAAAGATAAATTCATCTCCAATGTAAGCGTGTAGCTTACTAAAAAGAGCAGGTATACAGGAAAAGATGAAAACCCAGATGTCCAATGCAAGTGTTAAGGCAGAGAATTCATATCTTGATAGATTTATCTCTTACAGAAGTTGAAAAATGTTGAGTTAGTGAACTTACTATTTGGAATAGCATATGTGTTGTTTATATATATTCTAGAATTTCAAGAATAATAAATTATATTTATAATTTGTGTGGTGAATAAAATTCATGGTTAGAAGTTATATCTTAGAAGAATAGGCAATGCTTTGTTCTGTGCTAGTATGAAGCTGATTTATAGAGAAATATTTAGGATATTCCCTGATTTTACACTTTGTAAAAGTTATGCATATTCATTATACCTAGTGCTTTTTACAAAATGATAGGTATAGGTATGCAGTGAAATTGGTAAGTGCTAACTCTCTCTCTTATATATCCTTCAAGATAGCTAAGAGAACTGACTGTTTATTTACACACCAGGGCTGATAGGCTTTTCATATTACCTAGTAGAGAGCAAGATTGTTCCTAGGGAAAAATAGTTAAATTGTTCTAATCTTTGTATGTATTCTGATAACAATGATAGCTATGCAGAAAAGGTCTCATTGTTCTATGATTTTAACAAGGGAAACTTGATTGAAAACTTGATTTTGGTGGCCAAAATCAAGGTATGTGGCTTAAGGATATGGCTCATGATAAGGGGAATATTGAAGTGTAAAATATATTGTATTTTAATTGTTGTATATTTTGCAATATTATTCATAAGCCCCATTCATTACTCAAAACTGGGCAGGGTGATGGGGGAAGTCATCTGGATTTCTAAGAATTCATTCTTGCTTCTTGAATTCTTATATCCTTCAAAGATATCACAAAATTTGACACAATGTATACAAAATATAATTTGAAAATCAGATCCTTGTGTTCAGTCAAATAAGAAAACTACTACAAACTCAGTGTGATTAGGGGTATAATTTCTACTCATGATAGGACAAGGGTTTGGTTCTCCTTGGGTCTATTGGATCAGAAAAGTGAAGAACATTTTAATGTGAATTCGGAGTTGAAGCCTGACAGTATCACAGCTACTACATGGATATCAGTGTTTAGAAATCTACTGCCCTCTGGTCCTTGAATACTTAAAAAATTGTGCTACTGGTAATGTAGCAGAGGTTTGGGATACTGGACTTCTAAGAATTACCATCAGTGAATATGGGCAAAGGGTGGTTTTTGGTAAGAGTGAACTGGACCCAGACCAACTCCAACTTCCTCTTATGTGGGGAAACTGAATGCTTTTATAAATGAGGTACACTTTAGTGGGTTAACTTCCAAAGGTTTGTTCATTCTATTTCCTAGCTCTCTTTCAAATTGAATCTGTTTTGGACAGAGGTCTTTTTTTTCTAGAAAATTGAATACCTAATTATTAGTTAAATGATTAGCTATTTAAAATATATCATTGTACATTTTGTACTTACAACCATATTTTTTTACATTTCTAATATGGCCCCCATGCTAATTTTGTGTTTTCTTAGGATAAAAGATTTCCCTTTTTTCTGGTTTTCTTTTTTTTCCAATTTTTTTTATTTGAATTAGAAACAGGATTGTTTTACATGACAATCCCATTTCCCTTCTCCCATCCGTTCTCCCCTACCCGATGCCCCAGCTAAAAGCATATCTGTCACATATCATTTCTGCTCCCCCTGGATGGTGAGGCCTTCCATAGGGTGTAATCAGAGTCTTTCGTTTCCATTGGGGTAGGGCCTAGGCCCACCCTCGTGTGTCTTGGCTCAGGGAGTATTCCTCTATATGGACTGGGCTCCCAAAGTCCACACTTATGCTAGGGATAAATCCTGGGCTTCTACAGGAGGGCCCATAGATTTCTGAGGTTTCCTTACAGAAATCCATGTTCCTTAGGTCTGGATCAGTCTCATGCTGGTATTCCAGCTATCAGACTGGGGAACAAGAGTTCCCGGATGTTCAGGTCAGCTGATTCTGTGTGTTTCACCAGCGTGGTCTGGACCTCTGTGCTCTTCACTAGTCCTTCTCTGCATCTGCGTTCCAGTTCAGATCGGTGATTAGTTATGGGTGTCTGCTTCTACTTCCACCAGCTGCTGAATGAAGGCATATAAGTCAGTCATCAATCTCATAAACAGGGGAGGGCATTTAAAGTAGCCTCTCCTCTGTTGTTTAGATTGTTAGCTGTTGTCATTTTTGTAGATCTCCAAACATTTCCCTAGTGCCTGATTTCTCTGTAAACCAAAATGTCTCCCTCTATTATGATATCCTCATTCTTGTTATCGTGTATTCTTCCCCTGACTCATACTTTCTGCTCCCTCATGTCCTGGGCATCCCTCTTTTTCTCCCTTTCTCATTCTCCTAGCTCCTTACCCCTCTTCCCATGCTCCCAATTTGCTCAGGGGATCTTGAACATCTCCCCTTCTCCAGGGGACCATGTATGTCACTATTAGGGACCTACAGGTTTATTAGCTTTTTTGGCAGTGTGGATTGTAGGCTGGTAAACTTTACTCTATGTCTAAAACCCGAATATGAGTGAGTACATACCATGTTTGTCTTTTTGCAATTGGGTTACCTCACTCAGAATGGTTTCTTCAGATCCATCCATTTTCCTGCAAATTTCAATATTCCATTGTTTTTTTTTTTTTCCGCTGAGTAGTACTCCATTGTGTGAATGCACCACATTTTCTCTATCTGTTCTTTGGTTGAGGGGCATCTAGGCTGCTTCCAGTTTCTGGCTATTACAAATAGTTCTGCTATGAACATCTTTGAACCTACGTCCTTGTATGAATGTGTTCATTTGGATATATGCCTAAGAGTGGAATAGCTGGATCTTGTCGTAGACTGATTCCCATTTTTTGAGGAGTCACCATACTGATTTCCAAAGTGGCTGTACAAGTTGGTTCTCCTGCCAGCAGTGGAGAAGTGTTCCCCTTTCTCCACATCCTCTCCAACATGAACTGTCATTGGTGTTTTTTATTTTGGCCATTCTGACAGGAGTATGATGGTATCTCACAGTTGTTTTGATTTGCATTTCTCTGATGGCTAAGGATGTTGAACACTTTCATATGTGTCTTTCAGCCATTTTAGATTCCTCTATTGAGAGTTGTTTATTTAGTTCTGTTTAATTTAGTTCAATTAAAAAGTCCCACTTTTTAATTGGATTGTTTGGTGTTTTGGAGACTAGCTTCTTGAGTTCTTTGTATATTTTGGAGATCAGCTTTCTGTCAGATGTGGGGTTGGTGAATATCTTTTCCCAGTCTGTGGGCTGCTGTTTTGTCTTGCTGACTGTCTTCTTTGCCTTACAGAAGCTTCTCAGTTTCAGGAGGTCCCATTTATCAATTGTTGACCTCAGTGTCTGTGCTACTGGTGTAATGTTCAGGAAGCGGTCTCCTGTAACAATTAATTCAAGGGTTTTTCCCAATTTGTCTTCTAATAGGTTCAGTGTAGCTGGATTTATGTTGAGATCTTTGATCCATTTTGACTTAAGTTTTGTGCAAGGCGATAGGCTTGGGTCTAACTGCAGTCTTCTACATGTCTGCAACCAGTTATGCCAGCACAATTTGTTGAAGATGTTTTCTTTGTTCCATTGTATAAATTTGGATTGTTTGTCAAAAATCAGGTGCTCATAGGTGTGTGGGGTAATATCAGGGTATTCAATTCTATTCCGTTGGTCTACCAGTCTATTTTTGTGCCAATATCAAGCTGTTTTCAGCACTATAGCTCTGTAATAAAGCTTGAAGTCAGGGATGGTGATGCCTCCAGAAGTTCCTTTATTGTATAGGGATGTTTTGGCTATCCTGGTCTTTTGTTTCTCCATATAAATTTGAGAATTGTTATTTCAAGGCCTGTGAACAATTGTGTTGAGATTTTGATGGGGATTGCATTGAATCTGTAGATTGCTTTTTGCAAGATTGCCATCTTTACTATGTTGATCCTACCTATTCAAGAGCATGGGAGATCTTTCCATTTTCTGGTATCTTCTTTAATTTCTTTCTTTAGAGACTCAAATTCTTATGGTACTGGTCTTTCATGTTTTGGTTAGCATTACCTCAAGGTATTTTATGTGGTTTGTGGCAATTGTAAAGGTTGATGTTTCTCTGATTTCTTTCTCCACCAATGTGTCATCGGTGTATAGTAGGGCTACTGATTTTTTTGAGTTAATCTTGTATCCTGCCACTTTGCTGAAGGTGTTTATCAGCTGTAGGAGTTCCCTGGTAGAGTTTTTCGGGTCACTAATGTAGACTATCATTTCGTCTGCAAATAGTGAGACTTTGACTTCTTCCTTTCCGATTTGTATTCCCTTGATCTCCTTTTGTTTTCTTATTGTTCTATCTAGGACTTCAAGGACAATATTGAAGAGTTATGGAGAGAGGGGACAGCCTTGTCTTGTCCCCAATTTTAGAAGAATTGGATCGAGTTTCTCTCCATTTAATTTGATGTTGGATGTTGGCTTGCTGTATATTGCTTTTATTATGTTGAGGTATGTTCCTGTTATTCCTGATTTCTCCAAGGCCTTTATCATGAAGGGGTCTTGGATTTTGTCAAAGGCTTTTCGGTATCTAGTGAGATATCTCAGTCTGTTTATATGGTGGATTACATTGATGGATTTTGGTAGGTTGAACCATCCTTGCATCCCTGGGATGAAGCCTACTTGATCATGGTGGATGATTTCTCTGATATGATTTTGTATTTGATTTGCTATGATTTTATTGAGAATTTTTGTAACAATGTTCATGAGGGATATTGGTCTGTAATTCTCTTTCTTAGTTGTGTCTTTGTGTGGCATGGATATAAAGGTTATTGTAGCCTGCTCAAAAGAGTTTGGCAATGCCCCTTCTGCTTCATTTTGTGGAACAATTTGAGGAGTATTGGTATTAGCACTTCTTTGAATTTCTGGTAGAATTCTGCAGTGAATCCATCTGGCCTCCGGCTTTTTTTGGTTGGGAGACATTTGATGACTGTTAAGTTGCTTATCTGTTCTTGATTCAATTTTGGTAAGTGATAACTGTCCAGAAAATTGTCCATTTCCTTTAAATTTTCCAATTTTGTGGAGTAGAGGTTTTCAAAGTATGACCTGAAGATTCTCTTGGATTTCTTCAGTGTCCATTGTTATGTCCCCCTTTTCATACTGATTTTGTTAATTTGCATGATCTCACTCTCCCTTTTGGTTAATTTGGATAACAGTTTGTCTATTTTGTTGATTTTCTCAAAGAAGAAACTCTTTGTTATATTGAGTCTTTGAATTGTTTTCTTTGTTTCGACTTCATTGATTTCTGCCCTCAGTTTGATTATTTCCTGGAGTCTGCTCCTCTGGGGTGAATTAGCTTCCACTTTTTTCTAGAGCTTTCAGCTGTGATGTCAGATCTCTGGTGTGGCTATTCTATGGTTTCTTCATGTGAGTACTTAGAGCTATGAACTTTCCTCTTAATACTGCTTTCAAAGTGTCCCATAAGTTTGGGTATGTTGTGTCAACATTTTCATTGAATTCTAGGAAGTCTTTAATTTCTTTCTTTATTTCTTCCTTGACCCAGGAATGTTGAAATTGGGTGTTGTTCAATTTCCATGAGTTGGTAGGATTTTTGCACTTTGATTTGTTTTTGATTTCTGTCTTTAAAGAACGGGGGTCTTATAAGACACAGGGGATTATTCCAATTTTTTGTACCTGTTGAGGTTTGCTATGTTGCTGAGAATGTGATCAATTTTTGAGAAGGTTCCAAGTGATGCTGAAAAGAAGGTGTATTCTTTTGTGTTTGGATATAAAGTTCTATAAATGTCTGTTAATACCAATTGGGTCATATCTTCTGTTAGTTTCTTTGTCTCTTTCTTAAGTTTCTGTCTGGTGGTCCTGTCCAGTGGTGGGAGGGGGGTGTTGAAGTCTCCCACTATAACTGTGTGAGGTCTTATTTGTGATTTGAGTTTTAATAATGTTTCTTTTACGAATGTTGGTGCCTTTGTATTTGGGGCATAGATGTTTAGAATTGAGACTTCTTCCTAATGGATTTTTCCTGTGATGAATATGAAATGACCTTCTTCATCTCTTTTGATTGATTTTAGTTTGAATTCTAATTTGTTAGATACTAGGATAGCTACCCCAGCTTGTTTTGGGGGTGCATTGATTGGAGTATCTTATCCCAACCCTTTACTCTGAGGTAATGTCTGTCTTTGAATTTGAGGTGTGTTTCTTTATGCAGCAGAAGGATGGATTCTGTCTTCGTATCCAATCTGTTAGCCTGTGTCTTTTTATAGGTGAGTTAAGACCATTAATATTGAGGGAAATTAAGTTCCATTCAGTGTTTATTCTTCTTTGTTTTTGGATTGTTGTTGGTACTGTTATTGTATGTAGATTTACCCTGCCTTTTATTTTGTATTTTTGTAGAATGGGATTATCTATTGCCTATGTTTATGCGAGTGTAGTTAATTTCCTTAGGTTGGAGTTTTCCTTCCAGTACTTTCTGTAGGGCTGGATTAGTGGTTACATATTGTTTAAATCTGTTTTTTTCGTGGAATATCTTGTTTCTCCATTTATAGTGATTGAAAACTTTGCTTGGTATAGTAGTCTGGGCTGGCATCCATGTTCTCTCAGAGTTGGTAGAATATCTATCCAGGTCCTTCTAGCTTTCAGAGTTTCCATGGAGAAGTCTGGTGTAATTCTGATAGGTTTGCCTTTATATGCTACTTGGCCTCTTTCCCTTGCTGCTCTTAATATTTTTCTTTATTCTGTACTATGGTGTTTTACTTATTATGTGATGAGGGGACTTTCTTTTGTGGTCCACTCTATTTGGCATTCTGTAGGCTTCTTGTACTTTCATTGGCATGTCTTTCTTTAGGTTGGGAAAGTTTTCTTCTATGATTTTGTTGAATATGTTTTCTGTTCCTTTGAGTTGGGTTTCTTCACCTTCTTCTATACCTGTTATCCTTAGGTTTGGTCTTTTCACAGTGTCCCAAATTTCCTGAATATTTTGTGTTATGGATTTGTTAGACTTCTGATTTTCTTTGCTTGATGAGTTTATTTCCTCTAGTTTGTCTTCAGCATCTGAGATTCTGTCTTCCATGTCTTTTATTCTATTCGTTATGCTTGCATCTGTGGCTTCTGATTGTTTACTAAGCTTTTCCACTTCCAGCATTCCCTCAGTTTGTGTTTTTTTTTATTGTCTCTAATTCACTTTTCAGGTCCTGAACTGTTTCCTTCAGCTGTTTAATTGTATTTTCTTGGCTTTTTTGGCTTTCCTTGATTTCTTGCATCTTTTGGTTTGTCTTTTCTTCCATTTCTCTGAAGGATTTTCTGATTTCCTCTCTTAGAATCTCTATCATTTCCATGAAGTTGTTTTTAAGGTTGCTCTCTTCTCCTTCTTCTGTGTTGGGACGTTCATGTCTTGCTGGTGTAGAGTCCCTAGGCTCTGGTAGTGTCATATTGTTTTTCCTATTGTTGGATGTGTTCTTATATTGTCATCTTCCCATCTCTTGTTCCAGTGGGTACAGTTGGTGTCACTTCCTTTCCTGGTGTGTATGGGTGTGGTGTTCTCTTCGGGTGTGTGCAATTGACTTTGATACTCTGATGGGTTTCAAGTTGGGTGCAGGCAGGTCTGATGCAATTGCTCTCCAGGTGGGTGAGAGCAGCACTGGGGCAGAGATGTCAGCAGACTCTGGGTTAAGTGTTCCTCAGGGGTTGAGTCCTCCTGTCAAAGATTCCTGGGCAGGGTTTGCCACGGTGGGCAGATGGAAGTTGGGCCCAAATTAGGGGCCGAATCACCTCACCTCTGCACTCTCTGCACTCTGTGTGGGCTGGAATGGCCCAGATATCTCAGCAGAGACATGATCTCAGGGTCCTCAGGGACCGATTCTGTCTGCCTGCAGATCCTGGGGTGGGATTTGCTAGCCCTTTTTTCAGGTTTTCTATACAGATTTTCTCTCTGTAACAAGCCTGGCTAGCCTCAAACTCAGAGATTTACCTGCTTCTGCCTCCCAAGTGCTGGAACTGAAGGTATGCCCCACCACTGCATGACATTAAAAATGTCTATTTTTATGTTTTGTGATGTATGCTAGCATTTTAAATTAAAATATTCATTTTATTTAGAAATATGCAATTCAATAAATGTTCTCAAATTTTACCACTTATATAATCCCATCAATTTAACAAGAGACCCCTTCTAAGCCTGTATAGATTCCCCATGACGTTGTTACCACCTTTCTCACAACCATATGTTCTATGTGGTTTGGAAATGTATTAGGCTTTCTTTCAATACCTTTGATATATTGTGGCACATACCTGTAATCCTAGTAGATGCAGGGGAACTCTGAGTGAGATACCAGCCTGGTCAAAAGAGTGAATTTGAAGATAAATATATCTTCACAGCAAAAACCTCTCTCTCTCTCTCTCACTCTCTCTCTCTCTCTCTCTCTCTCTCTAGAAAAATAACAGAAAGAAAAGAAAAAAGGAATATAAAATAAGTGAGTAATTGCATGAAAATTTGCTGTTACAACTGTTGTGGGATAACTTTATGTACAGATGTGCTATATTTGTTCATGTTGCATTTGTTTAACAATTCATTTGTTTTACAAAGTGAAGATTTGTTGCTTTGCCTGCCTAAGGCACCTGACTGGTCTAATAAAACACCGAATGGCCAATAGTTAAGTAGTAGAGAGATAGTCAGGGTGGGGGAAAAGAGAGTAAGTACAAGTAAAAATCTAGATTTAAAAAGAGAGAATGATGGAGAAAGAGAGGGAGAAGCCTTGGGCCAGGAAGCCAGGCAGCCTCCAGCCAGCCAGATGCAGAAGAAGCAGGAAAGGTAGAACATACAGAATGAAACAAAAGGAAAAATGTAGATGAAGAGAAACAGTTTACTTTATAAGAGCTAGTGAGAAAGCACAAGATAAGGATGAACAATTGTAACCAATAATGAATCTCTGTGTCATGATTAGGGAGCCGTTTGGCGGCCCAGAGAAAGCCGGCTACATATATATATATATATATATATATATATATATATATATACTCTCTTTATGTTTGTCTGCAGATGTGTTTGAAAACATTTTATGTAATGATCATGTGGAACAAGAAAGAAAGAAAGAAAGAAAGAAAGAAAGAAATGAACAGAGTAAAACTGCTTTTTTCCTATTGCCATAGGCTATCCAGTGCCTTTTTGTAATTACAAACAATAGCACACTTCAAATCAGATTTTGAACAGAAAACATTCATGATAAAGCAGAGCAGAGTATCATCTAGTCAGTAGATCAGTCTATGGTAGTTGTAAAAGAAATTGCTGCACAAAAGTTCATGTGGAATGGAAATAGGAGTGGTGGTGTTTAGTTTGGCTCCTACAAGAGATGTTAAACCTTCTGAAGTGTTTGTAGATCTCTGAATAAAAAGTAAATATTGATTGACAATTGTGTAAGTTACTTTTCTTCTTATATAACAAAATGTTAACCAGAAGCCACTTATAGACAGAAGGAATTATCTTGGCTCACACTTTCAAATGGCATATCCTATGAGCAAAATATGGTGGAGCTCATGACAGCTCCTAATTTCCCTGGTGAACATGAATCAGAGGAAGCAGTCCAGAAAAAGAATGGATTTGATCTACTCCCAACTTCTGGGCCACTGCTCAGAATGGCTGTTTTAGGAAAGTTCTTTTGCCTTCAAAATGATTGACAAACTGGTAGATGAGCCTTGATAGATAGACCATATCAACAACAAAGTAAAAATAGTATCCTTACATTGCAATTATTAGTTTGTCAAGTGACTTTATAGCTTTAAAATATAAACATCTATTTATTGTAGACTAACCACATGGTAAAAAACATATGAGTTATTTGTTTCCCCTAGAAATGATTTGGAAAAAGCAAAATAATTTAATAAAAGTTTGAGAATCAAATTATACAAGAGTATCTTTTCTTTTGCATTTTATTAACAAACAATCCTAAACATTCTTGCACTTAAATTTAGCCACAAAACCTTTATTTCATGGAGACCAAGAAGAAATTCAGTAGTCCTCAACCAATCCCATGATTTTCACTCAAATAGAAATTGTTGCTGCCTCTAATAAATCCATTTAATTGTGATTGTGATTACATATAGCTCAGCTGACTGACGTTGTCCAGGTTTATTGTTGTCTATTGATAATATTTTTGGTGTGATAGCATTTTTTGTGTTATAATTTGATGTTGTATGCCAGCATTTATGCAGCAACTCACATGTTTCACACTGATAACCTCAGGAGTACTACACCCACCCAATGAAACCAATTAGCAGCTAAAATGCTTGCCATGGGATTGCTAATTGTATTTTAATTCCTGTGTTCTCAATTAAATTTTAGTAAGGTTAGTTATTTTGTTCTTTTGACAATAGGCCTTTATGTTCTATGTGTGCCTTTGATGGTATTAATGAGCTAAATTAAAATGTACTATGAAATGAATGGCCATATGATTCTTTTATCTCTAGAAGCGTTATAATTTTGTCACTAATTATCGTATAAATGACAAAAATAAAGGCACCATTAACTCTTGCTGAGAGACTTCTGTATTATCAAAAAAAGAAAAAGCATGTAGAGTTTTGTTGACCAAAAACCACTTACAAAAATTAATTTTCTGGTAGATGTCAAGAGAATAATGCAATAAAATGGCCTGGGGAAAGCCACTTAGAAAATTGTTAGATGGTCAATGATTCACATTGTCAAAAATTTGCTCTAAATCCTTCTCTTATAACTTAGCATTGAGTCCACTATCTGCCTTACAGTATTTTACCCTCTTAAGTAGGGTACATGACTAGTATTTTGAATTTACCATGCTAAAAAATTGTATAACATTAAAACATTCTTAGTAAATTTTTATTGACTTTCCAGTCTATTCAATAATTTCTTAATGCTAGCTGTGTAATGATGAACACAGGAATACATCATCACTATCCTCCTAGTTAACCATAGTCAACAGAACCAGCCATGGAAGCAATGGGAGCATGTAATGTTGTTACTCGATTTCACATGTAGAATTGCTGTCTGGGACTATGAAAGTGAAAGGAAAAGTGTAATAATGAAGTGGAAGAAGAAAGCAGAGATAGAGAGAAGCTAGGAACATAGGAAGGAAGATGGAAACTATTCCAGATTTAGAACTATCTTCATATCAACTAATTTAATATCTCCAGAAATATTGTACCTATTTGTTTACTTGCTATGTTTCTTTACTAAAATAAAATTTATGAAGATAAAAACAGTGCATTAGGTAGAAAATATTAGAAAATTGCTGAGGGCACAGAGTTAAAGATGCCTGTAGGCTCTAAAGGAGAAATGAATGTGATACATTTTGTTTTTGTATATGCAATGTGCTGAATTGACATATATTGACATATATGCCTAAAGATTGAGTAATTTCTGTTTTAATTTCTTAAGTATTAAATATTTAATATTCCACATTAAATATGGAACATTCGCAGAAAATTTAAGTGATTTTTGTTAGACTTGGTGACTTTGCTGTTGCGATATATCTGAGTATGGACATCCAAGAAGCAGTTGAATGAGCATCTAAAATTCAGAGGCATGACTGAAGAGAGAATATTTTCACATTGTATTTTTGTGTTAGTTTAAACTACTGAGACATTTCCTAAAAGAATATGGAAGGTCCCTATGCAAAAAATAACTTGAAGACTACCAGTTGTGTAATATAAAAATAAAATGGCATTTAAAGGAAGAATTAATGGAGAGTAATTTTCTGAAACAATAATATAGTATTTCTTGTAAGACATGGTGTATTTAAAAATGTGAAAAAGTTCAATTCTTGGAACATTGGTAAACAAAATGTGGAAACTCAATTATATAACAACTATATTTTCCTTATTTCAAAGTATATAAAGGATTTAGAAATATATTTTACAAACCCAAAAGATAATGTAAAGAATATTTCAATTAGATAGCATATATATTCAGATCAGCCATTGAGATAATGACAGAAAAATATGCAAAATATTTCTTTCTTATTTCAATTGTCAACTGTCATGTGGAACTAATAAACAAAGTATTCATGTAGGTGATGAGTAACATTTCATTCCTAAGCAATAGTTGAAACACAAAGAGAATATTAGTAGAAGAAAAAAGGAAAGACATTGGAGTGTGTAATATTGTTTGGCTCTGCTAGGATTTTACTAAAACTAACAATATTGGGGTTGTTTTAAACTGCATAATAATTCTCTAGCCTGATAAAATATTTAGTCAACACTTTTCATTGAGATGGATAAATCATATAACACTACAGTGTCTGATATGATGTGATTTATAGCACTTTGCTGTGCTTAAAAATAGTGAGTGTTAGCCAGGCGTTGGTGACACACGCCTTTAATCCCAGCACTCAGGAGGCAGAGGCAGGTGGATCTCTTTGAGTTCCAGGCCAGCCTGGTCTACAGAGAAATTGCCAGGATAGGCTCCAAAGCCACAGTGAAACCCTGTCTCGAAAACAAACAAACAAAATAAATAAAAATAGTGAGTGTAATATTATTTTTTGTGGGGGGGCATTGAGACAGGGTTTCTCTATGGCTTTGGAGATGGTCCTGGATTAACTCTTGTAGACCAGGCTGGTCTGGAACTCACAGAGATCTGCCTGCCTCTGCCTCCTGAGTTCTGGGATTAAAGGCATGTGTCATCACCGCCCAGCCTTAAAATTATTTATTTGTTTTTATTTTATGTGCATTGGCATTTTGCCTGCGTGCATGTCTGTGTGAGGCTGTCAGATATTGAAATCAGAGACAGTTGTGAGTTGCCATGTGGGTGCTGGGAATTGAACCCTGGTCCTTTGGAAGAACAGTCAGTGCTATTAATAATTGAGCCATCTCTCCAGCCCAATGTTACTTTCTTTACTAGAAGAATTACTTATACTCATTCAAACAAGTTTGACCAGCCATAGTTGGCTCTAGACTTTCTCTTTGCATCCATATTGAATTGCTTTATTGACTTGTAATCCTGTCTTGGCCCCCTTAGTAGCTGAGATTACAAAATGTCAATTGTTATTATACCTTTGTCACAATGGCTGTGCTTTAAACTACTAGCAGACAAGCCACTAAGGCCATAGTCTGGGGAGTGGGGGGAACTCTGTTGCCCAGACAATTTCTCTGTTGCTGTCACTAATGGTGGAAGGTTTTTCACCCTGGCCTTTGAATCTATGAGAACCTTCCAGCTCAGAGAGTTAGGATAGCAATTGGTTAACTTTCTCTCTTTGCTGGTGTCCCTGGAAGGCATTCTCTTCCACTCTGCCCCAACTAAAACAAACAAACAAAACAAAAAAACCTACCATGCTAAGTTTCTCCCTGCTATTTCATGTCAATCAGGTGTGAACCCTGCCTTTCTGAGCCCAGGTTAATTTTCTTTAACACAAATGCAACACATCTTTAAATGGTTACCAAATGCAGCATCAACAAATGTAACATATCTTTGACTGGTTAAGCAAATATTCCACAACAGGCAATTTCCGTACATGTGGTGTGTGTGTGTGTGTGTGTGTGTGTGTGTGTGTGTGTGTGTGTATACATATATATATATGTGTGTGTCTGTGTGTCTGTGTGTATGTATATGCATATGTATATGGAGAAGAATGAGAGAGAGAGAGAGAGAGAGAGAGAGAGAGAGAGAGAGAGAGAGTGAAAAACTAGCCTGATGGGGGAAGTACTTCTGTGTATGTTTATCTTATTGATTGTTAAATAAAATACTGTTTGGCCAATTAAACGGCAAGTTAGGCAGGACTAGGAGTCAAAGAGGATTCTAGGAAATGTAGTAGAGAAGTGCTGATCCAGGCAGGAAGTGACATAGCAAGGAGACTCATATTTAAGCAAAGGAGAAGCAGGAAGGGCCCTCTTTTCCCCTCTGCTCCTGCTCCAGTGGCATGGAGGGACACCAATAAGTTATCTGATAAGATAAGTCTTATAAAATATATAGATTTAAGATAATTAAGTCTGAGCTAACAGATGAGAATCCTAGTCATTGACCAAGCATCATTGAACCTAATACAAGTTTCTGTGTATTCATTTGGGCCTTAACTTAGGTGTGTGGCTGGCGTAAAGCTCACACGTGGCAGTGGGGCTCAGGCGGCTTTTGGTGGAAAGATTTACCCTAACACTAGCCCGTGTAGCATAGGCAGCATGGACCTCAGCTTCTCATGTGTATGAGATAACAATATTATTAACACATTGACTTGGAGTTCCCTTTCCTCCATATATTCATCAACATCTGTCATTTTGTTGTTTTTCTATCAAGTGGGTGAGTTGATAGTCCAATTTAATTTTAACCTGCTTGTCTCTAAAACTGAATGATATTTAACATTTGTTTCTTATGTGTATTGACCCTCTCTCTGCCTTACTTCTTTGAAGAGTTCTCTATGAGATAATTTGCCCACTTTTCTTTTATTAATTGGTTTGATTAATTTGGTTTTGTTGTTGCTGTTTTTTTTCTTTGTTCTCTGTAGAGAACTCATTTGTTACTTTTTGTTTGATTTCTTGAACTTTCATTGTTAAAGGGACCAGCTCCCCATTTCCGAAGACATGACAGTAATGCGTGCTTGCCACGACCTTGCCTTGGTCACTAGGAGGTTAGGTGCCTGCCTCATGGCAAGGAATCAATCAGAAGTTAGCTGGTGGTGATATGCTTTATGGCTCTGGGTGTGCTTTACATAAAAGCCCACAGCAATGACACACAGAGCATAGCAACCATCCAGTGAGGGCCTATGGGCCATAACAACCAGTTGACCAATCAACACAGGGCAAATCCTCCAAGCCTAGAGGAACACCAATCCTGAGCTTGTGCATACCCCTAGACACTCCCCTTACGCTGCCCTATAAGATCTCTACGCAGACACTTAGAGCTGTCTTTCCTAGCCATCTGCCATGGCGGGTGGATGAAAGACCCGAGCTAACATGGGGATAGCTGATTAAACAACTATAATAAAGCCTCGAGCACTTTGCATCAAGCTTTGGACTCCACCTGGTGATTGGGCTGAGATCCTGGAGGCCTGAGCTTCTTGGGGTCTTTCAATTGTGATATCGAGAAAGCCATCCCTTTTACTGATGCAGGGAAGGGATTCTTTCTATCCTACAAATTTAGGTCTTATATTTAGGTTTTTGAATTGTGTTCCTTCTGCAATAATGTGAAAGGTTTATACCAATTTCAGTCTTCTCCTTGTTCACATTTCCTAGCATCATTTAGTGAAGAGGCTTTCATTTTCCTAGTGTATGATTTTGATCCCTTGATAGAGAATAGGTTGTATAGATGCACTGTTTTTCAAAATCCTACCTCCCTTTCCACTACCAATCTAAGTATTATTTTATGTGACTATCATGCAGGTGGATTACCATGGATTTGCCATAAGTTTTCAGTTTAGGTATTTTGATGTCGCAGCATGGTTCTTTCCCAGCGAGCTTGTTTCCTTTCTTCAGGTTTTCTATGGTTCTTATAAAGTTTACAACATCTTGCCTAGTCTGTGGAAGATAACATTGGCATTTCAATGGGAATTTAATTAAATTTGTAATTGTTATAGGTGGTATTATGGGGCATATTAATACTGTTATTTTTATTCATGAACAAGTTAGGTCATACTACTATTGTCTTTCACATAGCGTGCTTTCTCACAGTTGCTCTATTTGTTCTAGATAATTCCACATACCACTTCTTTGAATCACAAGCTTCATTATCATCTTTAATCTCCACCCAGAGGTGTGAACTTTAGTATCATAATGGGTCACAGGTCACCTTAGACTCCCTGCAGTGTCTTTGTGCATCATTGGCTCTGGCCAAGTTTGATCCACCATTCTTCTAGGTGCCAGCCCCTAAGAGTGTTAGTGAACAGTGTTCATGGTGAATGGAAAGTTTTCATTATTTCAGCAAATTTAATTTTAAGTTATACTTTTTAATTATTTTGAGGATTTTATGCATGAGTATTGTATTTACATCATATACATATAATATCGTCATTAATTTGCATTTGTTAAAACTTTTATTTGTAGAAATAAATGTATCTGATCTTTCTCATGTGTTGTTGATTTAAATTTTGTTGAAGATTTTTATGCTTATGTTTGTCCATTTTTATTTTTGTTTTGTTTTCATTTATTTTCATTTTGTCAATTTAACAAAAACTAGAGTAATTTTGAAAGATGGATCTTCGGTTGAGAAGATGGCCTTCAGCAAATTGCCCTGTGAACAAGCCTATGGAGCATTTTATTGATTAAGGATTAATGTGGAAAGGTCTAGTATATTCCCAGCTGTGCCATCTATGGGAAGTTGGTCTTGGGTGGTATAAGGAAGCAGGACAAGTCTGGAGAGATCGCTCAGTGATTAAGAACATTGGAAACTCTTGCTGAATACCCAAGTTCAATTCCCAGAATTCATATGCTGGCTCACAACAGCTTTACCTATATATCAAGGAGGTTTGAGTTCTTTCTTGGACTCTGTGCACACACATGTGTGCACAATAAACACACACACACACACACACACACACACACACACACACACACACACACAGACACCAATTTTAAGAAGCAGGGTGATATGTTCCTTTAGTAGTATAACACTAGTACATTTTCCCTTAAGTCTCTTACCTCTTTAGCATCATGTTCTTGGCCACGTTAACAGTCATAGTCATGATTTCCATCTGGTGGAGAAGGCCTTAAAATCAACAAAGAAGTGGTGGTTACTCATTTAACATTTGTTCCACTATTACACTGGTGTATCTTGCTGAAAAGTGCAAAGTAAGTTTTCTCCTATAGAGTGTCATTAGATGTCTCAATCACATGTCATGTCAAGCCCCATGACCAGGAGTAATTGACCAACACAAAACTAAACACAGAATTCTTGTGGACTTTTCATTTCATTTGTTTTGTTTAGGCATTTATTATTTTATTGTATTGTAATTTGGGTTCTTTGGTTTTTTTTGTACTTTCATTTGTTTTCTTTTTATTTTATAAACAAAATAAATGTGTGTGTGTGTGTGTGTGTGTGTGTGTCTGTGTGTGTGTGTGTGTGTGTAAGAGAGAGAGAGAGAGAGAGATCAGAGAAATCATCATCTATCCCCATGGTTAGGTCTTAGTCACCCCTGTAATCATCTGCCTGTCTGTTCAAACTTAGGATAGCAATTAGTCTTGTGAATTCCATTCTTATGGAATTCACAAAAGTTGCTAATTTCAAATTTGTTCAGCTTCATACTAACTAGGACACAGTAACTTTTCTAAACTGGAACTGAAAACAAGAAGTTTATATCAATGATTCTGTAATATTATAAAAAAACAAAAATGTGATTGAGCATTTGCTGTAGTTAGTCAAAATTTGCTGTATTAATGTGATTTGACTTTGAATATGAGCTTCTTAATTAACACAAATATTTTAAGTACAAACTTGGAATTTTGATGCTTTTGCATCATTAACATCTGAAAAGATGAATGAATTTCAGATACAAAGCAACATGTATTAACTTAATCAGTATATTTTTGACAATAGAATTTGACAAGAGATCTTTATAATGTAATTTTTCACTTTTAATTTTCCTCCTGGGATGTTGAAGTATATTCCATACACAATTATCATTTCTTCTAGGTACATGAATTCATTATAAAATACATTTGAGTATGATGGAAGGCAGTGTATGATGGTAAATTCTTGCAGCATACTGTCAAATCTTGAAAGACAGTTAACATGGCATGGAGGAAGTCATATGTACCAAGAGAGAGCAATTGCCTGGCTATAGATAAACATCATTACAAGTTATGTGATGCCTAACTAAATGCAGTACATGATCATCTTTCTATTTTACTAGTCTCCAAATTATGATCTCCTTGGCCTTGTCTGACAGCTTACAATATTCAAGGATTTAACTTGATTGCAAATAACATTAGTGTTGCAGAAAGGTTTCTTTTTTAATGCTGAACAAAAAGAACATATCTCTAGAGTTTCTGTAAATATCAAGAAAATAGCCAATGAAAGTGGGTAGCCCTTACAGATAGACATCTTTAGCATCATTTTAGACTACTTCAGAACTTCTATTCTTAATTACATTTTTTATGAATACTAAAAATGGATTTGCAGAAATAAAAATATCCTATGATACATTTCAATGACTGGCAAGGTGATTAATTATAGCCTGAAATCTGGGTTATTTTCCTGAGGAAATAATTGCTACAATTATCTTTGGTCCTGATGTGCATTTAAATGAAGTATTTTTAAAGTAATATTCTAATTGTCTTGATTTTGTAAAATTTTCAAATCTCATTGTTCTTATGGAAATCACATTTCATGTAATACATAGCTCTTAAAAGAAATCATTTTAGTGATGACTATTAGAATGTTCAAGATGATGTTTGCACTTTATACTTTCCATTTATAATTATGGTATAAATAATGTTTCCTTTTCCATACAAAGTAGAATTATTTTGAAATATGGAGACTATCAAAAGAATGTGAGTTAAAACAGCTATAAATATGACCAAACTGGAATATATACTAACTTTCCTATTTATAAAATTGACTTTATTTTTACCTAAATGAACAAATATCCATTGATTATAATAACATAAAAATGTTTAAAAATATTTTGCTTAAAATAAATTTGGACTAATGCTATTTAACAAATTTGGCTGGATTATTTGTATTTTTATTCCTTTACTTTTCAACAATGCCTCTGAAATGAATCCAGATAATTTACCAATGTCCTTCTGCTCATCAGTACTAACATCAAATGGATTTTTAATATTAATTTTTATTTAAATTAAATGTCTTATTTTACATACCAAACCTAGTTCCTTTTTTCTCCTGTCATCCCTTTCCCCCCACCAACCCCAACCCTCCCCCCACTCCTCAGGGAAGGTGAGGAATTCTTCCATGTATCTAGGCTGAGAGAGTATCCCTCCGTAGGGAATGGGCTCCCAAAGCCCCTTTATGCACTAGAGATAAATACTGGTTCCACTGCCTGAGGTCCCATAGACTGCCCAAGTCCCCAACTGACACCCATGTTTGGGATGCCTGGTTTGGTCTAGTTCCCCAGCTGTAAGACTGGGTTCTATGAACTCCCAGTTGCTCAGGTCAGCTGCTTCTCTGGGTTTCCCCAGCATGGTCTTTACCCATTTGCCCATCATTCCACCCTCTCTACAACTGGATTCCAGGAGTACAGCTCAGTGCTTCTGCCTCTGCTTCCCCATCAACTACTGGATGAAGGCTCTATGATGGCATTTAGGGTAGTCATCAAACTCATTGTAGGGGAAGGGCATTTAAGGTATCCTCTCCATAATGGCTCCTTCTAATAAGGTATCTCTTTCATTGTTCTCCTCTGTTTTACCCCAACTGGTTCTTCCTGATCCCTCATGTACTCCTCCCCTCTCCTCTTCTTCCCTCCTTTTACTCCTCCCTTCCTGCCCCTCCCCTGTGCTACCAATTTACTCAGGAGGTCTTGCAAATGGATGTTTAAGATTGGCATTTTGGACTATAAGAAAGCACTAAATTTGTAGTGACTTGGAGACATTTTTAGTTCAGCATTAAATTCAGCAGCTATTTTCTATTCTAATAAACTTTGAAGTTAGGGGTAGTTTTTCATTTTTATATTTCATAGTTAACTTCATAGAACTATTTTCAGAAATCTGGTCTTCATGCTTCAAGGAAAAATAGTCTAGAAAAATGCCAAGAGTCTTCAAGAGGAATGCTGAAAACTCCTTTTGAACTAGTAATGAAAAACATAAATAAAAGCTCTGTTAAACTAAATTCATGTCTCCCGAAGAGTTTTATTTGAATTTCCAGTGATTTTCCATTTTTAGTTATAGTTCTGAACTATACCCGAACAAGAAATACATAGGACAGTGGTAATAGTGGCAGTGGACATCTGACAACAATGCTCAGACCTATTTATGGTGAATATTTTGGCATAGGATAATAATTTCTGTACCACAAAAATTTCTAATTCAATTACAAAATATGCACTAGTGTCTAAACAATATAAATCTCAACTAGTCTAGATTTTGAAAACACATGCTGAGCATTAAAATTGTTTAAATTGTTTAAATGTAGAGAAACTGGTAATATACTCAATATCTTGTCAAAAGAGATATACAACATTCAGGGATTATCTTTAATAATTTATTCTATTTGGGAAGATAAAGAGGATTTTACATCAAAGATATCTTATACTAAATGAATATGCTACCAATGTAATTGTTTTGATACGCTAGTGTTTGTATCTAATGAGCATTACATTATTTTTGGATGAAGAGCAGCATAAATAATCTGAATCAAGGAAGCAATTTTATCATTAGAACAATCTTGGCAGTGAGCACTGCAATAAGAAAATTGTTTCTATAAAACTATTTTGTAAGATAAATTCTATCCACCAGGTAACATGTGGATCTGAAAATTATCACAAAGCCATGAATAGTAAAGTGTTGTATACTAAATTGGTAGACACAGGAAGTCTTAATATATCTAGGACTCTATCAGAAAACTGTAGATATTTCTTGCAATTTCTGAATGAAGCATATGCACTTACTGCCCTGAAACCAACTTGCATAGGACTTTATTCTGGCATGAATCTTGTCATGAACCAGGAAAAAAATTCATGTTGATTATCTTAATGTCTCATTTAAGAGAGGAGAAAGCAAAAGATATTCAAGGTGAAGAAATAGTTTGTGGTATATTGAATGAAAAGAAATTCAACAGACTCCTGTTTGTATACTTGGTCCTCAGTTGATGGAACTGCTTGGGAAGTATTGAGAGAGATACCCTTGTTGGAGAAAGTATGAAACCAGGGGCAGGCTTTGATGTTTCAAAAGATTGGTAGCATTCTCAATGTGTTCGAATCTTGCCACCTGCTGGACAAAGTAGTTTTCATTTGTTCCAAACCCCCTGCTTTCTCCCCAAAGTTATGATTCTAATCATCTAGAACTATTATGTAAGTCATTTATTCATAAGCCTTAGAACTTTATTTGTTCATAGTGTTCACAGAAACTTAAAAGTAACTAAGACAGAGTAGCCATTTATTTTATTCAAAATACAGAATATTTAGGTATTTTTTCAACTTTTTTTTATTTCAATTAGAAACAGGATTGTTTTACATAACAATCCCAGTTCCCTTCTCCCTCCTGGCCTCCCCTATCACCCTCCCCCAACTAAAACCCATCTATCACATATCCTTTCTGCTCCCCCTGGTTGGTGAGATCTTCCATAGGGTGTCATCAGAGTCTATCATATCCTTTGGGACAGAGCCTAGGCCCACTCCTGTGTGTCTTGGCTCAGGGAGTATTCTTCTATATGGAATGGGCTCCCAAAGTCCACACCTATGCTAGGGATAAGTACTGAACTTCTACAGGAGGTCCCGTAGATTTCTGAGGTTTCCTCACAGAAACCCAAGTTCCTGGGGTCTGATCAGTCCTATGGTGGTATTCCAGCTATCAGTCTGGGGAGCAAGAGTTCCCCAATGTTCAGGTCAGGTGTTTCTGTGGGTTTCACCAGCCTGATATGGACCCCTTTGCTCTTCACTCATCCTTCTCTGCATCTGGGTTCAAGTTCAGTTCAGGGATTAGTTGTGGGTGTCTGCTTCTACTTCCACCAGCTGCTGGATGAAGGCTATAGGATGGCATATAAGTCAGTCATCAATCTCATAATCAGGGGAGGGCATTTAAGGTAGCCTCTCCTCTGATGCTTAGATTGTAAGCTGGTGTCATCTTTGTAGATCTCCAGACATTTCCCTAGTGCCTGATTTCTCTAAACCAAAAATGTCTTCCTCTATTATGGTATCTCCATTCTGTATTTTCGAAATGTGGATTACACTAAATTTTACTGCTGTGTTGAGAAATGTTCCCAGGATAGTCATTTTTGTTCAGGTCCATCAGTGCCATAATATAGTCTTTTCTGAAATAGAAAATTATTTAAATGCAATTACAAAAGAAAACTTTCTAGATAGAAATAAAATAGGTTCCACAATTAGTGCCTTGCTTTTTCTTTCTCAGCATCAGAAATACAAAATAAAGATAGATAAGAATAAGTGAACAATTTAGAAATGAGAAAAAAATGAAGTGATTATGTATGATCTGAGAAGCACAGTTAAAAGTTAATGTACTTCTTTGCCCCACCTGTCCATGATGATTCTAAAAGAGAGAAACACTAAACAATGGTGGCAAGAATGAGAAGGGTGTATCTAATAAATGTGGTAGGAATATAGACTATGATGGAAAACATTTCGAAGTTTCCTCAGAAAATCATGAAAGGAATAATCATGAGACTCATGTTATATTTACTGTCTAAAAGTTCTCTTAGGGATATTAGAATTATTTCCTATTTTTTTTTACCTTACACTTATCTTAAATTTGGGTCAGTTCATTAGTTTTCTCATTCATGATGAGAAAAAACAGGTATAGTCCTGTTTATCAGTGTGAGTTTTGCTTTTTGAAGGGCAACCAAAATCATTCTACTGAAGTCGTATTTTATATTTGTCTTTTTTCCTTTGTTTCAAGATATCTTACTTCAAATCTATAAATAGATTCTTTTCTTGAAACCCATGTAACATGTGACTGTGTCAAAAAGTCAGTTTCAATTATTCTAATTACATTAAGTAGAAATTTGATGGCATAATTCTATCTCCAGATTCATATTCTTAAAGCTCAATTTTCCTATTATTTAAGATTTTTTCCTTTAATGCCTGTATTGCTCAGGTATTTTGGAATTGTGTGTCTTCTGAGCTTACTTTATTTAACTTTCTAGATTTTTGTGACTACTTTTAATTTGTTGGAATGATTTAAAAAATTTTAGCAAGCATTTGTTCTTCTCACTTTCTCATTCTGGTAACTTAACAAAACACCTGAAAACTCTAGAAAAAAAAGGAAGAAATATCACACAAAAGAGTAGATGGCATAAATTATTAAACTTACAGGTGAAATCAATAAAATGGAAATAAACAAAACAAAATATGAAGAATAAATGTAATTAGTTAGTTCTTTAAGAAAATCAGTAAGGGTGGGGGAGGAGGGATGGGGTGAGAGGAGAGAGAGGGAGAAGGGACTTGAAACAAGCTTGTTCCCTAACTAGAACTAATAAATAAATTAAAAAAGAGAAAATCAGTAAGATTGAAAAACCCTTATCCCTATTAACTACAAAGCAGAGAAAGGCAGTCACACTTAAAAATCTTAGAAATGAAAAGAGAAATAAAAGCAGATGCAGAGGAAATACAAAGAATCACAAGAGAATACTTTAAAACCTTCACTCCACTAAACTGGAAAAATCTAAAAGAAATGGATAATTGTCTCCATATATGCCACCTACCAAAGTTAAATCAAGGTCAAATAAACAGTTTAAATGGAAATGTAATCCTGAGTGAAATAGAAGCAGCAAATATCTCCCAACAAGACAAATCTCAGGGACAGAGTTTTATCACAGAGCTCTACTAGACTTTCAAAGAAAAGTTAATGCTAATACTCCTCAAATTATTCCATAGAATAGAAATAGGAAGAATATTGTCTGATTTGTTGACAAGGCTACTCTGATACCCAAATAACATAAAGACCCAACAAAACAAGAATTACAGACAAATTCCTGTAACTCTGTAGATACAATATTTTACAATAAAATGCTTGCAAATGGAATGAGAAAAACATCAAAAATATCAACCATGATCAAGTAGATTTCATCCCAGAAATGTAGGGATGGTTCAACATATGTAAATTGATAATTCACTGTTATACAAATATATACAAACAAAATGACACAAACCATGTGATCATCCCATTAGATTCAGAAATAGCCTTAGACAAATTTCAACACCCATTAATGATAAAATTTCTGGAGAGACTGGGGACAAAAGGAACATACTTCAAATAATATAAAATACCTGGTAGTAACTCTAAGCTAGCAAGTGAAAGACTTATATCATAAAAAATTTAAGACATTGAAAAAAGAAATTGATGAAGATACCAGAAGATGGAAAGATCTCCCTTGCTCATGGATCAGTAGGATTAATGTAGTAAAAATGGTCATCTTACCAAATCAATCTGCAAATGAAATGCCAATCAAAATTCCAACACAATTCTTTACTGATCTTGAAAGGACAATTTTCAGCTTCATATGGAAACACAAAATCCACAAATTTCTAAAACAATCGTTATTGATAAGAAAAAGCTAAATTTAATCCTTGTCCTCAAATTTTCTTCAGGAATTTTGTTAAAACTGGATTACATTGGTACAAAAATAGACACTTTTATCAGTGAAATTTAATATGGACACTTGATTTTGATAAAGAAGTCAGATATACATACTGGCAAAAAGACATTATCTTCAGCAAATAGTGCTGGTCAAACTGGACAGAATCATGTTGAAGAATCCATATAGTTCCATATTTACCACCTTGCACAAAACTCAAAATTAAATATGAAAAAGACTTCAACCTAAAACCAGATACATGAATCTAATAATAAAAAAAAAGGTAGCATCAATAGTCTCGAACTAATTG
This sequence comes from Cricetulus griseus, assembly GCF_003668045.3. Taxonomy (NCBI): domain Eukaryota; kingdom Metazoa; phylum Chordata; class Mammalia; order Rodentia; family Cricetidae; genus Cricetulus; species Cricetulus griseus. The sequence goes on from NC_048598.1 coordinate 139,050,606, forward strand.
ACTCAGAGAAAGGCATTCTGAAAAGAATGCAATTAGCACAGGCTAAGAACTACAATTTAAAAATGGAACCTCATGAAACTAAAATGCTTAGATAAGGCAAAACACTGTCATTCAGACACAGTGGAAAGCAACCTACAGATTGGGAATTGATATTATCAACTGCATTTTGGACTGAAGACTAATATCATCATTATATAAATGGCTGAAAAAACTGGAAATCAATAAAATAAATACATCAATTTTTTAAAAAGTGGTACAGAGTTCTCAAAAGAAGAAACTCAATGGCTGAAAACACTTAAAGAATTGCTCAAAATGCTTACTAATCTGGGGAATACATACAAATCTAATTTGAAACTTTATCATATGCATATTAGAATGGCTAAGTATAATAAAACAAATGACAATCCTCTTATATCCTTTGGGATAGGGCCTAGGCTCACCCCCTTATGTCTAGGCTCAGGGAATATCCCTCCACGTGGGCTGGGCTCCCAAAGTCCATTCCTATGCTAGGGATACTGATCCACTGCAAGGGGCCCAATAGATTTCCCAGATCTCCTCACTGATACCCACATTCAGGGGCTCTGGATCAGTCCCATGCTGGTTTCCCAGCTCTCAGTATGGGAACCAAAAGCTCCCCTTGTTTTGGTCAGCTCTTTCTGTGCATTTCACCAGCTGATATAGACCCCTTTGCTCATCAGTCCTTCTCTGAAGTTTTATCTGTGGGTGTCTGCTTCTACTTCAACCAGCTGCTGGATGAAGGCTATAGAATGGCATATAAGTTAGTAATAAATCTCATTATCAGGGGAGAGCATTTAAGGTAGCCTCTTCTCTCTTGCTTAGATTGTTAGTTGGTATCACCTTTGCAGTTCTCCAGATATTTCCCTAGTGCCTGATTTCTCTTTAAACCTATAATATCTATCTCTATTATAGTATCTCTTATCTTGCTCTCTTCTGTTCTTCCCACAACTCAAGCTCCCTGCCCCAACATGTCCTAGTTACCCTTTCTCTTCTCCCCTTCTCTCCAGGGGACCATGTATGTCTCTTTAGGGACCTCCTTGTTTACTAGCTTCTCTGGCAGTGTGGATTGTATGCTGATAATGCTTTAATCTATGTCTAAAATCTGCATATGAGTGAGAACATACCATATTTGTCTTTTTGTGACTGAGATACCTCATTCAGAATGGTTTCTTCTAGTTCCATCCATTTGCCTACAAATTTCAAGATTCCATCGTTTTGTTTTGTTTTTTTCCACTGAGCAGTACTCCATTATGTGTATGTACCACATTTTTTCTCTATCCGGTCTTCAGTTGAGGGGCATCTAGGCTGCTTCCAGTTTCTGGCTATTACAAATAGTGCTGCTATGAACATCATTGAACAGATGTCCTTGTTGTAGGAATGTACTTCTTTTGGGTATATGCCTAAGAGTGTAATTGCAGGATCTTGTGGTAGAGTGATTCCCATTTTCCTGAGGAATCGCCGTACTGATTTCCAAAGTGGCTGTACAAGTTGGCTCTCCCACCAGCAGTGTAGGAGTGTTCCCCTTTCTCCACATCCTCTCCAGCATAAACTGTCATTGGTGTTTTTTATTTTAGCCATTCTGACAGGAGTAAGATGGTATCTCAGAGTTGTTTTGATTTGCATTTCCCTGATGGCTAAGGATGTTGAACACTTTCTTATGTGTCTTTCAGCCATTTTAGATTACTCTAATTAGAATTGTCTATTTAGTTCTATACCCCACTATTTAATTGCATTATTTGGTGTTTTGGAGTTTTGCTTCTGGAGTTCTTTGTAAATTTTGGAGATCAGCTTTCTGTCAGATGTGGGGTTGGTGAATATCTTTTCCCAGTCTGTGGGCTGTCATTTTGTCTTGTTGACTATATCCTTTGCCTTACAGAAGCTTCTCAGTTTCAGGAGGTCCCATTTATTAATTGTTGATCTCAGTGTCTGTGTTACTGGTGTAATGTTCAGGAAGCTGTATCCTGTACCAATCCGTTCAAGGGTATTCCTACTTTCTCCTCTAATAAGTTCAGTGTGGCTGGATTTATGTTGAAGTCTTTGATCCATTTGAACTTAAGTTTTGTACATGGTGAAAGACATGGAACTATCTGCAGTCTTCTACATGCCAGCATCAAGTTATGCCAGCACCATTTGTTGAAGATGCTTTCTTTATTCCATTGTATAGCTTTAACTTATTTGTCAATAATCAGGTGTTTATAGGGGTTCAGGTTGATATCAGGGTTTTCAACTCTATTCCATTGATCTACCTGTCAACTTTTTGTACCAGTACCACACTGTTTTCAGGACTATAACTCTACAATAGAGCTTGAAATCAGGGATGGTGATGCCTCTGTAAGTTCTTTTATTATACAGTATTGTTTTGGCTCTCCTGGGTCATTTGTTTTTCAATATAAAATTGAAAATTGTTTTTTCAAGGTCTGTGAAGTATTATGCTGGGATTTTGATGGGGATTGCATTGAATTTGTAGATAGATTTTGGCAAGATTGCCATTTTTACTAAGTTGATCCTACCTATCTAAGAACATGGGAGATCCTTTATCTTCTTTAATTTCTCTTTTTAAAGAATCAAAATTCTTATGATACAGGTCTTTCACTATTTTGGTTAGCATACCATAAGTACAATGGATTTCTCATTCTTCATTTCTGCTCTATTCATAATAGCCAGAAATTTGAAACAACCTATATGGCCATCAATAGATGAATAAAGAAAATTTGGGTCACCCACCTTCCACTGCCCTTCTCAGAGCCTCCTGTGACCTGGGGACTTTGCACTGAGGAACCCATCCCAGAGGTCATGCCTACCCAGAGCCTGCCAATGTCCTGGTCCCACCTCTACCCACAAGAGGAGGTAAGCTTGGGCCTGTTTCTGACCTACCATCTTGTGCCCTGTCAGAGCCTTCTGAGTCCTGGGGACTGCACATTGGGTAATGCATCCTGTTGGTCCAGACTATCAAGATATTGCTAGCATCCTGGTCCCGCCTCCACCCAATGGAGTAAATACAAATGGGTCTGTTTCTAGCCTGCCTTTCAGTGCCTTGCTCAGAACCTCCTGATGGTTGGGACCTGCTCATGGGGGAACCCAACTCTGTAGAACAGCCCATCTAGGCTCTACCAACATTACAGTAACTGTTCTACCTCCACCCATTGGAACAATAGAACCATCAGAGTATTGGAGATTCCTTCACCCACTGGAAGGGAACCTTGAACCCACAACCTCCAGGAGAGGAAGAAAGTCCATCTGCACCCACTGGAAAAAGGAATTGTAAGAAGAAAATATAAAAACATTCCACAACAGAAAAACCAATATGAAACAACCAGAGTCCAGGGAATCCACACCCGTAGTAAATGAACATGCCAACACAGATGACACAAAAGAAAATGATCTTAAAAACAACTTCATGAAAATAATATAGGCCCTCAAAGAGGATATGAGAAAAATCCCATAATGACATGGAAGAAAAAAACAAACCAAAAAAAATAAATAAAAGAAATCAACAAATCTCTTAAAGAAATCAAAGAAAGCCAAGAAAAAACAACCAAACAGATGAAGGAAATAGTTCAAACCCAAAAACTGAAATAGAGAAAATAAAGAAAACACAAACTGTTGGAATGCTGGAAATAGAAAATCTGAGTAAACAACCAGGAGCTATAGGTGCAAGCATAACCAACAGAATATAAGGAATGGAACAGAGAATCTCAGACATTGAAGATACACTAGGAGAAATAGATTCATTGATCAAAGAAAATTTAAGTCCCACCAATCTCTACCATAAAATATCCAGGAAATATGGGATACCATGGAAAGACCAAACCTAAGAATAATATGTATAGCAAAACATGAAGAAACCAAACTCAAAAGTGCAGAAAGCATATTCAACAAAATCATAGAAGAAAACTTTCCCAACCTAAAGAAAGACATGCCAATGAAAGTACAAGAAGGGTACAGAACAACAAATAGATTGGACCAGAGAAAACAGTCCCCTCGTCACATAATAATCAAAACTGCAAACATACAGAATAAAGAAAGAATATTAAGAGCATCAAAAGAAAAAGTCCAAGTAACATATAAAGGCAAACCTATCAGAATTACACCTGACTTCTCCATGGAAAAATTGAAAGCCAGAAGGTCCAAGATAGGCATTCTACCAACACTGAGAGACCATTGTAGGGAGAAATCTTGATTAGAGTTACAGATGACCACGCCCCTTTGGGCATGGTCATAGTTACATAACAAGGATTTAAGAAGTTGGGAGGTGTGCACTCAGCTCTCTCTCTTTCGCCTAGCTAAGCTGACTGGGAAGCATTTCTGGGTCCATCCTATTCAGGTGCAAACCTGTTCACTGGCTCCCTTGTGTGATTACTTTTCCCCAATAAACTACCGGTTATCAACATGTCTCTGAATCCACTTTGTAATCATGAGAAGACCATGGATGCCAGCCAAGACTACTATACTCAACAAAACTTTCAATAACTGTTGATAGAGAAAACATGATATTGTATGACAAAACTGGATTTAAATAGTGCATATCCACTAATCCAGCCCTACAGAAAGTTCTGGAAGGAAAACTCCAAACCAAGGATGTTAACTACATCCACAAAAACATAGGCAATAGACACCACCACTTTCACAACTGCCAAAAGAAGAAAGGGGTGGAAATCCACACACTATACCACCACCAAAAACAAATCCAAAATAAAGAAGAATCAACAATCAATGGTCATTAATATCCCTCAATATCAATGGTCTTAAGTGGCCTACAAAAAGACACAAGACAACAGAATGTATATGAAGGCAGAATACATCCTTTTGTTTCAGAAATCAAACATACCTCACCTTCAAAGACAGACGGTACCTCAGATTTAAGTGTTGGGAAATGATTTTCCAATCAAATGGACCCAAGAAACAAGTGGGTATAGCAATCCTAATGTCTAACAAATTAGACTTTAACTAAAAACAATCAAAAGAGATTAAAGAGGTCATTCCATATTCATCAAGGAGCAATCCATCAAGATTAAGTCTGAATTCTGAATATCTATGCCCCAAATACAAAGGCATGCACATTTGAAAAAAAATTACTAAAACTCAAATCACACATAAAACCTCAACACCCCTCTCTCACCACAAGACAGGACCACCAGAGAGAAACTTAACAAATAAACAAAGGAACTATTAAAAGTTATGACCCAATTGGTTTTAACAGACATCTATAGAACATTCCATCCAAACACAAAAGAATATACCTTCTTACCTGTGCCACGTGGGGCACTCTCTAAAACTGATCACATACTCAGCAACATAGCAAACCTCAACAGGTACAAAAATTAAAATAAACACCTGTATCTTATCATACCAGAATGATTTAATGTTAGAATTCAACAAAACACCAACTACAGAAAACCTACAAACTCATGGAAATAGAAAAATGTGCAATTACACAATTCCTGGGACAAGCAAGAAATAAAAAAAAAAAAAAAGAAATTAAAGACTTCCTAGAATTCAATGAGAATGAAGGCATAACATACCCAAACTTATGGGACACTTTGAAAGCAGGGCTAAGTGGAACATTCATAGCACTAAGTGCCCACATGAAGAAACTGGAGAATAGTCACACTAGAGAATTAACAACACAATTGAAAGCCCTACAACAAAAAGAATCAAAATCACCATGGAGGAGTAGATGCCAGGAAATAATCAAATTGAGACCTGAAATCAATCAAGTAGAAACTAGGAAAAACAATACAAAGAATCAATGTAACAAAGAGTTGGTTCTTAGAGAAAATCAGCACGATAGATAAACCTTTATTCAAGCTTACCAAAACGCAGAAAGTGAACATGCAAATTGACAAAATCTGAAATGAAAATGGGGACATAACAACAGACACTAAGGAATTCCAGAGAATCATCAGGTCATATTTTGAAAACCTGTACTCCACAAGATTTAAAAATCTGAAGGAAATGGACAATTTTCTGGAGAGATATCACTTACCAAAATTAAATCAAGAACAGATAAGTAATTTAAATAGACCTATAACCCCTGATGAAATAGAAGCAGTCATTAAGCGTCTCCCCAGGGCCAAATGGTTTCTGTGAAGAATTCTACCAAAAATTCAAAGAACAGCTAATACCCATTTCCTTAAAGTGTTCCATACAATAGAAGCAGAATGGCTATTGCCATACTCTTTTTATGAGGCTTCAATTAACTTGCTACCCACACTATACAAAGACAAAACTAAGAAGGAAAACTACAGACCAATATCCCTCATGAACACTGTTGCATAAATACTCAATAAAATATTGGCAAATCAATTCCAAATACACATCCACCATGCTCAAGTAGGCTTCATTTCAGGGATGCAGGGATGGAGCAGTATATGAAAATCCATCCATGCAATCAACCATATAAACAAACTGAAAAAGAAAAATCACACAGCCTTTGATAAAATCCAACACCCCTTCATGATAAAGATCTTGGAGAGATCAGGGATAATAGGAACAAAACTAAACATGATAAAAGCAATATACAGCAACCCAACAGCCAACGTAAAACTAAATGGAGAGAAACTCAATGACATTTCTGTAAACTCAGGGACAAGACAAGGCTTTCCACTCTCTCCATACCTATTCAATATTGTCCTTCAGGTTCTAGCTAGATAAATAAGACAACAAAAGGAGATCAAGGGGATACAAATAGGAAAAGATGAAGTCAAACATTCACTATTTGCAGATGGTATAGTTTACATAAGTCACCTGAAAAACTCTACCTTGGAACTCCTACAGCTGGTAAAGATCTTCAGCAAGTGGTAGGATACAACATTAACTCAAAAAAAAAAATCAGTAGCCCTACTATATAGGGCTATACTATTGACCATTCAATCAGGTGTTTTAGGCATGCAAAATAACACAGCTTCGTAGAGTTAAACAAATGCAACATAAAAGAAAGAAACACATCTTTGCATTATTAAATGAATATTTCACAGCATGAATGAATGTAACACACCTTCAACTAAAATTCCACAACAGATTATAATCTTTGGGGTTTTAGAGACATTTATACAGCAGACAGGTATGCATTGAATATCATGCTTGATTCCAGATTACAGGAACAGATAGAAACAAGTTAACATTTCATCTGTGTCAAGCTAAGGAAATAATTCTTATCAGACTCATTCAGGTAAAATATTAATATAGGTTTGGAGAAACACATTAATGAATATATAAAAAGTTATGTGAGGCTGGAGGGCTGTCTCAGCAGTTAAGAGCACTGGATGTTCTTCCATAGGACCAAGGTTAAATTTCAAGTACCCACATGGTAGCTAACAATTATCTGTAACTCCAGTTCCAGGAAAAATAACATCCTTTATTGGCTTCCTCAGGCAATGCATACACATTCTGCACACATATCCATGCAGGCAAAATACCCATATCCATAAAAGTTAAATCCTTAAAAGTGTTTTCAAAAGAAAAAAATGTGATTCTTGAATTTAAATAAAGTTAGCTATTGATTGATCTGGATATAAATCTGTAGCTAATTGTTAACTGTTATAATATTGTAAATTATTTTAATCAGAAATCTCAGTGGGAAGATTTAATGGTATAATTTTTCTCTCCAATAAAATAACAATTACTCAGCTTAGTATTGTACTAATTGTAATTAGCATAAGATATTGACAATGCATGAAATCTAAGTATTGAAATACTATAGAAAATACTGCATTATAAGAAAATATTGTACTTCAAAGAACACTTGAATAATTTCTCTAAACTTTTGGTTTAATTAATAAATTACTTTGGAACAGTTTTAGATTTTTAGAGTGATTGAGCAGATAGTAGAGAAAATTTCTATGCAACCACTGTCCCTAAAAAGAATACCTTCTTGTATTAGTGTGCTACATTAGTATATGTCATGAATCAATGTCAATGAACTGTAATTGATATAAGTTATCATTTTGAATATTTCCCTCTTTATATTGTAGTGTTCTATTGATTGTGATAAATTTATAATGCATAATGTATCATATTTATCAGAATATTATTGATACTGAATAGTTGCTTTGTGTCTCAAGTACATACACAGTAAGTTCTCCCTATTCCTATGGGCATGAAACACTGCAAACGTTATTCTTCATAATGTCTCTACCCTTCTCTTTTCTAATGTCTCAGATTGTGGGCATAATACAACATTTAGCTTTTAGAGACTGTCATCTTTCATGTAGAAATATGAATTTCTGGTTCTCCCAGGTCCTTTTGGCTTGAGGGGTTATTTCATAATAAAAAATTAAGGACTCACTGTAAGGATATACAATAATTTATTTTCACATTCTTGCTATAGGAAAAGATGTTTCCTCCCATGTTTTCATAACATTAAGAGAGTTGCTAAACATTTATATGAAAGGCGCTTTGGACATTATTTTCCATTTTAGCCTGGTAAATACTTAGGAGGAGGATTTGTGGGTTGTGTTATAGAAACACATCTCATTTTTGTTAAAAAAAAAAAAGCTGCCCAATGATCTTTCTAGAAGACTGCAGTATCTGAATTTACCCACTGCAATCACCAGAACTTGGCATGTGTCTTTAATTTTGATGTGTAGATATTGAGATTTTAGACACATTTATCTGTAAATGGCTCATCAAAATGATAGATTTGTGGAAGAAAGTCTAATAATCTGCTAACTTAAAAAACAAATTACATCTAGAATACAACTGAATATGTGCAAATTTTATATTAAATAACTATAGCTTTGCTTATGCAGACTGGGGTTATAGAAATGTTTTATAGGCAAGATGAGCAAACAGGCCATGTCTATCACAAGCTTTAAAGAATCCCATACCACAGGTAGTTGCTTTGATAAGGATAAAAGGTGTCAGGGTTTGGGAGTGAAATGACCCTCAAAGGCTCATATGTTTGAACACCATGTATCCAGAAGGTGGCACTATTTGGAATAGTTATGGAACAGGACGAGGAAACATTGCTGAAGGAAGTCAGTCACTGGGGGAAAGCCTTCAGGCTTTATAGGCCAACTTCACTTCCTGTTCACTTTCTGCTTCCTGAGTACGGATATAGGGCAACTGTCATACCCCTTCTTGTTTTTCCTGCCTGCTGACATATCTTACTCATGATGGACTGTTTCTCCCTGGAAGGGTAAGGCAAATAAGCCCTCTCTTGATAAAGTTGCTCGTCTTAAATATTTTATCATAGTAGCAAAAAAAGTAACCAAGATATGCGGAAAGCCTTATTTAACCAGAAACTGTAAAATCATACCTAAACAATTGTTTCATTGCTCAAATGTTTCCCATCCTTTAACCAAAACAGTTTACAGATATTGTTATCAAATATTATGAGCCCAAATGTTTCCATGCAAGCATGTAATAGAACTTGATAATTGAGAAAAACTGTCACCCCTTGAGGTATATGGTTCCTGATATAATCAAATGATCTCCATCACACAGACTCTGAAGTACCCAATTACAGAGGCATATTCTTCTCTGGGAATTGCTTCAGGGAGAGGCCTGACTTATTTGAATTTCTTGATGTATTTCTATCAGAATTATAGCCACATGACATCAAAGGAAAAGAACATAATAGCCCCATTTCTGTTATATGTTTGTAATAAGTTTATAGTACCCAAAACATTACTGGCTCATTCCTGAAATACAAATGGAAAACATAACCCTTAAAACAATGACCTGTTGTCTGATTTTTTCTCTATGCAACACATTTTCAAACCATTATATTATTCATTCTCAGCCTCTGTTGTGATCATCTGTCTTACATGCTTCTGCTACAAGATTCATGCAATAGAATTCTGTTGGCAACATGGCCAGTATGAGCCCATCATAGAACTCTGCCACAGAAATTACAACAAGGTAACAGAAATCATTTACTGTTATTACACTCTAACGGCTAGAGGGGAGAATTCTGTTTAAACGTGTAATTGGGTGATGAATCATTTAAGTGTTACTGCATGTCTTGACTCTAGCCAAGAATGTTGTTTCTTATCAATTTATAGTGGTTATTTAGTAATAGTGGCAGATACATCATCTGAAAAGATAATCAGGAAGGGCAAGAGTCACTCAGTGTCTGTTGTCCTTAGACATGCCGAACAGGCATGTTTCCTTTGTTCTGAGTTTATAAAGAAACTCATTTCTGATTCAATATCTGAGTTTCAGGCTTGTGGATACTTATAATTTGAGAGAGACTCTGTGGTATTGTACTTGATATGAATTGCACATAGTGCCTTTCTCTGTAAAAGTATGGCTGCATTCTTCGGGTGTGTATTATTTTCAGAATATACTATATTTTTATGTCAATAAACTTAGTGGCTTTAATTATACTTTCTTGCCCATCATCTGTGTAAAGAAACAGTAAGTTATTTGATAACAAACTGAATTCTTTCCCCATGTTTCTGATTTCTAATTGCCAGTACAGTATCTCTTTCAGTACTTACTGCCTAAGAAATAAAATGTGAAAGGGGGGAAATAATGAAACTTAGAGATGACTTAGTATAGTGTGATAATTTCTCATATAAACTATTTCCTTCCTTTTTTCAATCAATCAAGACTCAACAACAGGGCTGTAATTCCCAAGGTACCAACAGGAAATGCTTATGCCAAGAGATCTCCTTATTAATGTTCTAAAGAAACAAAATGTCCATATTGATCAGTGTTTTACCTTGCCTTAGCTGTTCATTAATGTCTATGCAAAAGTTCATGAGCTGTAAAATCCCGAGGTTAAGATTTAACAGCTATTAGAAGTGAACCTTCTAGTCTAAGGTAAAAGGCTCTGAGAACAAATTAATCTCTTATGTATCCCTGCTTGCTGGTTCAAGTGATTTCTTTCTTCCTTTTTCTTTCTTTTTAAAAACTATTTTATAAGTTCACATGGAACCTTCTTCACATTTTTTTATTACTTTCCTTGTGGTAAACTCAGAAAAAAATTCACTCTGAATGAAATCTGTTATTTCTCATCCTCTGAAGATATGTACTTGAGTTGAAATTTTTCTTTTAGTATAGGGAAAAAAAGTGTAATTTCTTAGAACCTCTAGTCATTTTTTTTGTAGAAATAAAATCGGTTGTAGAGTATAGTGTCCCTTTGTATTATGACTTGATATTTTGCTGTTGGCCAAAGCTCAAACTATAATTTAATATACATGGCAAGGGAAGCCAACATAAAATGTACTGCTTGAGAAAATTTATAGAGCTGTCCAATAATCATGTTCCTCTTTTAATATTTAGAGTTCTCTTTCTTTACCTTCCTTTCATCCATGTGTATGAATCTTCTATTGGCTGAAGTGTTGGATATAGTATATAAACATTTCCCCTCTGTCTTTCAACAGAACAGCAACCTATGGCAGATGAACACCAGCAACTGCCTGTATTTAGAGGTGAAACATGAGTGGATTTGGGCTATAAAAGAAACTTGTTTTCTACATGCACTCCATATCTGAGGTACCTTGATTGTTTGCTTTGGGTTGCACATGAATGCTGACATCTCACTAAATCAAGGAGGTTTATATTCAGCATTATTTAAGTGTAATACATTGTATGTCATAGAAGTTTAATACTATCCCACCCTGATGCAAGCTAACATCTGTGTATGGCAATAAATTATGATTATCTAGAACCAAGGTTTATAAAATGTATTGATGATAACAAATGAGTTTTCAGCTGAATTAAAGTCTTATGTGTACCAAACCCAGTAAAATTATATTTCTTATTCATATAATAGACCAAGTAGAAGTTACTGGTTAATGCATGGTTTTCTTAGGGACAACTCAAGGACCACAGAATTTAGATTTTTTTCTTGTCTACATCACCACCACTAAATTAAACTTTCTGTAATGATGATTTTTTTATGATGCTAGCAGTTACCAACAATTAGCTCCATAGCTATTTAGTAGCTGAAATTTGCCTGGTTTGAGAATGTAAAATAAAATCATCATGGTTTTGATCTATTTAAATATAAATGGTGACATGAGCTACTGTTGTCATATAGTGCAAAGGTAAGGACCTCTTTGTATTGAGGTAATGCAGCTAGAACGGGGGTGCAAAATAACTAAGTGCATAGGCACTTTACAAAGTCTTGATGTTGAAAGATGGGCATAAGTTCTGCTGACATTTCATTGTGTAGGGTTCAATAACCTAGACACATCAGTCAAAAGAGTGAGAAATTTGATCTTGCTGAGTTCTCAGCAGGAAATGGAAGAGTATTGTAAGAGTTTTAGTGGGAAGTTAGCATACTTTCTGCTATGAACTATGCCTGTTAAATATTGGGTTAAAAGAATGCAAATCGCTTTTGAATTTTTTAATTAAGTAATTGAAGTAATCATCAGAAAAATCCCAGAATCCTTTATATTACATTGAGTATTCCACTGTCATTGAACAAAATATGGTAACTGTGTTTAATAAATTTATATTTAGTGAACACATCAAGAATTCAGCCAAGAGGTATGAAATTGAAATGTCTCTCACACCTTGCTTGGTCTTTTTCATCTGGATATATACCACGGCCTGTCAAACAATAACAGCTCTTAGAAGTGTGAAGTAGGGCAAGAGGCAGAAAATGGCCTTGTTGAATAATGTCTCCTGAATATTAACATGCTCAAAGGTCTTTTGTTTTGTGAGTTACACCTTGCAGACTGATTCCTCAGTGGCCTGGTTGCCCAGGCCTAATCTTCTATGCTTGCAGTTTCCTCCTAGCTCTATGTCTCTGATTACATCTATGCTTGGCCCACGTTAGCACAGCTGACACTTGTCTGCCATGAGTGCTCACAGTCATCCTTATCCAGATATTTGCTTTTCTCACTGGCTGCCAGTTAATGGTCTACAGTGTTCTGAGTTGAACTTACTAACCCCATGTGTGATTGAGTTCCAAATACCCACACAGGAAGTTGAAGAGCTTCCTGGAGAATTTTTATCTTTCCCTGTGACAGGAGTTGAATATCCAATTCTTTCTATATTTCTTTTTGAAAAATGAGCTTTCTAAATAATGTTAGTAAACACTTGACAGAGCTGAGGGTAACTGTAAAACTGTAGCCTAAATATAAATGACAGGACTAGTATGCATGCGCATGAATTTTTATTCCTAAATTTGCACTGACACATTTTTTACACAGTTTTGCTTTTGACTGCCTAGCACTATCGGCAAATAGTGTTTCATTAGGGACCAGAGTAGAACTTCAAAGAAACAAGGCAGTTTTAAAAAATGGTTATATAAAGTGATCAAAGATAATAATTCAAACCTTTCCTTTTGGGATATTTTGAAATTACCAGGTTTTCTTTCTTTGGTGTTTCTGAACTGAATTTTCTAAATGTACTAGGATTGTTTGTGCAAATATAAAATTACAGAAAAAAAGCAATAAAAATAGGACAAAGAAAATATTTGTCAAGCTCACAAATAAAAGATCTTCCACTCCATATTTTATTTTCTTAGATTTTGTAGCTGCTTCTGTAGTTTCTTTCATATTAAGTGACAGAAACTTAACATGCTTTATGTTGTCATAACTATGTCTATGGATGCCTCAGAGAAAAGAAAGCACCATGTAGCAGTTTTACCACAAGAAATTAATTTAATGAGTTTCTGTCATTATGCACAGTACATGTATAATAGTAATATAACACTGAACAATTCACAGGAATATTTTGAAACTTATTTGGAGCTTTGGTTATTAAAACTGTTATCTTTATGTACTAAATTGCCAATTAGACTATCAGCTTCTTTAGTCTTGTTTAAAATTTTAAAATATTGTTGTGAATCTGCTTACTACCTGGTAATATCCCACTTCATAAATTTAGAGGCAGAATGTTTCATAGCTATATTTTGAATCAATATTAAAATTATTTTAATACTAGGATGCAAATAAGTGACATATGTAAGGAAAACATTATTCAAATTAATAATTCATGAAATAGTTACGTAGGCCAGTTAGTTTGTATATTGAGTAACTATTGCATGTTATTTTCAAATTTTTATCTTTAGTATAAAATATCCAAGCCCAACATTGCAAAATTTCCTGTAGGTAATCAGAGGCAAACTGATGATATTAGATTAGGTGATTTAGGTGGAGGGAATATGAAAATTTCCTCATATGAAAAAATATGAAAATATGTGGTCACAATATTTGTGGAGAAGACTTTCTTATTGGCATGAAAAAGAATTATCCTAGTTCCTCAGAAAACTTGAAATTGTTATACCTCATGACTCAGCTGCACCACTTTTGGGCATATAACCAAAGATATTCCTTCATTCCACAAAGACACTTGTTCAACTATACTCACAGTGGCTTTATTCATAACAGCCAGAAACTAGAAAAATCTAGCTGTCCCTCAACTCAAGAATGGATAAAGAGAATGTGGTTCACTTACACAATGTAGTATATTCAGCTGTTAAAAAATTATGAAATTTGCCGAGAAAAGTTTGGAACTAGAGAAAAATCATTCTGAGTGAGGTAACCAGGACACCAAAAGTTAAACATGGTATGTACCTCACTTATAAGTCGATGTTAACTGTTAAATAAATGATGATCATGCTAGAGTTTACAGACCCAGAAAGGAAGGCTCTAAGGGAGATTTATGAATATCCCTAAGAAAGGGAAATAGAATAGATTTTGCAGGTAGACTGGGAGAAGTTGGGAATGGGAACAAGAGAGATCAAGTGTGTGTGGGAGGAAGGGTGGAGAGTGAGAGAGAGTAGGGAAAGAGATGAGTGGAATTGGAGGGTGTGTGTGTGTGTGTGTGTGTGTGTGTGTGTGTGTGTGTGTGTGTGTGTGTGTGTGAAGACAGTGTAGTATAAACTCCCAGAAGTCTATGAGGGTGACCTGAGGGAGAACTCCTAGTAATGGAAGATTCAGAGCCTGAACAGGCCATCCTCTGCAACCAGGCAAATCTTCCAGTGGTGAGAGTTGACACCAACCTAGCCACAAAACCTTCAACCTACAATCTATCCTGCCATCAAGATGTGTGAGAGAGTTGGAGGTATGGAGCTTGTGAGAGTGGCCATTAATTACTGGTCTAATACGAGGCCCAGGACAGGAGAGGAGCCCATGCCCTACACTTCCTTGATGACCAGGAACCTGAGGCTGGATAGCCCAGAGACCTAGGATTAAAAAAATTAAACAATGAAATGATTCCTATTATGCTATACTCACAGATAGGTGCCTAGCCCAATCTTCATTGGAGAAGCTTCTGCAAGGAGCTCATGGGAGCAGATAAACAGAACCAAAACCAAATATTAGGTAGAGAGAAGGTTCAAATTGGAGATCTCCATCAGGTCCCTTTGTACCAGGCTATTTCTTTTTGAGGGTATGCTACCAACAAGTCCCCTAATCATGATATGGAGGCTTATTAGTTTTAACGGCTCAACCTTGACTTATGCTTAATTCTGGCTATTCTATTTTGTTTTCTTTTTTCTTCTTTTTGTTTTTCAAGACAGTGTTTCTTTGTGTAGCTTTGGCGTCTGTCCTGGAACTTGCTTTGCAGATTAGGTACCCACAAACTCAGAGAGATTCACCTGCCTCTGCCTCCTGACCCTTGGGATAAAAGGCATTTGCCACTACTGCCAGACCTTTTATTTTAACTTAAACTGAAATTTACATTTTTTTCTTCATCTACCTTTTGCCTTGGAGATTTTTACCATCTCTTTCAGTATCTCTTACTTTCCTGCTGTCTCTATGTCTGTCTGTCAGCTGCCTGGCTTTTGGCCCTGGGTATCTCCCTGGTTCTCCCTTCCTTCACTTTTTCTCTTTTCTGTCCCCAGCCTAAAGTTCTCCTCTTATTCTCTCTGCTCACTAGCCTTTTCTTCTTAGCTATTGGGCTTTCAGCTTTTTATTAGAACAGTCAGGTGCCTTAGGCTGGCAAGTAAAACAAATGCAACACACCTTACATAATTAAACAAATGCAGCATAAACAAATGTAACACACCTTTACACAGTTAAAATAATATTCTACAACATAAACAAATGTAACATATCTTTGCATAGTTAAACTAATGTTCCACAACATGCCTCCCATTGGAGTCTGAGGAACCCTTAAGGAACAGGGTGAGGGAGAATTATAGGATCCCAGAAGGTTAAGGACACTAATACAGAGCACAAACATCAACTTAGTAGAGATGACAGGGGCTTGCAGAGACTGAAGTGACACACACACAAAATATGTTTGGGAAATCTGCATATACTTTTGGTTATATATAAATGTTAGCTTGGCATTTCAAAGTCACATGTAAGGCATTTGGACATGACTTGGTATTTTCTTAGATATGGCATCATCATGGTTAAAAAGATACATTTTTATTTTGATAGCCATTTAGTCCATTACCTGTATTTCACTCTCGGTATCACATGTATGTAATGGAAGCATGAAGAACATTCTTTCCTCATCAATGATGTCAAACGATTTGGCAACTTCACTCAATAAAGATACATGATAAATCTAGGAGTAAGCAAAAATCAATGTGTTGATGTTTAGCTAACCTAACAATTATGACAAAATGCCACAAAGCCAAAAGAACACAATCTGATGTACTTTTAGTTTGTCTAATTTTATTCTGTCATAGAAAACAGAATGGGAAAAATAATTCCATCAAACAGTGGTGCTAAGCATTGAAAGTTATGATTTCCTGACATACTGTTAAAGCTATGTTCTTTGTTTTGCGATTTCCCCCTACAGTATTTACAGAGAGAATAAACTGCAATAGCTTTCTTGCTTTTATTATTAGAGGAAGTTCATCCTTTTTATTTCAGTGAGACCTCCAATTCATTAGGGAAATAATTTCAGATATTTAAACTGCATTTAAAACACATAATTGCATTTCTAATACTTCATTGGTTATATAGGTGATATCTAAGATGTGTTCAATTTCAGACATAATCTGCTTGTGAGAAGGCAAGGTAATCTTGTGACAGTAACATGGAATGTAATCTTGTTTTAATTCTTTCTCTTTAACCTCTAGAGAGCAGTCAGCGTCTGAGGCCACCTGGTTGACTCCACAGCCTCTGATTTACAGAATAGAACCTCATTAATGAAGACAGGAAAATATGGTCCAAAATTCCAAAATTTGGAATTTTTACATTTGTCTAACAGCTTTAAGTCTATATATTTATAACTGAAATATTTTAAAGCAACACGAGGAAACTACTTTCAACAATATCATATTGTGTTTCTAGTATGAATTTTTGAGTTTATTTTTTCATTTTCAATTAGAAACTAGATTGTTTTACATGTCAATCCCAGTTCCCTCTCCCTCCCCTGCCACTCTTCCCACCAAATAAAACTCTACCTATCACATACCCTTTCTGCTCCCCAGGAAGGGTGAGGCCTTCCATGGGGGAGGTCTTCAAAGTCAGTCATATCTTTTGGGATAGGGTCTAGGCCCACCCCCATGTCTCTTGGCTCAGGGAGTATCCCTCTATGTGGAATGGGCTCCCAAAGTCCATACCTATGCTAGGGATAAGTACTGATTTACTACAGGAGGCTCCATGGACTTGCGAGATCTCCTCACTGACACCTACGTTCCTGGGGTCTGGATCAGTCCAATGCTGTTTTCCAGCTATCAGTCTGGGGACCAAGAGCTCCCCGTTGTTCAGGTCAGCTGTTTCTGTGAGTTTCGCCAGCCTGGTCTGGGACCCCTTTGCTAATCTGCAACTAGATTCCTCCTTCTCTGAAACTAGATTCCAGTTCAGTTCAGTGTTTAACTATGAGTCTGTTTCTAATTCCAGCAACTGCTGGATGAAGGCTATAAGATGGCATATAAGTCAGTCATCAATCTCATTATCAGGGGAGGACTATTAAGGTAGCCTCTCCTCTGTTGCTACATTGTTAGTTGGTGTCATCTTTGTAGATCTCCAGACATTTCCCTAGTGCCTGATTTCCCTTTAAAACTATAATGTCTCCCTCTATTATGGTATCTCTTATCTTGCTCTCCTTTATTCTTCCCAAGATTCAACCTTCCTGCTCCCTCAGAAAAATCACATGATCATCTCACTAGTGTGATTTTTTTTAAATCAAAGGTATATCAAAAGTATTTTAGTAGCAAAGCTACTGACAAGCAGCACATGGATCTATTATTTAACACTGTAGAATGTAGGTCAATCAAGTGCATGCTGTATAATTTAATAATATTTTAACTTTACATTCTCTAATAACTACCTGTGATTTAGGAGTAAGTTGAAATTTTAATTTCTAGGTGTGCCTGGCAGTGGTAAAATAACAAATTTATCATGATATCGAAAAGTCCCATTTGTCTTATAATTTTATACTAGTAATTTTTTTCTGTGTTCAAGTAAAATTGTGAAATTATTTCAAGATATTTAGTCGGTGTGGTTCATGTTTAATCTGCACACTTCAATACTGTGTTGACTGATTCTGTCAGTGAAAGTGTAAGTTCACATGAAAGTGTCACATTGTCACCTGTATTTAATAAGCAGGAATAATTTTCATGTTAAAATATTAAAGTAAACTATGAAATTGTAAGTGCCCATTGTTACTCTACAATTGAAAGTGTGAGTGAACTCTATAATTATTTCAGTTTTATGACTGTGCCTGAAGAGTTGAGCTAAAATTTTTAATAAGAGATAGAGTTTTAATAACTCTATCTCTAGATACACATAAAGAGCACAAATGAAAGGTCTGTGACAGAGAAATTAATGAGTTTAAGAATGGTAAACATAAAAGTATAATGGTGACTCATATTTATTCATTATTGAGGTTACCATATACTCCCCTTACAATAGTTTTAGGCAATGATATTTTCCCATTTGCATTTTCTCTGTTTGCTATAGAAGGAAAAGTTATAAGCTAATACTAGTTGACATGGTATTTTCAGATATTTTGCACATATAGCTCACTGTTTTCAAAACAAAAACATGGCCATAATTAAAATTTAAAAAATTACAAAACTTAATGTCTCAAAGAGCCCAACTAAAAAATTGAGTATGTACAAACTTAATTTCATTATTCTCCATCATTCCTTTCATTTATTTTTTTACTTTTATTTTTACAAACAGTTTTATTCTTAGATTGAAATGCAGGAGATTTTTTTCTATTTTTTATTTAAGTTAGAATCAAGCTTTTTTATCCAAGCCAATCCCAGGTCCCTCTCCCTCCCAGCCACCTCTGCTCCCCACTAACT
This sequence comes from Cricetulus griseus, assembly GCF_003668045.3. Classification (NCBI taxonomy): domain Eukaryota; kingdom Metazoa; phylum Chordata; class Mammalia; order Rodentia; family Cricetidae; genus Cricetulus; species Cricetulus griseus. The sequence goes on from NC_048598.1 coordinate 139,069,747, forward strand.
CCATATACTATCCCCTTTCTGCTCTCCAGGGAGGGTGAAGCCTTCCATGGGGGACCTTCAATGTCTGTCATCATTTGTAGCAGTAGACCCTCACCTGTGGTTTTAGGCAGAGAGTATCACTTTGTATGGAGTGGGCTCCCAAAGTCCTTTTGTATGCTAGGGATAAATACTGTTCAACTACTAAATGCCCCATAGATTGCCTGGGCCCCCTCACTGACAACCACGTTCGTGGTTGTCCTATATTGGTTTCCCAGCTATCAGTCTGGGGTCCATGAGCTCCCCTTGTTCAGGTCAGCTGTTTCTGTGGGTTTCACCAGCCTGGTCTTGACCCCTTTGCTCATCCCTCCTCCCTCTCTGCAACTGGAGTACAAGAGTTCAGTTCAGTGTTTTGCTGTGGGTGTCTGTTTCTGCTTCTATCAGTCACTGGATGAAGGCTCTAGGATGGCATATAAGGTAGTAATCAATCTCATTATCAGGAGAGGGCCTTTAAGGTAGTCTCTCAAGCACTGCTTAGATTGTTAGTTGGGGTCATCCTTGTAGATCTCTGTAAATTTTCCTAGTGCCAGATTTCTCATTAAACCTATAATGGCTCCCTCTATTATAGTATCTCTTATTTTGCTCTCCTCTATTCTTTCATGAGCTCAACCTTCCTCCTCCCTCATGTTCTACTCTTCTCCCTTTCTCTTTCTCCTAGCTCCCTCCCCTTTTCCCCCATGCACCCAATTAGCTCAGCAGATCTTGTCCTTGAGTATGTATGCCTCTCTTAGGGTCCTCCTTGTTTCTTAGCTTTTCTGGTGGTATGAATTGTAGGCTGATAATGCTTTGATCTGTATCTAAAATCCATATATGAGAGAGTACATACCATGTTTGTCTTTTTGTGACTGGGTTACTTTCTTCAGGGTTGCTTCTAGTTCCATCCATTTGCCTGTAAATTTCAAGATGATATTGTTTTTTTTTCCTGCTGAGTAGCACTCCATTGTGTAAATGCACCACATTTTCTCCATCCATTCTTCAGTTGAGGGGCATCTAGGTTGCTTCCAGGTTCTGGCTATTACAAATAATGCCACTATGAACATAGTTGAACAGATGTCCTTGTTGTTTGAGTGTTCATCTTTTGGGTATATGCCTAAGAGTGGAACTGCTGGATCTTGTGGTAGACTGATTCCCATTTCCTGAGGAATCACCATACTGATTTCCAAAGTGACTGTAAAAGTTGGCACTCAAAGCAGCAGTGGAGGAATATTCCTCTTTCTCTACATCCTCTCCAGCATAAACTGTCATTAATGTTTTTGATTTTAGCCATTCTGATAGGAGCAAGATGGCATCTCAGAGATGTTTTGATTTGCATTTTCCTGATGACTAATGATATTGAGCACTTTCTTAAGAATCTACTAGCCATTTTAGATTCCTCTATTGAGAATTGTCTATTTAGTTCTGTACCCCACTTTTTAATAAGATTATTTGGTGTTTTGGAGACTAGCTTCTTGAGTTCTTTATAAATTTTGAAGATTGTCCCTTGTCAGATGTGGGGATTTTCCATTCTGTGGACTGCTGTTTGTCTTGTTTCCTTTGCCTTACAGAATCTTCTCAGTTTCAGGAGGTCCCATTTATATATTTCTATCTCAGTGTCTGTGCTACCGTTGTTATGTTCATGAAGTGGTCTCCTATACCAATTCTTTCAAAGGTACCTTCCAATTTCTCTTCTAAGAGGTTCAGTGTTGCTGGATTTATGTTGAGGTCTTTGATCCATTTGGACTTAAGTTTTGTGCATGGTAGTATAGAAGAAGGTGAGGAAACCCAACTCAATGGTGCAGCACGATGTTTGTATTCATTCAGATAAAAGATAGTGATCAACCCTGAAGGGGAGTATGTATATACCTCATATTTTAGCCATTTTTGGTGGGTTTATTTTCTGTCATGCATTTGAGGTAGCTTGCGTTTTTGTCAGTTCTGGTGTAGAATGGCACATTAAATGGCAACATTGCATGTTGATTCCCTTCACACTCCTTTTTTGTTGACTAGTATCAGTTAGCTACTTTCTGCTCTCAATATTCAGAAGATCAACTAGTGTAACTTCCATTTATGAGTGAGAACATTGAATGGTTTGTCACTCCACTTGATCTTTTTTACATAGTGTACTGCTCAGAATTTTGGAACTGTAAAAAGGTGCCATAGAAAATTACGCAAGGGGAATTTTATAAAATGACTGAATTCATTGTTTATAGTTTCCAGTCCATTGTGGCACATAGGTTTCCTAGAGTATCTCGTATCATGGTAAAGTAGAAGTAGAAATAAAGAGGAAATCTAGAAGATGAGTATAACTTTCTAAGTCATGTTTCAGTGATGTTAACTCCCCAGTCAGGCCGCACCTCCTAAAGTTTCTCACTTCCACAAACACCTCCACAAATATATGAATATATGTGGATATGTCACTTCCCAAAACTTCCTACTGCAAAAGCACACAGGTGTTGAGTAATTATTCATTTCTTTTTTATCACATCAAAGAAGTGTGAAAAGAAAAAGTAATATTATTTATATACCACAATGGAGAAGATGATTGAAATCAACTGAAGCCAACCATAAGTCAAATTTCCAAGGATAGATTATCTTGAAATATTAATGCTGACAGAAAACTTCCTAGCACTAGAATCATAGTCTTTATGTTCAAACATTTCATTTAAATGTAGCTTCATCATACCAGCTCTTCAGGAATCATTTCTGGCTATTCATTTTCTCTGTACTACTGCAGTTCTTGAACTGTTCAAAATGAAAGCAGCATCCAGCCATTGTCTCCCTCTCCACATACCCACTGCAATCCAAACCTCCAGCATGCTATAATGAAGTTTATAACAGGCTTTAGCTACTGTTCTACTCCTACTCTTCATCTTGTTAGTCTATATGGACAAAGTACCCCTACCAGGTACTATTTGCTGAAAGCAGTCACATGGTTGCTTATCTCAGGGTCAAGATCACTTTTATTAAAATAGACCCTCTGCCCCAGACCTAACTCATCATGTACTTTCCTGTTGCCTTTCTGTTATATTCAATGATGACACAGCGCTCTTCTACCTTTCAGAACATACTGGGCAGTGACCCATTATCAGGGCCTTTGCATTCAGCAGTTTGCTCTGCCTGGGGCTCTTTTACCTTCATTCCTTCTTTTTATCTTTACAATGAAAACTTTAGCATTCCTTTTAAAACTGCTTTATTTCCCCTACCTTCAACTTATCATATTATGTATATTATATATATTTATTTGTATCCTACTTTGTCTTTATGTAAATGACTCTAAGAGGATTTTCATTTTTCAGCGTTTCATATGAGATATTATGCATACACAATGAATGCTTTTGAGTGAAAGTATCACTGTATAAGAAAAATGGAAACATGGTAGTTTTAAAAGTAAAATATTTTTCTCAACAGAGCAATCAGAGAATTGGGATGGCCTGATCTTATTCTGAAATAAATTATGGCTTATTTTATAGATAAAAATTTCCCAAAACTGTTATGATACATTCATAGGGGATAGTACTACTTTAATTTTTGTAATGTATACCATTATATTCCATGTTAGGGTGCTGGGACCATCACTAAAATAATTTGTCTCATAATGTTTGCAAACTTCAAGAAGATAGAAAGCTTGAGGTTATAAAATTAATTTTGAAAAGAACATGACCTTATGTAGAAAGAGAGAAAAGTTGCTGTTTTTAGTTATAAATAAAAAAATGAAACCTTGTTTTAACCTCAGCATCTCTGATGGTGTAACTTTTTTAAACGAATAAGAAAAACAAGCTCTTACCTTTAAAAAAAATCCTTTAGGCCGCTGTAATGAGAATTAAATTATAGCATTTATGATTTAAACAATATTTCTATGGTTTGTAAAATATTATAGGATCATCATCCAGAAAATTAAAAGAAAATATATGATTTCTGAGCCACTGCATCTTGCACTCACAGCTGTAGTGATTCAATTACCTTCAGCAACAAAACAACAACATTCTGTTATTAAAGGACTTTATAGGCATGATCTAATTGTCTTATTTATTTAGTATTTGTAAAATTAGATATAATCTCATCTCAGTATTTTCTATATGCAATATATATATATATATATATATATATATATATATATATATATATATTCCTTTGGTCAGTATATTTATTTTGATTAACTTGCCTTGAAAATTTCCAGCTTCAGTGTCATATTGATCCCCATAACTTTAAGAGAGGTTTATGACTGGAGACACTGCAGCACTATTATAGAAAAGCACACTTGAATGGAGTTCTGATGATTTTTATATACACCTTAAGGAACCTAAATGCTTTATAAGAAAATTGCAATATGACCTTTAAGACCCTGATTTACTAATATTTAGGACAAATTTTCTTTTATGATCTATTTTGATTTTGGAAAATAGGAAATATGAATGTTGTGTTTTTCAATATTGGTCTCCATTAAGGAATGTTTTGACATAGGCTCAACACTTTAATGCTACAAATACCACAAAAGTTAGGTTGAGATGGAAATATCCAAGACCATCCTCATTAGTAAGTGCTGCGCAACTTGGGTTCTCCCTGACAATTTACTTCAGATCTTGAGAAGTTCATCATCCTTTTATATCAAGGAATTTGTTACTCAAAAAAATTCCTTGGCTGTCTCCTTTTTGCTGAATGCCTATTCTTTCCTGGGATAACAAGGACAATTAAATATGGCCTCCCAATGAGGATTTTCTTTTTCCCTATGAATTTTTTCTCTCTACAAACTGAAGTTCTTAACAGACTCTGGAAATGTGACACATCTCTTTTCCACTGTGAATGTTGGCATGATTCTAAGGACTTAAATTTGCTACAGGTGCTTCATGTAAACACTGCTTTGTCCCAATTTCCTCTTTACCTTAATTCAAAGCAATACAAGGCCCATGAAACTAAACTAAACCTGTTTGCACTGTCTATGACAAATGGTTGCTGAGAACTCAGAGCTTCCTCTCCTGGCTTCTCACATGCAGTGCAGGTCACAGTAATCCCACTGCATTCCCCAAAGGAGGTTTCACTCACCCTCTTGTTATTGTCCATTGTTGGAAAAGGGCTTTCTTAGCTAGAGTTTTATAGATGGCTTAGCTCTTGAAGCATAATCTTGTCTAATTTTTACCTCTCTGCTCCCTCTAAAACTAACAAAATCTCCACTCAACAATGATTCAGCAAAACAAAAAGCACCAATTTTGAATAAAACTTAATATTTGTCTTTATTCCTCTTTAGTCATTTGCACTGTTTCCAATGGCAGTTAAAAATCACGATCTTTCCCCTAAGCTTGCCTTCTGTTACTCTAATCTCTTATTTGTCATCCAAATCTGGAATATGACTATAAAACCTAAATGTATTCTCCACGCAAATCTTTACATAATGTCACTTGCAGAATTCCAGTATTTGTGTCCAAGTAACTTTCAAGTTTGTCTTGACTTTTTTCCACATTGTTCCTCATTTAATTTTAGTCCCTAATGCACTTGACTTAGGTTACTGTGAAGGTTTAGAACTCTCTCTCTCTCTCTCTCTCTCTCTCTCTCTCTCTCTCTCTCTCTCTCTCACACACACACACACACACACACACACACACACTGTGGGAAGAGGGAAAGGGACATGGATAGACACAATTTACAGATTTACAGAGTCCATTTGGTGCTGTTCATATGCACATGTGTTTAGGATTGACTCATTTGGATTTTTTTTTTTTTTTGCTGAAAAGTTGGAGCAACATTTATCTTGGGCATAATGATAAATAGTTATAATACACATAGAAACTATGGGAAACCTTTCTCCAAGGTGTAGTTAGGAGAGTCCAAAAGACTCCCCCAGTAATATTTATTTTGCCATTGTCTTTTATTAACTCACAAAACTTGACAGTAAGACCCTTTTGGTAAAGAATCAAATTGGATCTTACCTAGGAAGGATTAGTTCTCATATTTTCTGGTGCAATGATACTATGAGATATTGCTATGCAAGCTGTTAAGGGAGAAAAGAAATCAATAGAACTACCAAGCTGAATTGCCTGAGCAATGACACACAAAACAGAATATCCCTACGGTACAATAGTGGCAGATTATCTTCAGACTCCAACAGATGTCTAATTGGAGTTAGAGCCCACTCAAGAAACCAAAATTTGCTCCTGGTACTGTAAACGTAGCAAACTGTTGCTAAGTTGCCACTGACTAGAGAACCTACAACTGCCATTTTTTCTGAAATAATGATTTATTTTCTTAATAACTGGTCTGACATGAGATGGTATAGTTTTAATTTGCATTTCCCCAACAGCTAATGATGTTAATTTCCATATGTTTATTAGGCATTTATACTTAATCTTTTGGGATCTAGCTATTCATTTCATTAGCCAATGGGTTGATGGGATTTTCTGGGGTTTAAGATATTTTTCTTCTGTTTGCTTGGTGTTTACCTCTTTATATATTCTGGATGTTAATTCTCTTTTTGGTTTGTAGCTACATGAAACTTTTCTCCTACTCTAGATGTTGTGTTTTCACTTCCAGCACTGAAAAGAAATTTTTTAATTGCATGCAATTCGATTTGTTAATTCTTGGCATGTTTTCCTGAGATGTTGCAATTCTTTTCAGAGTCTGTGCTTATATGCCTGTATGTTGAAATAATTTCATGATGTTTTCCTGTAGTAAATTCAAAACTCCAACTTTACATTAAAATATTTGGTGGTTTTTTAAATTGATTTTTGTGCAGGTTGATTAACAAAAATCTGGCTTCCATTCTCTGTATGTGGATATTGTTTTTCCTGCATCATTTGTTGAACAGGGTACCTTTTCTGTCATGTATGCTGCTCTAGTTTCCTTCTGTTGCTTCAATAAAACACTATGACCAAATGCAACTTAGAAGATGAACAGCTTCATATAGCTGATACTTTCAGGACATAGTACATCACTGAAGGAACTCAAGATGAGAATTCAAGGTGGGCTCATTTCTTATTTTTTACAGTGTTGCCTCTGACCAAGCAACTTAGTTTACAGCCAAGAAGTATAGCAAGAGCCATGGAGGATGTTCATTGCTATCAGAGTGCTGCATAGTTTATCGTCAGCTACTTGTCTTACAGAGTTCAGGAACATCTGCCTAGAGACGATTTTATATCAATTATAAAAGTCAAGGCAATTCCCCACAAACATGCTCAAAGAAGAATATGACCTGTGAGTCTCTCAGGTGAGATTCGCTTCTAAGGTGACCCGCAGTGTCAAGTTCACACATTTAAAGCTAATTAGAATGGATTTTTTTTATGTATGTAGAAAATCACTTAGTTCTGTTTGAGTTAAATTCAGGTCTTTTATTATATAGCATTGATCTACTTGACTATCTTTTGAGTTAGAATCATGCTATTTGTATAAGCTCTTTGGTAAAATTAAAACCAGGTATGGTAATTCCTCCAGCATTTTCTTTTTGTTCAGTATTTCTTAGACTATCTGGGGTCTTTGGGGTTTCATTAGGAATCTTGGGATTTTTTTTCATGTTTTTGTGAAGAATGTCATTGGAATTCTGATGACAATTGTAATTACAATATATCCCCTTTGGTAATAGTCATTTTCATTTTCATGGCATTAATTTTCCATTCTTTAACATGAAAATAACAAAGTAAAAACAAAGTTGTTCATTTGATACTGGTAATATTTTCAATTTATGTTCCTAGCAAAAAGATATATTTTGAAAATAATTTACAACAGAATTGGTTACAAATACTATTTTTTATATTTTCTCATTTTTCTTCAATTAAATACATGTTGACAATTTCACAAACCCTGGTACAGTTTACATTTTATATTTAAGAGAGTGACCTTTATGTGATGCAGGGTGGGTGAGTTGCTTCCTAAATGTGAAGACATTGTTCAAGCATAGTTGTAACCTTAAAGTTGGTGGTTCTCCAAACTTCTCATACTAGCTATGTGTATATTACAATATTTGGAGAAGTTTTATTTTCATATTACAAATGTGGGGTAGAGCAAAGAGCTGCAGATGTCTAGTAAATAGATGCCAAAGATGTTTTGAAAAATACCTACAATTCACTGTGGTCCCACATTAGTGTTAAGTATACAGTGAATTCTCCAGGAAAGCCGCAAATGTCAGTGATATTGGGGTTTTTTAAAAGCTCATATTTGAAAATTTCCAATACAGAAGATAAAATTTTGTTACTGTTTTTGTCAAATATATAGCAATTTTGTTTTGGGTCTATACATTATATGAGGAATAAAACAATACATTCCAAAGATTCTACTTTCAAAGAGTGTAAAATCTAATTTAAGAAGAAAGAAATTTGTATTTTTAAGAAAATATATAGCTATTGGAGCCATAAGAAATATTGAATAGGAAAATATTATTTTCGAAATAAGCTATATTTTCATTTTGTTTCAGAGATTATTATATTTATAGAGTTAATTGAGGGATGAGGTCTTTATCTTTTTATTATTTTATTTGTTCTTATTTGTTCCTCTTCCGCCCCTCCATACATCTATCGACACTGGATTGCACTACTTAGCATGACAAAATGATCCTGGACAATTCATTCAAAATAGTTAAAGTTATTCATAAATGATAATTCCTCAAAATGTTACTGGATCCAGATTTTAAAATCATAATTCTTTTTTAAATTTAAGCATTTTTATGTATCTACATTTTTATTTTCTCCATATTTGTAGTCAGATCTATATGTTTATAAATATTCATGGATACAGAGGTGAATTTATTTTTCATAAAAAATGTTAAATACTTAGAAAAGGTGAAGTTTGGACTTAATATAGAAAAATTAGTAAGTCTGAATGTAGTGAATAGAGAATTCATAAATGAGTTCAGGTTTTTGTTATTTGTTTGCTTTTGGGTGAGGTTAGTAATAATTCTCAGTTGGGCAGTAAATGCCTTAGGTTAATATTTAGTCCACATGTAAAACTCACCTGTGTATAATGACTTTATTAATCCATTAGCTTGATAACAAGACAACACAATATTAATTGCTATCATCTTCCTTTGCTTTCAGTTTCAGACCTTTTTTATGTGTGTGTTGAATTTCTTTTATTCTTGTTTGAGTACGTCACTTACAGCATTTCCTTCCTTTGAAAAGGAGATGCTGGGACTCTGCCCACTTTCCAAAACAAACAAAAAAAAAAAACAAAAAAACTCAGTTCTCAGTATTTCTTTGACTCTGCACTGGCTTGAGACACAGTACTTTGTAATCACAACAGGAAGTAGATTTTAGGAGAAGATAGAGATTCTGACTGTGATAATCAGACAACTTTGTATTTTGAGTGGAAAATTGCAGTGAGCTTTATTTTATTATTTCCTTAGAGCTTATTCTTGTAGCACAGTGAAACTTCTTATGTCATAGAAAATTAGGAAGTATTTCATTCTCTCCTTTTGATCAGTCATCACATTCGGGTTCAACAAACCTTTCAGTGACTGATTTTCTTGCTTCTGGAACCTATGCTATGCTCTATACTCATGCTTTTCCTGGTTTTTCCATATAGCACCTCCCTAGAGGACCTGCATACACACACACACACACACACACACACACACACACACACACACACACACACACACGAGACACACAAACACAAACACACAGCCTCACCAATCACCAATGATAGTGTATTTACATACACTGCCTCTCACTAATGACCTTGCATTCACATTTCACTCGACGGTGCAGAAAATATTAAAATGTATATTTGCTCCTCTTCCTCATTCATTTCAATATATCTGTAACTATATGGACATTTTGGATATGGGATAAGTTCCCAATATCCCCTGTGAGATACAGTTCAGTCTTTTCTTGACTCTTTCCTAGCCCTCGTCTGTGTCTTGCCCTATGCTATGAAGTAGCAAAATAGTCACTGGAGACACCATTCAGCTTTGGTGCAGAGACTCTTTTCAAGGGAGAACTCACCACCCAGATCAGAAGTGTATGGATACATTATGGCACTCAACTGTTTTGTCTTTCAGATCAAAGTGGCAAAATGTCCACTGGCATCATGCTCTCTCCAGTACAACAGGAGCTAGCATCTGAGAATGACTGTGGCCCATGGTTCTGGTCACTTTTACCCAATGGGTTCTATTAATCCTGCAAGAACCTACATTGGTTCTTTTCTTTACACAGTTCTCACTCCCCTGTAAACCTCCCAAGTTCCTAGAACCTTCTCTGTATCCCTTCCCAGAGTTGCAAACTTATCCAATTCTAAAAAGACTGTCCCATTAGCTAACAAAACCTGCTCTTTTGTTATGCAGTGCTTTTCTCATGGAGATTCACCTTACTCTTTAAAAATGAAAATTGACAGCTCCCTTCTTAGACTTATGTTTTCTTACACCTGACTGGACTTCATTTACATGTTACTCTCCAGCATTAGCCCTTCCTGAGAGAAATCTCATCCTATTTGACTGCTTAAATCCTGAAAATTGTACCTGGCAGATTAATTCACTAACATATTTAACAGTTTCAATTTAGTGTTTTTTAAGTGACAGGCATTGTACAGGTGTTGGAAATACAAACATAAGTAAGTTCAACAGTTAAGAGGTCCCAGGCTAGGTTATCAGCACCCCCATGGTGGCCAACAATCCTCTGTAATTCCAGATGATCTGATGCCCTATTCTGGCCTCCACGGATACTGCATACTTGTCATGTACTTCCATACATGCAAGCAAAACACTCACATAAATACAATGAAAATAAATAAATCTTTTGAGAGATATGTATCTGTTCTTCTCAGAAAATAGGGAAGTTTCTAACAGATTTCTAACACTGAAACAACAAGCTTTACTAGTCTGTCTCGATGTTGTTCGCTCCATTCAGACACATTCTCTGTCTATTGTTTCCATTTTCATTTTACCTCTTCTACCTCATTAGTTCTGCAGAAAAAAAAAAGGCCAGCACAAAATAAAGCTTAGATCAATCATTCCTTCATAGGCCAGAGAAAGCAAAATCAATCACTGTCCATTCAAGTGGTTCTCAGCTATTGACTTTATATTTCCTGAGCTGAGGTCACTGTACTGTTAATTGCACAGAAGTTTCATTTTTGATTCAGCATATTCCAAAGCTATCTTTAGAGAATGCGCAGAACTACACCTTTGTTAATAATGATAATAATAATAATAATAATGATAATAATAACTACCCTAAGCAATTACAAAAGCTTTTACATAGAAATCACCGCAAATTTGCTAAGGAATATAGTACATTAATTTTCAAACCCTACTGCATATAGATTTCATTTAGAAAAATTTCCATGTTACTTATTAATATCCCTTCATGATGGGAATTTTTTAAATGTGAAAAATTAGCTTGTTTTGATAAATATTTTCAAAACATTTTCCTTACACTCACACTGAGTAAGTCTAACAGTTGAGAATTATTACACAACTATTAATCATATAAGCAATCATATGTGGCTTCTTTTATGTTCATAGTAGGCATCTGGAATTGTGATTAAATGTATTCTTTTGGATATTGGAATTGTTCTTTCAAACATAGCTCTTGCCCAGAATCAGAAGACCATGACAGATGCTCAAAACTAGACGCGACTAATTTTACGCGATCTGACAAGACTGGCCAAATTCTGCCCAAACAACTTAAGTCCCATAGGTTTGCTGTATTTACAGGTTTAAGCATGTCTCTACAAAGAAAAATTTATAGAAAAAAACCTTGTTAGTTACACATTTGTTAAGTGAACACGAAGTGCTTAAGGATTGCTTACATATTACATAGTTTTTCCTTTTTGTAAAATATGTGATTCTGGAGAAATTCTTGCTTGTCATTGGCTGACCTCATTGCTGTGGCAAGCTCTAGAAAATTTTGTGAAGATGCTATCACTGCCTCTTCTCTTGTAATTTCTTTGCTCTACTTTCAGTGACTATAAATTGTCCATTTTTTATTGGATCTATCAATACTCAACCCAAGAGTCTTGAGCAAAGTATATCTAAATAAATAATTATGTGACAAATACTTCAGTTACTCATATAAACTGTTTATATATCCTAAAACTTCTGTAAAAGTACATTTATATGCATTTTAAAATTATGACTTGTATTCAACATTACACATTTATACATATATTTATATTCATTTCATTAAGCAGACAGAAATAGCAGTAAATAAGCAAAGAGCATGAAGGCAAAGGAAGAAATAGAAAAAAAAGAGACTGGATGAATTTTCCAGTGTTATAGACCTAGGAGGCAGTGTCAGGATACATAAGCCAGAATGTATTTATGTATGTGAATATTATAGAATTTTTCCACTAGAAAACAAATAGATGTATAAATAAACATAGCAGTAAGAAAATTAAAATTAGATAATTGCCCTTATTTTGTTAGCTAAGAGAGATTGCTGATAACATATTCTGCATATTAAAATCAGATGAATGACAAAATCTTGTTCCTGAAAATAACATCTAACGAGGAATACAATTTAGTTAGGCATGCAATATAAATTAATTAATTTATAAATTGGGATCGTCATGTAATTCAATCTTGTTTGTAATTCAAATGTATAAAAAATAAAAAAATAAAAAGTAAATTGATACACATAACCTATGATGAATTTTATAAAGTAAAAAATAAACCTTTTCTGCTTTAAACTGCTTTTGTCATAATATGTTAATTCATCAAGGAACAAGAACTACGGCATTTTATTCATTTGTTTTTAATAAGCATATAGAAACCATTAAATTTTGAGATCACTAGATCTCTGATCTTTGAATTTAAGGGATGTTTAATTTGTATTTTATTTAGATTAAATGTGTTAAATATGCTATCTTCCCCTATATATTAATGTTAATAGAAGAACTATGTACACTTAACCATATTTCAATTGTGTTAATATGTGGAAATCTTTCATATTGAAACACACAAAATGAGAAACCAGAAAGAATCACAAATTAAGTAGTTTGTTATCTCAAACCAGGTATGCTATTTGTCAAACTCTTGATGTTTTTACATAAATATCACGACTGCCCAGGTAGGCCAAGGGCTGTTTCCAGCTCCTGCTCATCGTCGCTGCTCATATCATTGTCAGATGTGTTTTAAAAAATATTCAATTTTCTAAGGTGGAGTTTAATTATATTTTTGTCTTGAATAAATTAAAAAATATCTGTTATCATAATCTCATACTGATTATTTCTTTACCATACTACAAAACAACTTCTATTTAAACAATGACTGCATTTTCTGAGTTTTCAGAAGGGCATATAATTTTGCAGTGGTGAAAGACTGTCTCTTGCTTTCAAACAACAAGATGTGTGCAATGGATTTTTATAATTTTGGTGATACTCATAATGACTTTGTGATGTTCCCTCATAGCATGTCCCTAAATGTAAAATTTAAAATTATCCCTTCTCTATCTAAAGCACTGTTCCTCTTCACTTTGTATTTTATATGACCCTAGTTATAGCTCATTAATTTTCTCAAAACCAGCTGTATGTAATCACCATGATTCTCAGGTAACTTTCCAAAATAGCATTGCTTAATCAAAAGAAGTGATTAGTTTGGTGAACACTTCCAGCACTGCTCAATTAAAAGTGGTTCCTTTTATAGGTACAGAAGAATTCTGAAATGAGTACCAGCCACAGTCACCATTACAAAGAAATCCAGAATGAAGTACTAGTCATAGTCTAGCTGATGGACTAAAGTATGTGTCAGATTGATGGGGATTTCCTTCTGAATTAATTTTAATCCTTCATTTACTAAACTCATCATCATGATATAAATAAACTCTTGAATTAAAGATAACGGAGTAGCTTCTTTTGAACAATGACTCAAAATTAATCTTGACTTTTTCCCCTTCTAAATGAAAATACTAAATCAAAATAAAATTAAAGGATGATTTCATTAGAAATATAGTAGTCTTTGGTAGATTATGTGCATATGGGTTTTACCGATGCCTAAAAGTCTAATCTGTAAGTCTAAAGAACTTGACATTTCTAAATATTAGAAACATATTCTGGTATTAAATGTATTATATCATTTCTAATTTTTTCTTTATATTCTTAGAACTTAAGTCAGACACAAAAAGCAAAGTGATTTTCTTCTCATTTGATCTGATGTAAATGATATAATATCATGTGGACCTTATTTATCTCAATGTGACTATGTAAGTTTTAGAAAACCATACCACCTAGAAGTTATGGGTATGGAAATAAATGTTACTCAAGTCATTTCAAACGTAGAATTAATTGTTTATGTGTTTAGAAAATATTCCTTTATGCTATGTCCCTGACTCTTTCTCATTATTTCCAACTATGAGCCCATGAATCTTTTCCTTCCTTATTTCAGATAATTTTGGCAGTAAAATGAGCATTAGTTTTCCAGGATCTTGCATTATTTTGTCTAACATCAAAACTCTTTGAATGATTAATCTGTAATTGTACTAGAGCAATAAGAGTAGATAAAGGGTAAAATTTCCAGAATATTAAAAGATGTTGTAGATGTTGTAAGTTCAGTAGTGAACAGGAGGCAATGAGGAGAGATGTAGCCACAAATCTGTGGCAGGTTTGATAATGAGCTGGAAAAGAAGGCATGGCTCTGTGGTATACCTTTGAGGTGAGATTCTAGCCATTGGAATTTGGAAAGTAGAATTTTAGAAGTAACCCGGTAGAGCCAGTAAAGCATAAGAGGATTTCAGACTAAGGGAGCCTCAAAGGTTGTACAATGGACATCTAAGCCGTAGTGAAGTGACAGTTCTGTCAGTCATCATGATTCTTCCATGATATGATTGCATAACATATTTCCTTGGAAATTTGGGACACCAGATAGAACATTTTACCTCTCTGGCTATCAAGAAGCCCTCAAAATATGCATTAATGTGATGTTTAGATGATACACTTCATCTGTACTGTATATTAACATTTGTAATACAAACTATTGTTTATCAGTTATGAAGTATTATAGAAAGTAATTTGCATATCATTAATTATGATTTATTAAATATAGTCTAATTATGTTTTTTCATAAAACACACCAGCTTGACTGTGGAGGATGACTCTGAACATTGAAATAGATTGGGAAGAAATACACATTTAAATGAGTAACATGGTGATGTCAGGGGGAAATTCTGACTGAATCATAAGACTATCCTTTGTTTTCTCTTTAGTTTTATCTCCTTTTTTTCAGATTAAGTGAAGTTTATTCAGGGAGAAGGCACTTACACAAGAAGCAGATGACCAACACAAGTTCCTGCTCCAAGGATCCACCCAGTCTTCCCTCCTTGACCAGACTGGAAGTGAGAGAGCTATTTTTACCTTTTAAACATATGTTTTTTATCTTTTTTAAATATATTTTTATTGAAATAGAATTATGTGACTTTCCTTCCTTCCTTTCTTCCCTGCCACCCTCCATGCTCCCTAACTCAAGATGATGGCTTCTTTTATTGAATATATATTATATATGTGTGTATGTTTGTGTAGCAGAAATATATAAATAAACACTTTGAGTCTGTTCCTATTGTTTCTGTATATAGGTTTTATGGTTGACAACTCTGTGTGTTACCTTCCTTGCTATCATCTTTATTATGAGTATATTTGATATAAGAAAGGAAACTAAGTGTCAATGGTAAAATAAAAATTTATGGATACATTTGATACCAGTTACATTTATTTGTAATTCCTTTTAATCTCATATTTTTAACACCATACCTTAGATTAGCATAAAATATAGCAAGGCTTGTAGCACACTTATAATTAAAAAAAAAAACCTTAAAGACTATCTCAGTTATAGCACACAAACAAAGGAGTTTGTCACTGATGAATTATTGCAGAGTGAGTTTTACGTATTTATGCTTCCAAGCTCTCATTGTTCCCTGAGATATCCATTTCTAGTTGATTACCCCCTATCAAAAAGTCTTGTCAATAATTCTCCTGACATCTAACATTTCATTGACTCCAAATGTGGTTTGTGTTCTTCAGTGTTCCCTTTTAAACAAAACAGCTGTCTCATCCATCCTTAGATATCTGCATAACACATCCCACTTCCCTTTCACATTTTAACATAAGCACTAAAATATTTATTTTATGGGATACTGAATTCATGAGTTAGATTTAATGTGTTCTCAGAAAATTTGTGTGCTGATGGCTTGTCCCCCAGTGCAGTATTCAGAGATTTTCTTAGGATTGATTTGGTTTGATGACTCTGACATATAGGAAGTGTCCCAATGGAAATTGTCTATTCCTAGCCAACTCTGTGTACACTATGTTCATAAAGAGGACAGGATTAGTGACATAGTTCAAATGCAAAGACTGAAGAATCCTCTGAGAGAAGTGTAAGTTTGAGTGTTGATATCAAGATTTCCTCCTAGATTAGATTTCCATACTTCATACCTAAGTGCTAGCACAGATTTACACAATAGTACGAGCCAATATGAAACAAAATCTGTCATTTTATTACTAAAATCACTATGATGTTCAAGAAATGTCACTGTCATGATCATTGCTAATTAAGATATTTCAGTTATGGCCAGGCATTGGTAGGGGATGCCTTTAATCCCAGCATTTGGGAGGTAGATCTCCTTGAGTTTGAGGCCAGCCTGGTCTACAGAGCAAGTCCCAGGACAGGCTCCAGAGCAATACAGAGTAACTCTGTCTTGAAAAAAAAGATATTTTAATTATGCTAGAGAAGAATAAGTTGATATTTTCCACAATTAAAAAAACATAACTCTTGTCTAGTAGGGGAACTCAATAAATTAATTCTCAGTGATATTTGTCTTCTATGTAGGAAAAACTATGATGTTAGACTGTAAAATTGGAATCTAAATTAAATTGTCTGGTTTAAGTCAAATAAATTATATTGGACATTGCCTAGATAACTGAGCAGAATAAAATAAAATACTGCAACTATTTCTAAAGTATCTTTTCCAATATGTATAAAAATACATTCAAAGAGGAGGGGAGACATCATTGATACCAGAGGTTCTTTGTGCTAACTAGGAACCCATTTAGGGTATTATGATTTTCACACTAATTCAACCTTTTCTTGATCCTGACTTCCTTTTTTCTTTCTTCTTTGTGTTTTTCTTTTTCTTTTTGAGACAAGGTTTCTTTGTATAGCCCTGACTTTCTGAAACTCATCCTTTTTATTTCTAATTAGGTCCTACATCCCAGTCTTAAATTTTACCCAGTTTTCTTAAACTGACAATGCTTTATTGTCCATTTGTAAAGTGTAAATAGTATCAAAATCAGTGGTTGAAGACATATACCTGATTTATGTAGTGATCATCACTGGCAACATTACTTCATCATGTATCTTTTAGATATGCTGTACCATTTTACAGGTACCCTGGAAATCCTCAAGATTCTACAGTCAAGTTCTTAGTTTCTCAATGGAAACTGCAGGGCATGAGGTTGTTGAAATGAACTTCAATGAGGGCACAAGTTAAATGCTGTTCATTAGTGAAATCCATTTCATGAAAAATGAGTTGACATTAAATAGTAACTCATGGATTGTATACCAAATGTTTTTACTTAATCAGGTAAGTCTGCCACTTTAGTGCCTTTAACTTCATAATCTTTCACTGAGAATTTTAATTCTGGAAATACTGTAACTTCCTCCTCCACTTTAAGCATTTGGCTGTATAATAATGAAGCAAATTATGCCTCTTATGTATAATTATGCTTAATTTTTGCATGAAGCATTTCATTTTGAAAAGCCATTTCCTTTATGAGAAACCTTAGAAAATGCACATTTAATAGTGCATTTAATTCAACAAGAAATCAAAGAGCATTTTTATGTCTTAGACTGTACCTTAAAATTTTAAATCATAACACAAGTGTCTACATGTATACTTCTGCTTTTGTTTCCTGCCTGGGGGCTATTATTTTCCATATGCCAGTTCACTTTAATCAATCTCTTAGATTTTATTTCTAGTTAAATCCCTGAGAAATCACATTTTCTAATCTTCTGTTGATCAACTGCATTTTAATTTTTAAAAAATTTCATTATTTCATGTATATGGGTGTTTCATATGCATTTATGTCTGAGCACCATGTGTATAACAGTATCTGCAGAGGCCGGAAAAAGGTATTAGATCCCTGGAACTGGAGTTACAGGCAATTGGAACTCATCTTGTGTTCTTCTTGAAGAGCAGCCAGTCTTCTTAACCTCTGACCAATCTCTTCAGCCTTAATCAGTCTCTTTCTGTTGCAAGTGTCTTTAACTACATGCATGTACATCATCAATACTCCCAAAATGCATAGTTCTACCAACAAACAAAGCCAACCATGAAACACAAGAAAAACACAAGCATGCATCTGTTTGTCAATCTGAACTTACACCATTATACTGAAAAACAGTTGTAAAATATCTCATAAAACATATTCTTATATTGACATGTTTTCATTACTGGAAATGGAACTTTCCTGTTTGTTATTCTCAAGAAATATAGGTGAACTTAATCTCCATATAATTGTATTCAGTAAAAAGAATTTGTGTAATAGAAATCCAAATCTGCCAACGCAAAGTCATCTTTCTCTCTAAAGCATGAGATTTTTATGCCATTAAACAAGATTATGACAGTGGTGAGGATTATGATAAACGGTAGATGATACCCTAAATCATTGATATAATAACATCTCCACATAATAGATTTTAAGACATTACAGGGGCAGACTGATGACTCATCAAGTAAAGGATGTACTGTGTAAGCATGCCACACTGAATTCATATCCTCAAAACTATGTAAACATGTGTGAACATGATGGCCTGGTCTTTAATTTTAGCATTTGGAAAGAGAGATAGGGGATCCTCAGACTGACTGTGCTAGTTAGATTAGCCATGTTGGCAATCTTTGGCTTCATCTGGAGTTCCTGTAACAATATATAAAATACGTAGTTGTCTCAAAACAAAACAAAACAAAACAAAACAAAAATACATAGATTTTAAGACTCTCCACATCAGCCTCAAGTCTACATACTTATGTGTACCTACACACACACACACACACACACACACACACACACACACACACACACACATACACACACACAAACACACACACACACACACACACACACACACACACAAACACACAAGCACCCACCATGCATACAAGCACATAAATGCATTACACATACATAAAAAATCAAACAAAACATTGGTGTTTAGTTATTGAATAATTGTTCCCACTTACATAATGCAAGTGCAATCACACTCATTCAACTGTCATGGATATATGAGCAGAGATATAAATAATGATGATAGATTTGCAAGCTTACTGCTCTGATAACTAACTAACAGCTCACATTCCGTAGATTTCTTATTTCTGAACAGAATAAAATTCTGCCATTTTAATAGTCCCTTGTTGTGTCTAAATAAGGATAGCCTTTCTTCATATGAGTAATAAATAACAATGATAAGTAAATTATTTAGAAATGCATTTTTGAATATGAGATATAAATTTGTTCTAAATTCCTTGTTTGAGATGGCTGACTTAAAAATAATTAAAATTTGTAGAAGATTTTAAGTTTTTGATTTGTTTCATTTACTTAAACTCAAAGCATCGCATATGTTGCTGACTTTAATAAATGTTGAGGCGGGTGGCTAGAGAGATGACTCAGCAGTTAAGAAAACTGGCTGCTCTTATAGAGGACTTGGGTTCAATTTCCAGCACCCATATGGTGACTAGAAAGAAGTAACTCCAGTTCCTGGGTGGTTTGAATGAAAATGAACCCCCTAAGATCATAGAGAGTGGCACTATTAGGAGTTGTGGCTTTTTGTTCTAAGTGTGACTGTGTTGAAGGAAGTGTGTCACTGAGGATGGGCTTTGAGATTTCAGATGCTGAAATAAAGCCTAGTGTCTCACTCTCTTCCTCCTGCAATGATGGTAATGCACTGAACCTCTGAACTGTAAACCAGTCTCAGGTAAATATTTTCTTGTAAGAGTTGCTTCGGTCATGGTGTCTCTTCACAGTAGTAGAAACCCTAACGAAGACATGGGGCATCCTCCGTCTTCTCCTATCCTCTTCAGTTGCCAGACATGCACATGGAATGCCTCAAAAAATGTCAGCAAATTGTATATTTAAAAAATAGTGTATTGAATTCTAAGAATGCAATGGTGATGAGATGGAAACAGTTAAGCTCAAGAACACCCCTGTCTGTATGGTGAAAGTGTCACCAAACCAATCTAGCAGAAGCTGAGAGCAGAGGTCAAAAAAATCTCTGACTATTACAACTGAAAATGTCCACATGCAGACCAGTTGGCACAAGGGACATTTGGCAGGCAATCATTTATATGGGATGGCAGATTCTGGATCTTGAAGTGTCAGAAATGAAGGCATGAAATCTGTTCCATATAGGAGAACAGATGGCAAACGTGAAGCAAGACCTGCTAGGCTGGGTCACATCCAGGCACATGTGTAAAGAGGAAGAGCTGGAATGGAGCAACCCTTCAAGCATCAGACATCCATAATGTAAAAGTACTGGAATGGAAATGGGAAGGAAAGACACAACAGGCTTTGCAAAGTCATGGCAACTGCCAAAGACCCTAGGCTGCCTTATCTCATCTCTGACTTCACCTTTCCTAGAGCTAAGGTCCTGAGAATAGAGATAAGGTAGCAGTCTGTTAGCTAGTTTAGAGTCTAAGACATAAATAAAACCTGTGGAATTTTGGCACTCAGAAGGGAAAGCGAAAAGCTGACAGGTGATAGGAGGAGGAAATACAGCAAGGAAAATGAAGAGAAAGAGGGTAAGAAAGGAGAGAGGTAAGAAAGGACAATGTGAGGATGAGAAGTAAGGAAAGAAGAAAGGAAATATAGAAACTTCCATTTCTTCCTGAATATTTGCAACTAATAATGATATTTCTTTCATGAATATTTAAATAAATTTGACATTAAAATATTTATTTTAATTTATTTTACCTTTAAATATATTTATACATCTGCATAATGAAGACTGGCTTTATTTAACCATATTAGCACATGGTCATTAAATTATTTATTTGGAAACTCTTGTAGAAAACATTTGGCCAGATGTTTCATTGTTTCTCCAGTTGTAAAAATCTTCAGGAGTGTTTCCAAGTATATCATACTTTAATAAGCACAAGATGCTTCCCAAGCACTATTCTATATCATTGCCAAATTGAAAACAAGAACCAAGCCAGAGAATCTGCCAAATAAACATTTGAGAGGAATATCCACAAAATAATGATATTCTTTGGGACCACAAATATTGCCTCTCTAATGAGGTCATCCCAGATATTTTAGTTAAACTATCTTTTAAATGTTACGAGGCTTATTGTTAGTATAAAATATAGTGATTTTAATAGTTTTTAAGATATTACATAACCACTGGTTTTCTCAGAGGCCATGGCCATCTCAAAAGTACCTCAAGATCTCCAAAATTCTGTGGGTTCAGAAGCCTCTTCAAAAGTGACAGGGAATTGGTGTCTTCATGTGTAGCTTACCCAAGTGAAAAAGTCAGGTACATAAGATGTGTAAATCAATACTATAATGTATGTATCTAAAGGATAAATTAGGTGTTCTTCAACAAACACAGATGCAATAATCATCATTATCTAGTTTATAAAACACATTTAGACTTCCAATGCTCAACTCTCAAATAAATTTCTGGCAGAAAACATGCTTGGCTGTGGAGCACCTTCTATAGTTTCCCTGCATAGATATTTCCAGGCTCTGCCTATCCAAGTCAAAGGCAGGGTATCACCGCAAAAGAGATTAACTCTCTCTTATGTAAGCTCCCAAAGTGGGAAATCATACTAAGCCAGCTGACAAAGCCACAAATGGTGTGTATCTACACACATGCAGCCTTTTTATTTTTTTGTTTGTTTGTTTTTGTTTTGTTTTGTTTTTCGAGACAGGGTTTCTCTGTGGCTTTTGGAGGCTGTCCTGGAACTAGCTCTTGTAGAACCAGACTGGTCTCCAACTCACAGAGATCCGCCTGTTTCTGCCTCCCGAGTGCTGGGATTAAAGGCGTGCGCCACCACCGCCCGGCCCCACACATGCAGCCTTAGATGAGATGCATTTAACTTGCTTCAGATTTATCTTTCTGCAGTATGTCAGTGTACATTTATTCAGAACCAAAATCTCTGGCCGTCTGAGCACAACTCTTCGGGGTACTCTTTAAGCCCTCTTTCAGGCTCCGAGGAATGAACAAGTGGCTTAATGGCCACATCAGTCAGGTTTTAGTAGTTTCTAGGAGTTCATTGCATTTCTTCATGTGTTTGAGGGCCTGTGTTATAGTAACTATTTTCCAGACACAGTAATATAATCCATTTTACATCGAGTTTTATAGAGAAGGACCATAAAAATTGGACATGCTAATATAATTTCCTCTTGGGAAACATGAACTTGTTTTCAGCTATGGTTCACAAAATAGATACCATACTGGTGACTTTTGTTTGAGTATGACACCCTTCAATAAAAACACTTTGAAAGCTGAAAAAGATGTTGCAAATTCAAAATCAGATTGATACCATGCTACACCTTATGTAATTTCAACTGCCAATAGAAGATGGCATTGCGTATGATGTATTTAAAAGTATTGCCTGAATTTTTTCACTTTTTTGTCTTGTGCATAAAACACTTTCAATGGGCTAGCGAGATGGCTCAGCAGTCACCAAACCTGGGGACCTGAGTTCGATATCCAGAACCCAAATAATGAAAGGAAATAAGTGACCCCCCATGGGTTGCCTTCTCACTGTCACCTACCCCACCACAAAGCTAAATAAATAAAATGAGGTAAGACTTTGTCAATTCATTCTGCTATAGTATTCCTTAATATGTAATATATAAAAAATTAAAATATTCATGTGGGCAAGATGACTCAGTGAGTGAAGATGCTCTCTGACTATACTGATTGAATAATAGAGAGAGTCTCATCCTCAGAATCCATGGTAGAAGGAAAGACCTGAGTTCTGCAAGTTGCCCTCTGGCTTTCACACATGTGCTGTGGCCTACTTGTACCCACACATATACACACTCACACCATAAATGTATGTATGTATGCTTGTATGCAAGAATTTAAAACAGAATATAATACAATGTAACCCTATATAAAAAATACCTCTAAATCAGAAGTCAGAAAGGATACTATTATGCATACCTAATCTCTAAATATTTATACATCACATGCTTTATGCTTCTTTCATCTTTGTAACATAAATATGCTATATATAATGCTTCTGATATGTGGTTAGTAAAATATATAATTAGGGAACATTACTTTATATAAATACAAGTGCAGTTGCTTACTCCACTTAATTCACTTGTATTGACAGTTCTGCCCGTTCATTAGCTTTTCTGATACCTCCAATAAGGAAAGATACAAGTGGTTGTACACATATGTAAAAGTATAACTCTTAGAAACTATAGGTAATGAAGTATAATAAAATGAGAATTAATTATGTGATTCCCTGCCTTTGTAACTAACCACTTATGTAGCTTTAGACAAATTGTTTAAACTTCCTAAACATTAATTTTCTTATCTACATGATGGTCTTAATGATCTGTTACAGAGTGATTGAGAAGCATCATTGAAACAGTCAGTACTAATGATGCCTGGGATTGATTAACATGTAATTAACCACAGCCACCCATTTCTGTTGAGTTTGTTCAGTCATTTATTATCATGTTAAATGTATTATTGTGCTAATAGTAACCTAGAAGCCAAGGGATTCCTAACCTGCTTGTCCCTCACATCCATAGCTACTCTCTGCAGAGGGGTCTCTTTTCTCTGTAGTTTCTCAAATAGTTATTATCTTTTCTTCATTGTTTTAGTTTTCTAACATAAAGAGAACACTTTATCTATTAAAATGGTTAAGTTGCTGGTCCTTCAAATGATGAAAATCATTTTATTTTATCACCTAAACATTTTTAATGTTTTAAGTGTTTACACTCATGAAGAAGAAGTGCAGCCATTGTTTTATTGCTGTTGTTTGACAGAGTTTTACTGTGTTGTCTAGACTGTCCTGGAGCTTGGCTCAGCCTAGGGATGTGCTACCACACCTGGTTGATTACTTAATACTGTATTTGTTGAAATACCCTACCATATTATATATAAAGATGAGTTGAGTTTTGATATCTGTATTCTAAACTTTATCATAGTTTACTATAAACTTGTACAAATAGTTGAATATAGTTAAACATAAACATTTGTACTTGAAGACTGGGTAGTAGCAACTATGGGAAATATGATACAATTGCAAAAAATGAAGTTTCAGCCTGTTTAGAACTACCAGACTATTTTAAGTGCTATTCACAATCATGATTTTTAAAAATTACTCCATTTAAAAATTACTAAGTAAAATGTATTTTGAAAACATAAGGGTCTAAGAAATTGAAAGATGCTGAATTTAGCAAATGCTCCAGGAACAGCATCAGTTGAATTAGTGTAATCTAGCTTGGCCTGCTGTAGAACACAGAAGACAATGTTTAGAGTCAGCTTCACTGTACCAAAAACAGCAGTGACTTCAGGAACTAAAAGTGAGTCTTCCCCAGATCATATCCCTTAAGGCATGGTTAATTGATAGCCTATATCTTGATCTAATAGCCAGAAATAAGGAAGAAAATCCCGAGTTCTCTTCTCTACATGTTGATAATGTTCTGGCAAGAGGTTTTCCTATGTGTATGTGAGGCTCAGACTGAAGTCAATAATTTGTCATCACCAGCAGAGGTGGACACATCAATTCTAAGATAAGACATGGCAGGTAATTAAGGTATCAGGACTCTAAACCATGCTCACTCTATGAAGTGTACAGACCAAACCTAAATAACTATGAATACAAGGATTTTGGAAAGCTGAATACTGAAAAGATTTTACTGTCCCTTAAAAGCTTTAAATGAATTATTATTGGAATTCAATATGTATATGAAGTGCATTCCCTAATCTTTCCCATCCCCATTTAGCTAAATGGCTTTAGTTCCTTCAGACTAGTCTTCCAGACTCATGTTTGTTTGTTTGCATTTTTTTGACAAACACTGAGTTTAACCAGACCATCTCTGTGATGCTGGATTTGGGTTTATCCATTGGAGCCTTTGGTACATTAGTGTGTGCCCAAGAAAGACAGTAGTTGCTCTTTATTCAGAACCCCTTCAGTAGCAAATAGTTTACCAGGGTGGGGTAGAAACCAGTGAGCTACTCTCTAGTCCATAGTTAATTGTTGATGGGATCAGTCTTGTATTATTTGCAGACAAATGTGCTATGAGGTCATCACTCAAGGTCCAGTAGATAGCCCTTCATAGCCTTTCTCCCTCACTCTAGCTCTCTTCTTTCTTCTTTGATGATATGATCCTCAAGCCTAAGAAAAGATGGTATAAACAGCTTGTTCAAAGTCACATAGTCTGTGACTTACCACAGCTCATTGTAAAGCTTTTAACTTCACAGTGGCCCTAAACTGATGATACTTTCAGGAAAAACAATAATACACTTTTAATTTAGTACTTTGGTTCTTTTCCCTGGTCTGAATATTACATGCTACCTTATGGTAATGAAAGCCACAGCAAACTATAATATCATAATGGCAAAGCTACAAATGTTATACACTATAGTGGGTTGTTTAATAAACTATGAAGTTCTGTAAGTTAGATATATATATATTACATTTTCATAATTAGTTATCCTTTTTGAATGAAACAGAAGGTTTTCTTATGATGTTTTCTCACTGGTATATCATGTATCCATCCCCCTTATCCAATCTTGTACCTCTCCAATCCCATTGCTCCTCTTCTTTTTCCCAAAAAGCCTTTTGTCTACTCTCATGTCCTTATTGTAATTTGATTTATGCTAACTATGATGGATTTTTTTGAGACAAAGTCCCATATTAAGTCATGAGTATCTTCTTCTTCTTCCTCTCCTTCTTCCTTTCCTTCTTCTTCTTCCCCTCCTCCTCCTCCTCCTCCTCCTCCTCCTCTTCTTCTTCTTCTTCTTCTTCTTCTTCTTCTTCTTCTTCTTCTTCTTCTTCTTCTTCTTCTTCCTCTTTTTCTTCTGTCTTTTTAGATTTTTCTGGCTCAATTGCAATTTTAAAGGAATCAAATTATCTCCTCAAAATTTGACACATACAATTTCTGAAAAAAATTTCAATGTACAACCTTCTGACTTTGCATCATTTCAGGGTATTTTTAAGTTCACATTTTATAATTGGCATCACAAAACAAAATTATTTCAATAGAATTGCAGAGGAATCCATCTGGCCAAACAACCTAGTGTTTGCTTAATATCTTTGGCCAAACTGTAATTCATGTTTTGTGACTCCTAATCCCAGGAGATTAGGGTATAATCACTATATGATGTGTAGTTAAATAATCCATTATAAAAGAGGGACATTAAAATAGTAATATGAAAGCTAGCAAAGAAAACTATGATGAAATCTCCACTATAAAAATGTAATTTGCTCAAGGGATGATCACAATTTCTATATTCATTTACTGTGTATGTATCACTATTATTAAAATATGTTTTAAGCATTAAACATGTCTTGCTTTTCTCAGTGCACACTTAAAACTCTAAGGGCATTGCATGATGATGTTTCTCTAATACAAATTAAAAATCCTGATGCGTAAATGCTA
The DNA here is from genome assembly GCF_003668045.3 of Cricetulus griseus. Classification (NCBI taxonomy): domain Eukaryota; kingdom Metazoa; phylum Chordata; class Mammalia; order Rodentia; family Cricetidae; genus Cricetulus; species Cricetulus griseus. The sequence continues at coordinate 139,096,291 of NC_048598.1, forward strand.
CAACTTCACATTGTATCTGTTTTTTTTGTTTTGTTTTTTATTAAATTCACAATATATGTATTAATTAATGACAAATTAGCAACTGATAAATATGAGAATAAAAGATAATTGGAAAGAATCTTTGAGTATATTTTTTGCAACATTGAGACTACTGCTGACTTAAGTTATTGCAATAGCTTTAGATACTTCAGGAGAAGATCTTTATTGTAGTATAGGAAAAGTATAAAGAGCTATACATTTTTGATATCTGTCATGGGGGTTTTCATTAGCTAGTCTATGGTTTTAGGGGCAAAAATTATCATCCAAAATGTTGGAACTTCAATAACACACACACACACACACACACACACACACACAGTGTTAAAGACTACATACTTATTTGAAAAGATACTGAGGTCAATAATTTTTAAATTAGTAGAAATGGAAAAAGGTTATAAAAATGTCAAATACCTATTTCTGCATTTCACTGAAACTTATATGATTTTTTAAATTTATTTTTCTGTTCACGAATTTGAATCTTTTACCAAGGAATGCTACTGACAAGGTGAATGTATAATTTTTAAGCATTTTTAAATTCAAAATGACTGTTGATTAAAAAAAACAATGAAATGATGGAAATCCATGCTTCTAGTCTGAACTGGAACTTGGAAGATTTTGCACATATGTTAAAGATTTGGCACACAATTTGACGTTGCCCGACATGAAAATGGAAATTGTGTGGATTTTCCACATTTGTTCAAAAAGATATTGAAATATCAATATCTTAGGATCTTAGTAGCAGTGTCCTTTAACACTTGTGATTGACTAATATTCCCAGTCTTGTGATTATATAAACATCTCCGAATTGATCACTAAAACATAGCGCAAACATAATGCTGGCCTACACCAACCCTAAAGCTAAGAATACAAACAAATAATATCTGAAGCTTATAAAAGCAATCATGATCATTTTAGCCATCCCACATACTTGTCTCACCAATTTAATTTTTCCCCATAAGAATAAAAGTATATGTAACCTAACTGATGTGGAAATTCCATTTAGAGTAAATTCAATCAGTCTTACCAGACTGCAGCCACTGATATTTGGTTACGAATAAATGATTTTCCTAAAAGAAGAGTTGTTATTAGATGACAACACTGGCTAAAGCACAATCATGTTTCTCATTCTATCTTTAAGTTACTTGGCTTCTGAGAATATGTGTTGTAGAATATTACTAGCTATATTTTAGAAATTATACTTTTCAGAAATATTTTCTATGTATCCATGCAACTAACTTAAAACAAAACAAGTAGGGGAAAATGAATTTAGGGTCTGGTAGAAGAAGAAAGTCAAAATTATTCTGTGACCACTTGCTTGACCTAGATATCAGCTATTTTCTTCTCTCCACTAGGGCTTGCATTGTAGGCTTTCAGATTCTCTGAATGACACAAATTTTTCTGGGTACAGCTTACATATAATAGATTTTAGATGTCTCAGCATCTATTATTTTGGGAATCCATTTCTTATATTGGAATATATTTGTGTAATATATTGTATATGGAAATAAATGGGGAAATAAATGCTATCAAATTCAAATAACTTAAAAAACTGATATTGGGTGACAAAAAGGTGTTCCTATATGTGTGAAGGAAGACAACTATATTTGAACAGAGTCCTAATGAAAACAAAGTTCAGAAATGAGAAAGAAAATGTAAACATTCAAGAAATGAGTGGAAAGCAATGGCCTTATTAAATGGCACTCTGGAAGCCACCTTGAGAATATCATCTTGCCTTTTAATTAACAGTAGACTCTGGAGTAAGGTTGATTAACTCTTAATTCTAGTTCTGATATTGAGTGTAATCTTTGGTAAGTAATTTAATCACTAAGTGTCTCAATTTTCTCTTCTATAAATGTGTAAACTTTTTTCCTTAGCAAATTTGTATAGATGAATTTATTTAACAAAGATATTGTGTCATCATAAGTAGCCATCCAACAAACTCTAATCTGTAATCATCATTTCAAGCTTAATATATTTATGGAGTTTTCAACCCTTTTTGTTTGTAAAACTTATTACACAATTGTTGACTGAATGAAAATAAAAATTAAACCTTAATTCTTCTATAACAATTCATAACACTTGCTAAAAACAACAAATTACAAATACTAGTGCTAATATTTTTCACATAAAACAGGAGAAAATATGAGGAAATGGCATATTTCAAACTCTATGCCTTGCATTTGGATTTTTAAAATTTGCTCAAGAAAAAAATATCTCAAATTTTTCTGTCCTGTACTTTCCTTGTTTAGGTAAATTTACAGTTTTGGGAAATAATGTTTTGAATAGACATTTGAGATATACTTTTTTAGAGTCTACTTAAAACATTTGTTTTCATAAATACTTTTTTATATGTTATAAATATGATCTCAGTGAACAGATATAATTAGAAAGTGTAAACATTAGTAAAGCAAAAGATAAGTTGAGAAGAACAAAGTAGGTAACAAAAATAATGAGAATAGTTAACAAAAAAATTATTAAAGCGAGTCATTTGAAGCATTTTACATAGGTGGACTATATGCCAGTGAAGTTCATATAGTATCCTTAAAATATTTGTTCTGATATTAGTTTTGAGTCATAATTTAAAAATATGAGAAAAATGAAGACAAAAGTAGAATATATGATGCATTTTTCATTTTTTTCTCCTAAGTTTATTTTAGCAGATGCAAGAAATATTATAATGACTTTGAAATTCAATTTCCATAGTTATATAACTATGTGCCTATGTGTTCTTTTATGGGAATGAGTACATAAAAACTGTTAAAATAGTGTATAGGATGTTTTCAAGAATAAAATGCAAAGAAAATATTCACATACTGAGTATGTGTTCAGCACAGATGGTTCCATGGCATGGCAGTCAACCAAGAAGAGCATGGATCATTTAGCAAGAGGCATTTAAAACAGATGAGTTCATTGAGATTACATAACACTGCCCTTGCTTACAGAGATAAAAGTGTTTGTCTACTTCACTTGCTACCTCCTTGATCACTTTATCTTTACCCTTGACAATGATTTTTAAAGGACAGTTGTTTTCATTTATATAAGTCAGAGGAATTATGCTCTTTAATCGGTAACTTAAGGATAATGTCCATATTTTAATGTAAAAAGAACTGAAATATACAATGTATGGGAACAGGTGAGTAAGGGCCCTCTGCCCTATGCTGGCACCCACATAAAGGGAAAATTACATCACTTACATCCATAGCAATGGCACCACATGCCTGCATATATACATATGTGTGCACATGTATTAATATTCATGTGCACACAAATACATATATGCTTCATATATGAAGTTGGATAATGCTCCCCTTAGGATCCATAGACTATCTAATGAAATATCTAGTATTATTAGTGGCAGGCATGAGAATAATACTATTATGCTTGGTTACTTCCTGAAGGTTAAAGGTAAGTCCTTATTGCTGAAGAAACCATGCACTTTGAACACAGGGCTCAGCAGGTTTGATATGCATCTGTCCTGAATGATTTCTACTTCAGGACTAGACTCAATAGTACAGAAGGCGCTATTTAAGTCTCTAAAGGAGAAAAGCAACCAAGAGTCTTATACAGTCATATAATGCTATCATGCCTATGAACCACAATAATAAGTCACAAGGCAAGATAGCCTCAATGGTGCAATAATGGCATTCACACTTTGGCACAACCAACAACTTTATATTTTTTCTTTCAGCCCATTTAACAGGAGGGAACTTATTCCTAGTATTGGAAATCTTGCCAACAACTTACCTCTAGTGAGGTCATTGATCTCAGAGAGAACCTACTACCTCCACTTTACTAAACCAGTATACTTGTTTACTCCATTCTAAGTGCAGGTTTCACTCCTCATCCTGAGGTTTCTCCTTGCAGCAGATAGAGACTATTGCAGAAAACCACAATAAATTACAGTATTGACATCAACTGACTGGCGGTGCACAGCTACAATTGATATATCTATAACATAGCCAACACATCTGAGACTGAGGGAACATTGTGAAATAAGGCATGAAAAGATTCTAAGAGCTAGAATATCAGGAAGCCTGCTGAGAGATTGTGTCCCATAGAAATGACAAAACACCCACATCCATGATGTCTCAACATGACTGCCTATGCAATACTCGAAGGACAACACTAATAGTCATGCTATCATGGAAGGAGGAAATTTCATGTGTCCCTACACTAAGACAAAATGTACAGAAAACTGAGACCTGATGAGAGAGAGAAAGAACAAATGTTTTCCATTGATAAGTTGCCTATTGGTTATCCAATATTGAATGGTCATCCCTGAAATCATATACATATAAACAACACTAAACAGACTTAGAAAGAATGTAGATATTAAAGCAATAGAAGAAGTTGGGAGGTTGTTTCTTAACTAATACAACCTCCTTGTTATTTTATTTTTTGAAGATTTATTTATGTATACTTCTGTGTGTTTTTGTTCATGTGGGTATACATAAATTTAGGTACCCACAGAAGACAACAAAAGCCATCACATCACTAGACCTGGAATTACAAACACTGTTGATGCTGGCTGTATGCACTGGGAATTGAACTATGGTCCTGTACAATAGCATCAAGTGCTCTTAACTTCTGAGCCATCTCTCTAACCCCCTTATATTACCATGTATCATTACAATTTTGTAGTCAAAGTAACTGGCACTATGATAAGTTTCTAATTTTTTTATGTACTGTCAAATTTTTAAAACAAATAAATGTTGCTGGATTTTGTACAAAGTGTTCAAAGTTGAAAGTTATTTTAGTTTAATGAGTTTCTTTTGTCTGAATACAGTTGGTATGCAAGCATCTGTGTTTAGGAGGTTGTAGTGATCTCTTTTATGCCTCAGAAGATAAGAGAATGTAGAGACCAACAGATATGACTCATTTTTTTTTCAGAACTGAAAAGCGTCCAAACCTGTTCTTATTGACTTCCTCTCTCTACTACTGCACTGCCATTCATTTTTAAAAACAATTTGATAATATGGCATTTTCTTCCTCTTCTCCAGCCACTTTAAATTTTATTGCATCAATAGATCTGAACAGTCACGTGAGGGAACATTTTATGAATTTCTATATACCTATCTCTGTTGATCTCAGTAAAAATCAGGCTAAATCTGGATAACTATCAGAGTTATTCTAGAAACATTCATCTGCCTTTTCAATTTTGTAATATGATAACCACTCAATAATGTGATTTTAAGGTAGTTGTGGTTTAGCGCTAGCATGGGCTACATAGTGAGATCCGGTCCAGCTGAACTTGCATAGGAAGGCTCTCTTTCAAAAAGACGAATAAATTTGCTAGGCTTGTAAGTTAGAGTTTTATAAATCCTAGAAATCTATAAGATTTATGAACATTATTAATTTTAACAAGTAAAAGTTGCTATGAAAACAATAAGGAACAGGTGCTATTAAGTGGATTCAGTGGTTTAAATAAAGATGAGATTGGGAAGGAAACTTGTCAGTGTTTCAGGAAAGAATTGGAGGGGTGGGCATTGGGTGCATTGATTAAAACTTTTTATGGTATATAAGGAATTTTCAAACAAAAAACCAATTATGAAACTAGAGAGCTGAAGGATGGAACATAAATCTTTCTGGAAAGTGGAAATAGAGTAGACATGGTCAGTGGAGGAGAGGATAAGACTGACAGGAACAGGAAGGATCAGATGAAGGGAGAATAGAAGGATAGAGTTCTGGGAGAGACAACTAGAATTGGGGACCGTCTTGGGGACAAACAAAACACTAGTACAATAGAAACTCCCTGGAATCTAGGAAGGTGAGTCTAACTAAGGCTCCTTGCAATAGAGGAACCTATACTGACCATCACCTGTAGATATGCAAGACTTCCAGTACAGAGTTTGGGGCAGTAACCCAGCCAATAACCTACAGCCTACATTTTTTTTCTGCCTACAAGATGTGTTGGGGTATAGATGACACAGAAATTGTGGAAGGGGGCTAATAAAGGGTCCAGCTTGAAACCCATGCCACCAGAAGGACCCCCAACCCTAACAGTTCCTGGAGGGCCAGACCTCAGCGGCTGGATGGCTCAGGAACCAAGGACAGAACCAAACACAACTGGAGAAAAAAGTGTCAATAAGATGATGCCTAATGATATTCTGCTCTACTCATAGATTGGCACCTAGCCTAATTGACACAAGAGAGGCTTTATCCAGCAACATTTGAATGCAGAGACCCACCCCCAAACTTTAAACAGATCTTTGCCAAAGAGGGGGAGGAAGGACTGTAGGAGCCAGAGGGTACAAGGACAAGGAAGACATAAGAAAATCCACAGAATCAACTATCCTGGGCTCATTCGGCCTCACAGAGACTGTACCAACAGCCAGGGAGTCTGTCTGGGACTGACTTAGGCCCTCTGCATATACATGAAAGTTGTATAGCTTGGTCTTCTAGTGGGATTCCTAACAGTGAGAGCAGGCGCTATCTCTGACTAATTTGCAGGATTTGGGGACCTTTATCCTCATACTGAGCAACCTCATCCAGCCTTCAATTAGCTATGAATTGAATAGAAACAGAAGAGGAGTTGATGGGAGATGGCAGAGGGGAGCCTGTGGGGAAGGAAGAGGAGGAATAGCACCTGGACTGAAAATAAATATAGAGGGAGATAAGGAGAGAGAGAGAGAGAGAGAGAGAGAGAGAGAGAGAGAGAGAGAGAGAGAGAGAGAGAGAGACACAGAAAGAAAACAAAGGAATTTGGTATGTTTTGGTATGTTGTCCATTTCAGGGCTTAAAAGTGTATTTATTCCCATTAAAGTTGCATTTGCAAAAAAGCTTTTCTAGAAAAAAACATGAAAAAGTGCTTCAAGACTTTGATTTTAATAGACTTTCCAATAGGAAGATAAAAATCATGCAGTGCAGAAGAAGAGACTAAAAAGGCAAATTATGATGTCTTAGAGGAGAAAAAATCTGGCAAACCAAGAACTTCATAAAACTAAATGTAATTTCTGCTAGTAATTCAACAGTTTCTTATCTTTTGTACATCATGGAAAGAAAGGGGTGCTCATTAGTACAAAGCAGAACATGTAGCAAAAAGTATGTTCAAAGTCATTGTGGTTTTAATACTTTGCTGTTGAGTGTAGTTTAGTAATATTGGGTGACTAAAATATTAAACTGTTTCATTCAGTGCCTTGGTTAAATGAACTTTTTTGCTTGGTACAAGAAACTTTTGTTTGCAGCTAATGTAGATGGTATGGGAAAAGTTAAATATTACAGAAGAGTTCAGAATATAGATGATCAGATGGCTTATCTGAATTTGGTCTGCTTATACAATAATAAGTACTTCTCAAGTAGATAGCATGTTTATCAAGGAGGAAATTTTATTGAGAAAAATGCAGAATACCTTAGCAACATACAGTAATTTAAAGATCAAATTCCGTTTTAAGTATAATTACATGCAAATCCTGGAAATTAATGACAGGAAATAATTTTGCTTCACATCAGATTGATTTTAACATCAAAGTAGAGGCATTTCATTGGGTTTTATTTTTACAGCTTATTCAATTGTGTGTGTGTGTGTGTGTGTGTGTGTGTGTGTGTGTGTGTGTGATAAGGATGTGTCTGCCACAGGGTGTGTATGTAGTGGTCAGAGGTCAGATCTTTCCTTCAACCACACAGATTCCAGGGATCAAACTTAAGTTGTCAGGCTTGTTGGCAATCACCTTTATCTGTGGAGCCACCTTGTTGATTCAGTTCATACATTTTCAGGGAACATATCCAGATAAAATCTGTAATTATAAAATAGCTAGCAAGTAGAACTTGGGGAAGCACCAGAAATTCACAGTAAAAATATCTATAATCTTAGCTAAGGGATAACAATACTATATTTATAAATCAATTCAGAAGACTAACATATTCTAATTCCGTATCTTTAAATAGTTTAAATGATCCCAATTAAATATGGTTTATATAACCATATGCATAATTTTGTAAAACAGATATTAGTTATTGAAAGTAGCTTTTATATTTGAAAACACAATATTCACACTTAAAATGTGTGAACTTTTTGTTGTTGTTGTCCTGACACTGGTGGGTGTAGTTGAAAAATCACTATCTTTAAATATAAAAGAAGACATTTCATAATTAACTGATATTTAAAAAACTAGTCAGCAATCCAGAAAATCAGGACTGTATATGAAATGGTATATACATTTTTGGCTGACTTTATGATGGCCTGAACTTACAGTAGTTATACTCTTAGGTGAATATTTCAAAAGAAAACAAATTATTTAAATCTCTCTTCCTCTTTTATAATTCCTACCCTCTCTTTTAAGGGTTATCCATACATATTTTTTCTGCAAGTGAAAATGTAAATTCATCAGTATATTTTGTAAAACAGCTTGGTTTTTATATGTTCTGAAAATAGAGCTGTCAATGATGCACCTTCAAGGAAAAAGAAGTAGATGGGAAAATGAACTTAGGATATATCAAAATTGATAAAGACTATGAAAATGTTACACTAGATTCTGACATAGGGGGACTGAGGACTAAAAGATTAATTCCCTAGGGATGAATAGACCACAAGTGAAGTCTCATTCTTCTTATTAATTTGAGATAAAGAGATAACTCTTATAAGTCTGAAAGACAGCCATGTCTGTAAATGCCAACTAGGCAAGCTTGAGGACATGAATAGCATCCCGTATTCCCAGTTTAAAAGAAACAGTTCTCCTTTAGTAATACTAGCACTTGAATTACTAACAAATCAAAATAAAACAAGGTGGAAGCCTACTGAGAAATATTCCCAAGATTATTATCTGACCTTTGTGTGTGTGTGTGTGTGTGTGTGTGTGTGTGTGTGTGTGTGCGCGCGCACACACACACACACACACACACACACACACACACACACACACAAAGAAGGAAGGGAGACAGTGAGACAGAGAGAGATTGCTCAAGAATATTCATATTATCATTTTCAATTTCTGGTCCGTTCCCAGTTCATAAGAGTTCCAAAATATCCTTTGAGCTTGAGTTTGCTCTGCTGACATTTTAGACCTTTCTTGAAGTTGTACATTAAGCCAACTCCTTCTGCAGAAACTCCTGTCTTTGGTACCTGCACAGGGTTAACTTTTACAGAACTTCAAATGACCTTTCCACACAATTTGGGCATGGCATATTCTTCCAATAAAATATGTATTAGGATGGTATGCAGATACAATTAATTATTGGAATGTATTTTATATCTGAGTCCTAAATCTGTTATTTCTTTCCCATTTTCACTTCTATGCTAGATTGTTCTTCATTATTTGATTCCCAACTGTTCCATTCTCCTCAATTAATCTATCCTGGAAACCACCCCTATATAACCTTACCAAGTCTAAACTCTAGCCAAATCTTCACCTGATTTAAAAACACCAAGCATCATTTCATGTCTAGCACGAGCATAGGTCCCTCATTAACAGTCAACGTGGGAGAGCTGTGACTATGGGAACCCTTTTCTATTATACTAGCTTGCCTCAGCAAGCCTTGATGTGAGGGTTTGTACCTGGTCTTATTGTGTCTTGTTATGTTGTATCCGGTCGATAACCCTTGGAAGTCTGGTCTTTTCTGAAGGCAAGTAGGGGAGAAGTAGATCTGGGCGAGGGGGTTGGTGGGGAGGAATGGGGGGAGATGAAACTGTATTTTTTGAGAGAAGAATTGAAAAACCACAAGGCAGAAAAGGTATTAGTTATATAGACTCTTAAACTCATTAAATTAGAGTTCTACTTACTCTATATTTCAGATATTCTGAACAGTAGTAATTTTTTTTAATCTTTCAGTATATTTGATGTCTTTTACTCCTTTACTGTGTCAAGCTTTTTTTTTTACTGTTAAGAGTTAAGTTTCATTTTTCTTTTGCCTTTTTATGCCTACAATACGAGGATAATGTCATTGTTTACCACCTTTGGGTGGAATAGAAATATTTTGTGTCCTCTCTGAAGAATTATGTAAGTACATTATTTCCTATGTGACATGATATTGTTTCTTAAAATTTACTGATTTGTTAAACTTGCATACAAAATTAATGTTTTATTTATGTTTCCCCTTGGTATCTGGCTGAAAAATGAATTGACATTAGTTGTCAAACATTTTGCCACAAGGATAAAAAACATGTATAAAAACTTAAATTTTCTATTTGTTGGGATAGGGCCTAGGCCAACCCCCTTGTGTCTAGGCTAAGGGAGTATCTCTCCATGTGGGATGGGTTCCTAAAGTCCAGGCCTCACCCTCCCTGGGGAGAAGGGTAAAGGAGGGTAGGGCATTATTAGTTGGGGGGGGTCAAGGGAGGAGGGGATGGAGAGGGACCTGGGATTGATATGTAAAATAATTTTTTTCTAATAAAAAAGGGTAAAAAGGAAAGGAAACAAAAATAAAAAACATCTCCTAAAAATAAAGAAAAAGAAAAAGAAAGAAAGAAAGCTGAGCAAGCCAATATACAGCACTCCTGAATGCCTCTGCATCAGTTCCTGCTCCCCTGTTCCGGACATCAAGAAGTGATGAACTGTTACCTGAAGTATAAGATAAAATAAACTATCTCCTCCCCAAGTTGCTTTTGGTCATAGTGTATTATCATAGCAATAGAAAGACTAATTAAGAGAGTGGGAGACAGTGGCAAGTTCTCTGAAGTCCCTCTCCTGTTAAGCAAAAGACATCTTTAATGGTCAAACTGGCTTTTGCATTGTCAAGAGATTGAATTTCTTTGGAATTTTCCTGTCACTTTTACTTAACTCAGCAAGTAGCCAAAAATCCAATGGTTCTTAGTATATTCCTCTCAGAAAAGAATTTCATATCATGTCTAGGTAAGCAAGTACCTAGCAGACCAGATCAGAGGAAGGTGCAGCAGAGCTCTGTTGTAGTTGAAAAAAGTTGAAGCTGACTAAGCGCTTCAAGCTGTTAAGAATTTCATCATTGTAAGATCATCCAGAACCCTGAGTGAAGGACACAGGAGCCAGTTAAAAATGGCACCAAGGGGAATCAGGGGGGGCGAGTCATGAGATGTTTACAAAGAAGCGTAATTGGTTGTCAAGATCGAATCAGAGGAGGTCATTGCTTAAATGGCTCCTATTTATTAGGTAAAGTATAGGGTGCCTAGGTGTGTGATAGGCTGACTTTTAAAACCATTGGCTGGCTGTTTTCCTGCTCTTCGGCTTTTTGTTTTAAAAGATGCTTGCTGTGGGGTAATAAATGAGTTCCTCCTTGAAAAAAAAAAAAAAAAAAAAAAAAAAAAAAAAAAAAAAAAACTTAAATTTTAAAAGCCATGAAGGAATTTCTGGAGATCATTACAGTGAATCTCCACCAGAAGGGATATTTTCCCTGTAGACTTCCAACAATTAAAAAATTAATGTTTAACTCCTATTTTACAATCCTTAAAAGGGAGATTTGAAACTAATCAATCAATGAAACCTCACTTCTGGCTTTAATAAGTCTATAATAACAAAAGCACTGAAATGCATTTCACTCATGTGAATGAATGATCAATCATTCATTCATGATCAAATTATCAAAGAATAAATAAAATACTATATTTAAAATAAAGTAAACATACTGAGTGATTATGAATTTATCACATATCTTGAAAAATGTAAACATAATTTTGAAAGGCTTCAAACAGAGTTCAGGAGTGTCTTGAATAATATAAAAAGAATAAAATACTTATTCAATCACTCCTTTCACTTTCTTGTTCACTGTCTCATTACAATCTTTTTAAGTTAGCTAATGCTTCATCTATTATGAATCTTACAATTTCAACCTCACTTTACTCCATTTAATTTTAGATTTATCAATCTGTTTTGAATAATTATTTTACATCTTCTTCAAACTAGGAAATTTTTTAGTAGCTCTTTTGAAAGGAATTTATTGTTATCTGAAATAGTATCTAATTGATAACCACTTACAAAGGAAAACATACTTTTTCTTCAAAGGAGGCTAACTGGGTACATAAACCACATTTTGGGTAGCCTTCATGTGCAACAATTAATAGCCAACATAAAATGAACCCAGTGGTGTTTTTATAATTTTCTCATATTGCTTTGTTTGGATGTTTTCATTGTTGTTTATCTTACTAGTCATTTGCTTCTATATTATAATATCCAATTTTGTGTTTTGTGGGGTTTTTTTTGTGTGTGTGTGTGTTTCATGTGTTTGTTTGCTTTACTTTATTCTGGTTTATTTATTTTTCAAAAGATTACGTGTTTGTTTTCAAAATGAAAGAGAAATAGAGGATAGAATTGAATGGGTGGGGAGGTGGGGAGAAACTGGGAAGAGATGGGAAAAAGCATAATTTAATACATTGTCTAAATTTTCAATAAAAATAAGAAAAAATAAAATCTATCCAATTTATGTAATATATTTATTAAGAATTTTAAAATAAAATTAAGGTAATAATAAGCTAATAATTTTAAAGAAATTTATTCATTGTATAATGTTTTATAATTAGATTAAACATATCCATCTCCTCAAAATTTCATTTATTTAAGGAAAGACTTTGAAAGTCTTCTATTCTAGGTGTGTGAAATACATTATTGTTATTGTAGCACCATAATATGCAGTAACACAGTAGAACGTCTTTAAACTACAGCTCTATACTCATTAATGAACACTTCCCTATCCTCCCATTCCCCACAAAACTTGTGACCAATAATAGCTACAGTTCCACTATGAACTATGGTATTAGTTGTTTTGATTTCATATAACAGTGAAATAATGCCTTGTTTGATCTGATTTGTTTTATTTCACATGATTTCTAGTTCTATCTATGTTGTCATGAATGAAAGGACTTCACTTTTTGGAGGGATGAGTAATCTATTTTGTATATTGCCACAGTTATCTGCTTAATCATTGATGGACAATTAATCTCATTTATTTCCTGTAGTGAATAAACTGGAATAAAATTGTGAGTGTATATAATTCATTTGTAAGCATCTCTATAACTAGGAGTAATACTTGGGTTTCAATGGTAGTTATACTGCTATGCTAAGAAAATTTTCCGCATGTCTATTGACCATATACCTATTTCATTTGAGTCTATTTAGGACTGTTGTCCATATTTAATTTGGATTATTATTTTGGTTGTTGTTCAGTTTTGAAGTTCACTATTTATCACAAATATCAATCCTTTGTCAAATGCATGTGTCAATATTTTCTGCATTCAGTGGTTTCCTCTTCAAACGATAAATATGTCCTCTAAGAGATTTTACGTTGAAGTAGACACATTTTTTTTTTTAGTTTCCTAAGCTTTTATGATACCCTCCAGAAATTCCTTGCCATTTTAAATATCCTAAAATATTTACTCTATTTTACCTTCTTGACGCTTCATGGATTTACATCTGAATGCTTACCATGTACATTGTGAATTATGGTTATTTTTATAACTTGGAGGACAGGGGTTTGTTTTCATTCTTCTGTGTATGGATATGCTATTTTTCTAACACAATGTATTGAACATACTATTGATTCTCCAATAATCTTAATACTTATATGTTTTGATGATTAAGGGGCATATCAATGAATCAAGAATATATATACATACATATCTGAAGCAGAATCTCTCACTATGAAAAGCTCATAAACTGCCCTAAAATGTGTATAGAAAATCATAATTTTTTTCTGAGAGTATCTAGCTAATCTTTTACTTCTAACAATACTAGCTTCAAAATAGACCCCCTTTGAAAGAATAAATATCTATGGGATTATATGCAGAAGGTGGAATGTAATTAATATGGAGTGTCACAAATAAGCAGATAATTGCTGTTTTTTGTGCTGGAGTAAACTTCTGGTACATTGTTGTGTAGCAGGTTGTAGAAATATGTAACTACACTAAAGCTGAATTCATTTCAAATAATTATAGATAGTAGTGATACAGATGAAAAGACCTTAGATGAAAATAAAATTGTATGAGGAGTGATTTCTATTTGTACATCAAGTTAAAATCTACTCCAAAACAAACAGTAAGTCCAATTATTTTTTGTTTTGCACCAGAATCTTGGTTACAATTTACATTGATAATATTTACTCATCACCCTGATAGAACACAAAATTGAATTATTAGAGTCAATCTACCTTTCATATTGTTCATTGTAAATTAATAAGGAGCTATAGGTGTGTTCTAAGACTTTACATGTAACCAGGCTGTAATCCACAGTCCCAGAGAGGCTTAGTCCCAGAGAGGCTAAGTAACATGGAGGGCTCTAAGGAGGATTAATGGATCTCCCTGGGAAAGGCATATGGAATTGATTTTTTGAGTGGACTTGGAGTAGGTGGGGATGGGAACAGGAGGGATCAGATGGGGGAGTCATGAGGGAGAGAATATTTGGAGAGACTACTGGAATTGGAGGAAATTTTATTAACAATGTGGAAACCTAGCGCAGTGGAAACTCAGTAGAATCTACAATGAAGACAGAATTTCTGTCCTACCTAGTCCTATAGCCATTTAGTCCCAAAATAAATACACAGAGGCTTATATTAATTGTAATGTGTTTGGCAAGTGGCTAATGCTTATTATTGGCTACCTCTTGCTTAATTATTAACCCATTTCTCTTAAACTATGTATTGCCACGAGTCTGTGGCTTACCCTTAATTCTCTGTTATGTTACTCCTTCAGTGGCTACATGATATCTCCCTGGTGACTCACTCTCCTTATTCCCAGAATTCTCCTAATCTGGTAATGCTGTCTTTACTTCCTGCCTGGCTACTGGCCAATAAGAATTTATTCATCAACCAATAAGAGAAACATATATTCACAGAATACAAAAGGACATCCCCCAGTGACCCCAGCAAGGATTCTTAGTAATGAAGGATTGGGAGACTGAACTTCCATCTTTGTAACTAGGCAAGGATTCAAGAGTTATAGCTAGTCACCAACCCAGCCATAAAACCACTGGCCAACAATCTGTCTAGCCTGAAAGATGATCTGGGGCAATAGTGGTGCAGATCTTATAGGAGTGGCCAACCAGTGAGACTGGTCTGTGGCCCATGTCATGAAAGGGAACTCATGCCTGATATTGCCTCCATGACCATCAACAAGAAGTGGGATACCCCAGATGTCTAGGACAGAAAAAAAAATGAATGGATTTCTAATGATATTCTGCTATTCTCATAGGTTGATGCTTTAACCCAATAGTCATCAGAGAGGCTTCTTTTGCCAGTTAATGGGAGCAGATGCAGAGAACAACAGGCAAACATAAGGTGGAGAGAGAGAGAGAGAGAGAGAGAGAGAGAGAGAGAGAGAGCCCAACTTGAAGATCTCCATCATGTCCCTGACCTCAGATCTCAGGAAACCTAAGGAAGAGGAGAAACTGTCTAAAGCAGAGGAGTCAAGGACACTATGAGAAGATGGCACATAGAATAAACAGGCCTCAAAGGAGATCACAGAGCTTTCATGGGCTTGCTGCTAGGTACTCTGAGTATTTTGTGTTTGTGTAGTTGGATGTTTTTGTGGTACTTGTTACAGTGAGTGGGAGTGCTTCTTACTCTGCTGCTCTTGTGACCCTTTTCCCATCTACTGGGTTGACTCGCACAGTATTGATAGTTTGTCCCGCGTGTGCTCTGTATTCCTCGCCAGCAAGAAATCATACGCAGGACACTCGGATCCTTCTGCAGACAAGCTTTAATGTATCTTACCAGAGTGGAGACTGAGCAGAGACACTAAACCAAGAAAACCATCCCTATATAAAGGCTGACCAGCCGCCTGGGACGTGTTACCCTAAGAATGGCTTCAGCTCCTCAGGCAAAAATGAGCCACGGGATAGGCAGAGATCAAAGGAATGGAGATTACCCAGCGCCTGTGAAGTAATTCACATCTTGGTGTCTTCAGGCACCATTATAATGCAGGAACCGGCTTCCTACATATCCCCCTTTTTTATTAATTAATGAAAAGGCTTTATATATTTTTATAAGCAAATAGGTCACCCAAATGTTGAGGGATAGAGGTAGAGGCTGAACCTTCCCAAAATCAAACATTAAGACTGTGTACAAGAGTCGCCCTCAGGCTGTTAGCTTGACCCGAAGCGCTCTTGACCTGTCCTCTGCCGTTTTTCTGGGAAAGGGAATTCTCAGGGCAGGTAACCCTTATGCAGGTCAACGTACCTCCCAGAGAAGCCTGCATAATAGGCAACTCTGTGCGATGCCTATGCTCAGCATCCCTCTTTGGGGCTGCACAAACCAGACACTCTACCCTGTGCAATGAGCCTAGGCTCCGGGTGTGCAAGAGCTGTCTGGCCGGCGGCCTATTGCTTAGCCAAAATATAAGCGCTTGGGCGAATCTCTTGGTTTGAGCCCTGGAGCTTACATGCCAGTCAAAAGTAACAGCAATCCGCAGGCGGCTGCATCAAACAATTATACCCATCCCTTTTCTCACAGACCAGCCAAAAATAACAGCAATCCGCAAACGGCTGCATCAAACAATTACCCCCACCCCTTTTCTCACAGACCAGCCAAAAATAACAGCAATCCGCAAACGGCTGCATCAAACAATTACCCCCACCCCTTTTCTCACAGACCAGCCAAAAATAACAGCAATCCGCAAACGGCTGCATCAAACAATTACCCCCACCCCTTAAGCAGTGACAATCTCTCCACCAAGGGCAGGAGTTAATCTGGATAACAATAGCGGCTCTCAATTCCCGGGGGGAGGGTGGAGTTTCGACTTTTGAAGGTCTGGAGAGGCTCTTTAGGTTGAGTCTTTCTGGGATCCACAGAGGATTTTCTTCATCCTGTGAGAAAACACAATATCGCTCCCCTGGATCTTATGAGAATAGGATCCGGGCTTCTCCAAAGATCAGTTAAGATATCTTTTCATTTTACCATTTCCTTTTGGTTTTTTAGGTTTTGAGGTGAGACGCTTGGCCCGAGCGTCAATGTTAATGAGGCTTTAAAGCCCCAGGCATTCCAGGCCTTTAAGAAGTGTTGAATAGCAGGCATGGCCTTTTCCCCTATCAAAGACTGGGAAAGCCATCTGTAATTTTCTCCGCTCCTCTGATGGTAAGAAGGAGTCGGTTCCAAATAGTGGGTGTGCTGATAGAAGTACACCCGCTGAATTAACAGGCGATGGCCTCATATTTGTTTTTACTTTTGGCAGCTCCTCCTCTAGCTCTGCTTCCTTGTTAGAGTCTAAAATCTCAGAGTCTGAGCTGCTCAGCTCCAAGGCTTCCAGTTTCGTTGCAGGGCAGAGGCTAGGTTCTGAGTCCTCATCTCTCCTAAATTTACCGGGGTGTGACCGGCCATTCCCCATTCTTTCTCCCTCCTTCTCTGTCTCTCCCTCATCCAGCTGAGCTGTTCCTTTTAAAACTTTATCTCTTGAGCTTTTAGAGTTATCAGAGCTATTAAGATTTAAAGCTTTATACACTCCCTTGTTAGTAGACATTCCAGGAGGTCCTTTTTTCTTATTTGTTGCTGTACACACTCCCTTGTCAGTAGACATTCCGGGAGGTCCTTTTTTCTTATATTTTATTGTTAGGCGCGCCCCATCTCTCACCATATTCGGTTTCTGATATGTAATTCTGGACTTCTTTAAGATTGCTACAACAGTGAGAAAAGTCAAAATAGCTCCTAGTAAAAGCATAGAAGCCTCTATATTAACCTCCCACAATAGCAACATTCCCAAGCCAAAGTCCAGAAAAATCATACCTCTCCGAATTTCTCTCATTACATTCGGTTTCTGATATGTAATTCTGGACTTCTTTAAGATTGTCCCAAGCCAAAGTCCAGAAAAATCATACCTCTCCGAATTTACCATCCTGCAGTTCTGAATCCGCCCTGTAACCAAGGGGTCTCCGCGGTGCCGGAGATGTTAAGCTTCCCGGGTTTCAGCACCATATGTCCCGCGCTGCTCTGTATTCCTCGCCAGCAAGAAATCATACGCAGGACACTCGGATCCTTCTGCAGACAAGCTTTAATGCATCTTACCAGAGTGGAGACTGAGCAGAGACACTAAACCAAGAAAACCATCCCTATATAAAGGCTGACCAGCCGCCTGGGACGTGTTACCCTAAGAATGGCTTCAGCTCCTCAGGCAAAAATGAGCCACGGGATAGGCAGAGATCAAAGGAATGGAGATTACCCAGCGCCTGTGAAGTAATTCACATCTTGGTGTCTTCAGGCACCATTATAATGTAGGAACCGGCTTCCTACAATAGTTGGGTTTGTTCCTAGCCTTATTATACCTTGTTATGCCACATTTGGTGGCTATCCCTGGGAGGCCTGCTCTTTTCTGAAGGGAAATGAAAAAGTAGTGGATTGGGGGAGGAGGGCAACCTGGAGGGGATAGGGAGGAGACGAGGGAGGGATATTGTATGAGAGAATGAATAAAAATTAATGAAATAAAATCTTCAATGAATTTTGAAGTACTAAAACTACTTTCTCTCACATTTACTAAAATATTTAATGACTTTCAATGCTCTGTATTTAACATGTGACCCATATGTTGGATTTGAAATATTGACTCATGAATTACTAGCCAAAATTTCAGTATTGTTCAACATAATAAATTCAGTTTAGGCCTAGCATTATGTGCTGTTATTCTGACATCTTCTGTAGTATGTCAGCTTTACTGCAATAAAAACTATATTGCGTGTGTGATATTTGAATTTATAATTCAATATTCTCATATAGTTTGCAGGACCACATATGTATAAAAATATTTTTTCATCCATTTTCTTTATGTCATTGATGAAATTATCTTTCATTAATTTTCCCATTAAAGTGGATTATTAGGTAGCTCAAAACTTGACAGTTCTATCAATTACAATACATAGAAGCTAGTATTTAGATCTCATAAAAATAAACTGTTGCAGAAAATGATTTAGTAAAAAGTTAAAGTAATATTTGAAATAGAACATGATTTTCTATTTTACACTATTTTTGAGTTTGTATCAATTATTCATGAACATGATCTTACAATGATAAGTAATACTTTTAATTTCCTCTATTGCCAGTTCAGTGATAAAATTTGAATTTTGCTTTAATTACATAAAAACAGATATTGTGTGACTGAGACTTTCAAGTTGATGATAAAATTAAGTGATTAGATGATATATAGACAATGGATATATATATATATATATATATATATATATATGTGCGTGTGTGTGAGATACATGATAGAAATAATACATAGATAACAGAGCATATATTAAATACCTTATAATATATTGTGTATACATAAAATATATCACAGAAATATTATTTTATGCATAAATTTCTTCACTTTTCTTTCACATATAAAAAAGTGTAAATAGAAAAATGTAATTATAGATGATCATGGACCTCTTAAAGTTTCCAGGATATTCTTATCACAACAATAATATCAAAAGCTAATTTAATCTTGATTACATTTGCCCATGGAGATGATTCCTATTTAGAAAAACAAAATGAAAACACCAGACACAAATGCATTGGTTTTTGGCATCTGGTGTCTGAACAGCTGAAAGTTATGGCATTTTAAAGCACTGATGACAGACCAAGCATATCTGGCACACATTGAAGTTTTTACAACAACAGCACTACTTTCTGAATCACTAGTACATAGTCTAAGTACAACATCAGAGTTGGTAGCAGGAAAAATATCTATATATTTTAGTGTTAACTTTCTGAATTCAAATTTAACATTATCAAAAATCACACAGACTATTTGACCTATTGCTTGTATCTGCACTTTGAAACCAAGAAATAAAATAGTGTAATCCCATAAAACTTATGTTTTAAATTCAGCTCAAAGTATAGGGATACAGTAATATCTCTAGTTCAGATGACATTTGTAGGGAAAGCTGTAGCCACGCCTTCTTAGGGGCTGGCTACAGGTGTGCCTGACCAGGCTTGTGAGGGCTGCTGCCAAACGCTGCGGACTCACTGAACACCTGTGCCACCCACTGGTCAAAGATAGGCACAGTCAAAGTTTCTAGCTAGAAACTCAGATAGGCACAGTTACCCAGAAATTAGATGCCAAGGTACAAAATACCAAGCATAGGGTTGAAGAATTGGACAATGCCATTCAATCAATTATTGAATCATCTAAGATAGCAGATCAGAAATTTGAGTCTAGATTTGAATGTTTGGAAGATAATTTACAGTACAGGGCTGACAGATTACATAGGTCCATATGGTCGATTGCTGAGGACTCAAAATCAGCAAATCATGACCTCGAATCTAGACTCCAATACCTAGAAGGCAGTTTCCATGCCATCCAGATGCTGCCTAAGGATGATCATATTAAAGACCTAGAAAAACATGTAGATGAGCAGTTAGAGCAATTTACAGATTCACTAACGTGCTTGGAATCTTTTATGATTAAGGAGATTGAAACTTTTCAAAAGGATATCATTGCTAGGCTTAAAGATCATTGGGATGCCTCAGAAGCAGAATCACTCCAATCCCAGGCACCTACTAGAAAAAAAGTATTAGCACATATATCAATATTTTCCTAACCACAAGTTAGTTTTTACTAAATTGCTACAGAAAGACGCAGCCAAAGGTAACCAAAGAGATGAGAGGCTTAGAATTAAATTATCTGCTACTTTTATCCTATAATTTACTGAGTTTAAATACTCCAGAGATTACACAGGCGTTTTACTAAAAATATCAATAGTTTTGAAGAATTAGGGGATCAATGGGCATGTGAAACAAAAGAATGTCATAAGGAATAATTATTATCAAAGTATGAAAAGGTCCAGTGTGTGTGTGATATATGTGCGTGGTAATATAGATGTGTGCTCCTGTGGATGTGGATTTGTTTGTGTCTCTCTGTGTGTGTTGTTTGTATATGTGTTATGTGTGTATGGTGTATGTCTTAGAATGTGTGTGTCTGTGTGTGTTGTGTGTGTACATGTGTTATGTGGTGTGTGTGTGTGTGTGTGTGTGTGTGTGTGTGTGTGTGTGTGTGTGTGTGTGTCTGTTATGAGATGAATTTCCAGATACTTGCATTTTTAAAAGGATAGACTGTGTTAAAACCATACAACTGTTTCCTAATATCTACCTGTCTTACTTTTCTCCCTCCATAACAATGCCCCAAATTCTAAGGGTATAGATATCAATTAATATATTCTATCTCCTAGAAATCCTAGTAGGTAAGGATTGAGTGGCTATGCACTGACTAATAGAATTTATTTGGAGGTGATGACCTCCAAAACAGAAAATGAGTTGTTAAAGAAAAGTGCGTGTCTTTTAGATGTTAGTTGCCATTGTAAATGCAATGAGAGCACAGCAGATGTCTGTCAGTGAGTTTCACCTTTTTCAGCCAAGCAGATTATAGCAACATCATCATGAATGCCAAAGTTATAAATGAACGTGTATGCATATCCAAAGGCCTTGAGCAGATAGGTTAAATTAATCTGGATATCTTACCTCCATCTGGACTGTTTCATGAGTGAATCATGCAATCTCACTGATTTGCTACTACTCTAGGTAAAAGTTTATCATCAAAAAAAACATTGTAAGCCTAAATAATATTAATAACAAACAATACATTTATCTATTGTAAATTCAGTGCCAAATACTCTGATTAGCATTTAAATGAATCATCTGAACCAATTGAAAATGCTCATTTTCCAGTTTTCTTCAGGGGAGTGGCACTGGATATATCAACTCCACCAGGGCAGGCCTCATGTTCAGGAGTAGTTGACTAGCACATATTGGACTACACGGGTTTTTGTGTGCTTGTATTTGATTTGATTATTGAGGAGGGGTATTTTGTTTTCTTCGTTTGGGGAAATAATTGTTGTATTGTGTTTTTGTCTCATTGATTTATTTTTTTAGAAAGAACTTGAATTTGGGTGTGTAGGGAAGAGGAGAGGATCTGGAAGAACATGGGGAATGGAAAGAACATTATCAAAATGAATTTAAATTTAAAAATTGCTTTAAAAGTAAAAAAAATATTAAAATCTCCAATTTTTACAAATCATTCTTTTCTTTGTACATGGGAAAAGATGTTATGTCTAACACAAATGAGTCTATAGTGTTCTAAAATTTCCAAGAGTTATTAAAATGTTTAAAGAACTTGAGAAACACCATTATATTAAATATTTTCAGCAATTCAAACAACAATTAAATACATGTGAAAATATGATAGTAAAAATTGTAATATTTTTGAAGAATTTAAATGTACATAAAATATGGTTAAACATATTTACAAACTGAAATTGACTATATCGAAAACCTATGTATTGACTAAATCTAAAACCTACATATTGAAAATTGTGATATGTGACATATAATTAGCAATGCATTCTTGTTGACTATTACACTAAGTCAATATTTTATTGAGGCAGAAGATATGACTTAGTAGTTGAGGGGACTTGCTGGTCTTGTAGAGGACCTATATTCAATTTCCAGAAGCCGCATGTTGGTTCACAACTATCCTTAACTCTAGTTCCAAGATATATGTCACTCTTTTCTGGCTTTTGTAGGCATCAGGTATATATATGGTTCATATACACACATGCAGGCAAACTTTCATAAGCATAGAATATACCTGAATAAATCTTATGTTAAAA
Source organism: Cricetulus griseus (assembly GCF_003668045.3). Taxonomy (NCBI): domain Eukaryota; kingdom Metazoa; phylum Chordata; class Mammalia; order Rodentia; family Cricetidae; genus Cricetulus; species Cricetulus griseus. The sequence goes on from NC_048598.1 coordinate 139,118,796, forward strand.
GATATTTGATATGGCGATACATATGAGAATTACATATAGTTAAATGTTATTTTTCATAACAAAATTTTCCTATTAATGAAGTATCAAATAATATATTGTATAGTATATATACTACATTTTATATATATTAAATTTCCCAAATAAAATGCCTTTTATTCTCCTTATGAATCATGTTTAAAAGTAGACTGTTAAAATAAAGTTGGTGATTACCATACATCTATGATGGTTTTATTATTAAATTGTTTTCCCATTTATTTCACATATTTCCAACTTAGTTGTTTAAATGAATTTTATTATCTTAAGTGATATTTGGATCATGCTAGGTGCTACATATTTAAACAAAGTCATACAATATCCATCTTCCAAAAAAATTCACCACCCAAGGGGACTAAGTATACTTAAAATTATATTAAGCAGACATTGGGACTTTGAGTTTATAAGCACTGTAGATGGATTATTTGTTGATCCTGTTATAAGAATTATTAAAATATTTAGCAATGTATTAACAAAATGCCACATTTATCATGAGTAGGTTTTAAATACTCAGCAATTCAAAGATATTGTGTCCAAGGTCAATTCTTTTTTGTTTTTATGTTACATGTTATTGTTATTTTAATTAATTAATTTTGCATCCCAATGCAGTTTCCCTTCTCTCCTTCCTCCTACTCCTGCTCTTCCATCCCTCTCTCTGTTTCTATCCCCTAATCCATTACTCTTCCACTGTTGCTCACGACAAGACAGGCCTCCTATCAGTATCAACAAAGCATGGCATATCAAGCTGCAATAAGACTAAGCTTCTCCCCTTGTAGTAAGCCTGGGCAAGGTGATGAAATAGGAAGAATAGGATTCTAAAAGTCCATAAAAGTGTCAGAGACAGCCCCTTGTCTTATTATTAGGAGTCCCACAAAAGGACAAAGTTGTCACATGTATGCAAAGGGCCACAGTCATTCCTATGCAGGCTCCCTGGCTGTCATTCAGTCTCTGTGAGCCCAGTTAGTTGATTCTGTGGGTTTCATTGTGGTTTCTTTGACCTCTCTGGCTCCAAAAATCATTTTATCCTTTCTTCTGCAGGATTCTCCATGATCAGCCTACTGTTTTGCTGTTGGTCTGCATCTGTTTTCATCAGTTGCTGGGTCAAGCCTCTCTCATGACCGTTGGACTAGGCACCAATCTTTGAGTATAGATGAATATCATTAGGCATCATTATACAGGCATTTCTCCCAAGCTGTGCTTGTTTCTATCCTAGGTCTCTGGTTCATCCAGCTGTTGGTGCTGTGGGCAGTGTCAGGGATGGGGTTACTCTCCAAGGTGAGTTCTAGGCTAGACCAGTTATTGATTGGCCACTCCCTCAATCTCTAGGCCACACTCACTCCAGCACATCTCATAGACTGGACTGACTGTAGGTTGAAAGTTAAGTGCCTCAGTTCTTTTTCCAACTCCCTCCATTTTGTCTGGTCACAGAAAATTGCCAGTTGAAGCTAGACATCTGATATGGCCAGGAGTCTTATCTGGGGTCATCCTTGTAGATTTCTGGGAGAATCCCTTGTATCAGAATTTTACCTGACCCCAAAATGTCATCCCTATTCCATTAGTCTTTTTCAGTACGTTTTATTTCCAGTACTCTCCCCACCACCTGAACCTGATGGCTTATATTCCCATCTCTACTGACCTACAGTTCACTCATGAAATCCATTCTATTCCCCATTCTCAGGGAGATCTGGGCATCCCCTTCCCCAAATTCTTCATGTCACCTAGTGTCTCTGGGTCTATGGATTTTACCATAGTTGTCCTGTATTTTACAGTGAGCACATACCTCACTGAAGATTCTTTTCTAGTTCCTTCCATTTGCCTGCAAGTTTCAAGATGTTATTGTTTTTAAAGACTGAGTAATGCGCCATTGTGTAAACATACCACATTTTCTTTATCTATTCATTGGTTGAGGGACATCAAGGTTGTTTCCAAGTTCTGACTATTACAAATAAAACTGCTATGAATGTAGTTGTACAAGTGTCCTTGTGGTATGATTAAGCATTCTTTGTGTATATGCCCAAAAGTGGTATTCCTGGGTCTTGTGTTAGATTGATTCTTGGTTCTGAGAAACCTCCATATTGATTTCCAAAATGGCTATACAAATTTATAATCCTACAAGAAATGGAGGTATCTTCCTGTTGTTCCACATCATCTCCAGCATGAGCTGCCACTTGTGTTTTTTATCTTAGCCATTCTGACATGCATAAGATGGAATCTCAGAGTCATTTTGATTTGCATTTTCCTGGTGGCTAAGGATATTGACCATTTCTTTACATGTTTTTTTTGGAATTCTCTTGTTAAGCATTCTCTGTTTACATCTGTATCCATTTTTAATTGGTTTATTTGACTTGTTGATATTGAGTTTCTTGAATTCTTTATATATATTTTTTAAATCAGCCCTCTATCAAATGTGGTGTTGATAAAGACCTTTTCCAATTCTGTAGGCTGCTGTTTTGTCCTTTGCGTTACAGAAACTTTTCAGTTTTATGATATCCCATTTATTAGTTGTTGATCTTGGTGTCTGTACCACTGATGTTGTGTTCAGGAAGTTGTCTCTTACTCCAATACATCAAAGCTATTCCACACATTCTCTTCTATCAGGTTCAGTGTACCTAGATTTATAAAGAGGTCTTCAATCCTTTTGGACTTGATTTTATTGCAGGGAGATATATTTGATTTACTCGTATTCTTCTACATGTAGAAATCCAGTTATCCCAGCACCATTTGTTGAAGATACTTTGTTTTTTCCATTGTATAACATTAGGTTCTTTGTCAAAAGTCAGGTGTCTATAAGTATGCGGATTTGCCTCCCTCACCACTCCATGTAGTCCCTCCAGAAGCTGCATGCTTGGTGAAAGAGGACAACCATCCTGAACAAAGTAGAGCTGGTCTTCAATCAAGGGTATATGAGTATCTGGGCTTCCCTGCTAGAATCTCCCAAATACATCACTGTCAATTTTTTTATTTTCTTTTTTTATTACTTCAAATTAGGAACAAGCTTGTTTCACATGTCAATCCCTTCTCCCTCTCCCTCCCCACCCCTCACCCCACCCCGACCTAACCCCCATCCCATCCACCCTCCACTCCCCAGGCAGGGTAGGGCCCTCAACAGGGGCTCCCCAAAGTCCACCACATCATCCTGGGCTGGGCATAGGCCCTCCCCCATGTGTCCAGGCCAAGAGTGCCTCCCTTCACATGGAATGGGCTCTCAAAGTCCCTTCTTACACCAGGGAAAAATACTAATCCACTACCAGGGGCCCCCTAGAGTGCAGAGGCCTCCTCATTGACATCCATGTTCAAGGGTCTGGATCAGTCTGTGATGGCCTACAAGACAGCAGTCTGGGGTCTATGTGCTCCCCCTTGTTCAGGCCAGCTGTTTCTGTGGGTTTCTCCAGCCTGGTACCAACCCATTTGATTGTCATTCCTCCCTCTCTGCAACTAACTTCCAGAAGTCAGTTCAGTGTATATCTGTGGATGTCTGCCTCTGCTTACATCAGCCACTGAATGAGTGCTCTAGGATGAAATAAAAATTAGACATCAGTCTCATTATAGGAGAAGGGCGTTTAGGTTATCCTCTTCACCATTGCCTATACTGTCATTTTGTGTCATCCTTGTAGGTCTCTGGAAATCTCTCTAGAGATCTCGCCAGATCTCTCCTCAGACCAATAATGGCTCCCTCTGATAAGATATCTCTCATCCTGCTCTCCTCTATTGTTGACCCAACTCAATTTTTTTTTTTTTTTTGGTTTTTTGAGACAGGGTTTCTCTGTCCCTTTGGAGGCTTTCCTGAAACTGGCTCTTGTAGATCAGACTGGTCTGGAACTCACAGAGATCCACCTGCCTCTGCCTCCCTAGTGCTGGGATTAAAGGTGTGAGCCACCAAGGCTGGCCCAAATAATATTTCTGCTCCTCCATTTCCTCCCCTACTCTTCTTCTCTTCTCATTATGGCAGCTCCATCTCCCTTGCCCTCATGTTCCCAATTAGCTCAGGATTTCCTGCCACTTCCCATTCCTGGGGTCCATGTATTTTTCCCTTAGAGTCCTTCTTACTTCACAGTTTCTTTGGTGAAGAGGATTGTAGGCTGGTAATCCTTTGCTCTATGTCTAAAATTCATATATGAGGGAGAACATACCATGTTTCTCTTTTTGTGACAGGGTTACCTCACTCAGGATGCCTTCTACTAGTTCCATTCATTTGCCTGCAAATTTCAAGATTCCATTGCTTTTTTCTGCTGAGTAGTACTCCATTGTATGCACCACATTTTCTCAATCCATTCTTCAGTTGAGGGGCATCTAGGTTGCTTCCAGGTTCTGGCTATTACACACAATGCTGCTATGAACGTGGTTGAACTATTTGCAGATGATAGGATAGTCTACATAAGTGACCAGAAAAACTCTACCAGGGAACTACTACAGCTGATAAACACCTTCAACAAAGTAGCAAGATAAAAAAATTAACTCAAAAAAATCAGTAGCCCTACTATATACAGATGATAAATCCAATGAGAAAGGAATCAGGGAACCATCACCCTTCACAATATCCACAAGCAACATAAAATATCTTGGGATAACCCTAACCAGAAAAAGTGAAAGCCCTGTACAGTAAGAACTTTGAGTCTTTAAAGAAAGAAATTAAAGAAGATACAAGAAAATGGAAAGATCTCTCATGCTCTTGGATAGGTAGAATCAACATAGTAAAAATGAAAATCTTGCCAAAAGTAATCTACAGATTCAATGCAATCCCCATCAAAATCCCAAAACAGTTCTTCACAGACCTTGAAAGAACAATATTCAACTTTATATGGAAAAACAAAAAACACAGGATATCCAAAACAACTCTGTACAATGAAGAATCTTCTGGAGGCATCACCATCCCTAAATTCAGTCTTTACTATAGAGCCATAGTTCTGAGAACAGCTTGGTATTGGCACAAAATTAGACCGATAGACCAATGGAATTGAATTGAAAACCATGATATTAACCCACACACCTATGAACATCTTATTTTTGACAAAGATGCTAAATCTATACAATGGAAGAAAGATAGCATCTTCAACAAGTGGTGCTAGACAACTGGACTCAGACATGCAGAAGATTGCAAATAGATGCATATCTGTCACCAAGCACAAAACTTTAGTGCAAATGGATCAAAGATCTCACTATAAATCAAGTCACACTGAACTTCTAGAAGAGAAAGTGGGAGATACCCTTGAAGGAATTGGCACAGGAAACTGCTTCCTGAACATTACACCAGTAGCACAGACACTGAGATCTTCAATTAATAAATGGAACCTCCTGAAACTGAGAAGCTTCTGTAAGGCAAAGGACACAGTCGGTACGGCAACACAACAGCCCACAGAATGGGAAAAAATCTTCACCAACCCCACATTTGACAGAGGACTGATCTCCAAAATACACAAGGAGCTCAAGAAGCTAGCCACCAAAACATCAAACATTGAAATTAAAAAGTGGGGTGCAGAACTAAATAGAGAATTCTCAACAGGGGAATCTGAAATGGCTGAAAGACACTTAAGAAAGTGCTCAAAATCCTTGGCCATCAGGGAAATGCAACTCAAAACAACTCTGAGATACCACCTCTCACCTGTCAGAACGGCTAAAATCAAAAATACCAATGACCATCTATGCTGGAGAGGATGTGGAGGAAAAGGAACACTCCTCCATTGCTGGTGGGAGCACAAACTTGTAAGACCACTTTGGAAATAAGTATGGTGGTTGTTCAGAAAAATGGGAATCAGTCTTTCTCAAGATCCAGCAATTCCTCTCTTTGGCATATACCCAAATAATGCATGTTCATACAACAAGGACATATGTCATTTCTTAAACAATGTTTTAGTCACCAATGAGAATGAATAAGATATATAAAAACTATGCCCACAGTAATTAGCTTATGTCACAGCTTGTAGGTACAGTCTGTCATGGTGGCTGAGTCAGATGGAAGGAGCTTGAGGCAGATGGGCACTGTACATCCACCATCAGGAATGGGAGAACTATGAATGCTTGTCCTCAGCAGCTTGCTTTCTCCTTTATATTCTGCCTGCAACCCCTGCACATGAAATGGTACCATCCACATTAATGGTGGGTCTCCCACTTTAATTAATCTAATGTAAATATTTCCTCAGAGGCATTCTGGGGGTTTGTTTCCTCAGTGATCCTAAATAACATCAAGCTGGCAATCAATGTTAACAACACTCCCTCTATCAGGTTGATATACAAACACATTATTATTAAATCCACTCTCCACTTGTCTCCAGAGGCTCATGGTAATCTCATAAGACAAGATGTATTCAGTTACACTTTCAAAATCCCTATAGTCTTTAGCACTAACAACATTCTTTAAAAACCCAGAATCTAAATCTTATATGAGATTTAAGGCATTGTTTGCCTGTTAACTCACATAAAATAACATGTTTCATGTCTCTAATTCACTGGCATGAAGGGAACATTCCATTTGGGGCATAGGAAAAAATTCATGGACCAAGCAAAAACGAAAACCCAGCAAGGCAAGAACAAAATCTTGTAGCTCCATGTCTGACATCCTGGGTTGATGGTAGAACAGTCTAGGCTCCAAAGGGCTTGGGCAATCCCACCCTTTCACCTCTACAACCTGAACAGCACATGCCCTCTCTTTAGAGCTGATGATACCCTGTACCAGCTTTCTTTGGGGACATCTGATAGCCCTATTATCACTGATAGCCCTAGTAACACTAACATCCTATAGTCTCCATGGCAACATATGTTTTACCTTAACAGGTAAATCACTGCACTCTATGGATCACCTTTCAGTAACTTGAAACCTGCCACTAATTGGTTGGCCTTGTTGGCCTTCTGGAATTATTGTGAGAGACTCAAGAACTTTTCCACCCTGCATCTTTGATGACCACACAAGCAAGACCATGTGGACAACATTTTTAAGTTTTACTTCCAACTCAGAATGCAGCCTGCCTATCTTAGAACACAGTTTCATCTTTGTATGTTTGTTGATCATGGGAGATTGTTTTTCTGGGTTGTTGATTTGAGAAGCAAATCCCTTCATCACAATTTTCAGTTTAAGATAACTACTTTTAAATGAATTTGTACGTTTACAAGATGAATGTTTCAATGTTTTAACATTGCTTCCTACTTGTAATGCTAGAATAAGGATACACTATAATTTATCAATTTACTACTTGATAAGATCTTGAATTGCTTATAAATTTTTATTAATATAATATTTAGATAGAAATTTTTGTGAATATATATTCAGATTACTTGAGCAAATTCCTGGAATGAGATGTCTGATTTAGAATGAAATCAAAGACCTACCTAGTGCATGTATTCACTCTGTGTTGATTATTTTTTTTCAGCTTTACCCAAGCTAGAATCATCAAGGAATATCAACTGAGAAAATACTTCCATCAAGTGTCCTGTGGGTAATCTGTGGGACATTTTATTGATTAATGATTGATGTGGAGGGCCCAGCACTTCGTCAGTGTTGTCACCCTTCGGCTGGAAGGTAGTCCTGAGTTGTCTAAGAAAGCAGGCTGAGTAAGCTGTAGGGAGAAAGCCAGAAATCCACCCTCCTCCATAACTTCTGCTTCAGTTGCTGACTCCAAATTCCCGCCTCCATCTTCAGCCTTGTTGTCCTTTGATGAGACTCTAACTTGTAAGATGTAGCAAACCTCCCCCCCAAGTTGTTTTTGAATAGTGTTTTGTTACAGCCACAGAAAGAAAACCAGGACACACTCTTGTACAGGTATTTTCTATTTTGGTCACCAAACTGCTCCCAAATCATGACACTGAGACTTATTTTGAATGTTCTGCCTTAGCTAGGCTTTTTACTAGCTAGTTCTTTAACTTAAATTAACCTGTTTCTGTTTATCAACCTTTTCCTCAGGTCTATTGCCTTTCTTAATTCTGTGTATCTTACTTTCAATGCTTCTCTGTGTCTGGCTGGCAGGTACCTGGCTGATTTCTTTCCCCAAGTGTCTCTTGTTCTCTCTTCATTCTTCCCTTCTCTCCTTTCTGAGCCTAGATTTCTCCTATTTATTATCTTGGCCTGTTAGGCCCAGTTATCCTTTTTCTTTCTAGCTATTCGTCATTCATATCTTTATTAGAGCAATCAGATGCCTTAGGCAGTCAAGGTAAAACTAATGGAACACAATTAAATAAATACAGCATAAAAAGTAACACAACTTTACATATGTAATGCAATATTCCACATCATAAACAAATGTAACACATATTTGCCTAGCTAAAATAGTCTACAACACACCCTTACTAGTTTAATTCTTTGTTAGAATTTAAAGAATCTGTTATGCCCTTATGTCACTGAAATTTAAGTCATTATCCTGATGATTATTTTGAATCCATATGCTGGTCCCATTTTCTGTCCATTGACCATCCTTTTTCAGGTATTATATTAAACATTCTGCGTTTTTGAAAAACTGTTTCAATTGTAAGATTTCTGAAAAAAATCTATCTGTCTATATATAATTTTTATCAGATTAAGCTTTTGGAAGTATTTGTTTTCATTTTCTATTTGTGGTTTTCTTTCATCAGCATACCAGTTGTATGTTGTGTGTGTGTTTGTGTGTGTGTGTGTGTGCTCCAGGTGCTCCAGTATACATCCTAGAATAGGCCTTATGTTAGTGTCATGTGTTTTCCCTAATTTCTTACAAGCTTAGTTATTGAGATAATATCACACACTGAACCTGGATCACATCTGTTAGCTAGACTGGATGGCCACTGAGCTCCTGGAATTCTGAATCAGTGTCTGTAACATTTGGCTTGTACATACAATGCCATACCCAGATGTTTTTAATGTGGTTCTGGGGTTCTAAACTCAGATCCTCCTGGTTTTGCAGCACACAATTTCCCAATGAACATCCCAGCCTGGCATTTTTTTTCTAGAAGAAGCACTTTAAATTTTGTTAATTTAATAAATCTACTTGTTTTTAGTTTGCATGTCTTAGCTAATTTTTATTTTCTTTCATCCAGGCTTTTGCTTGTGCTCACACACTCATCACATGCTTCAAAATGATAGTGTACATGTTTAAAATTTCAAACCTTTCATGTAGGTGAGTCTTCCCTAAGTTGACAGAATTTCCTGTTTCAGAGATCTCTTATGTGAGGATCCCCACATTTAAAATCCAAAAATGTAGAGAAGCCTCAATTTTGTCAATGTGGACATCTTGAAAAATGTCTAAGCCTGGAATGTACTGTTTATTATGTTTTAAAATAGAAGTCTAAAGCATATAGAATTCTTTGACAGTAGAATTCAGATAATGATCTTGTCTGTGCAATCAGACTGTTGTATGTCTGGTTCATGATGAATACCTGCCTTAGTTTTCATTTGGAATAGAGTTCGCAAGTTCTTGTTTGTATATTAAAATCAAATTCTCATAGGCTAACTGTTTAGTAGCTAGCTGTGGTTTTATCTGGAGGAAATGGTACTATAAGAATTGGGGCCATCTAGAATGAAGTAGGTGAGTGGGGTGTGCTCAAATGGGACGTTCAGAAGTGACCCTGGTCAGGTTCCCTCTTCTCTTTTTGCTTCTTGGCCATGGAAAGGTAATTAGTTTTCCTTCACCTTCAATCACTGACCATCCATGATGTTTTGCCCCCAAAAGACTGCAAAATCAGGAAGTCAGTTGATTCCAGGCTGGAACCTCTGTGAGTCCAAACAAGCCTTTTTTCCTTTATGTTTATGTTGATTAGGTCTTTTTGACAAGGATTAAAAGATGACAAACATGACTATGTTCTATTGTTTCAAGGTGAAAACTTCAAAACATGAAATGAGAGGAGAGAATTTCAGGTATCTACTAGTACTTAATTTGTTAAAACATTTCATGCATCAGGGAGTTTGACATCTCAAAGAAAACTTTAAGAAAAACAGAAGCTCCAAGGTGTCTTTCTAGCCGAGGGAAGGCAGGTGCACAGAGTACATTTTAATTGGAGTAAAAAGTTGTCCTTTCTTAGAGGTTTGCTTACTTAGGGCAATTTATGTTCATTTGTTTCACCCACCAGAGCTGTTTTCCCATCTTTATGTACCTGTATTTTGTTTCATCTCCCAATATGATAGTAAAACTGAATAAAGTTGCAAGATCTTTTAAATCTTGGTGATTTTATCCGTAAGGAAGGAGTTTTATTCCTAGTAGTTTCCATATCAGTGTGAAATATTTTCTAATGTGTGTCATAAAGTTTCTTAACATTAAAGAAGTTCTTTTCCTGAATGTCCAGGGAAGGATCACACATGAATAGCATAGAAACTGGAAAATAAGATATTTAGTTATTGATAACTCAAATGCACCATGAATTATAAGGGTGGAGAAAACTTTCACAAAGAATATTTTGAAAATGTGTTTATGAAATAAAATTATATATTCAAAATGTTTCATATTTAAATGCTCATTTTTTCATGAAGTATATTGTCTGTCAAATTTTTCTAACCTCCCGGTACAATATCTGACCACCTCAATTCTAGTTTCAATTTTTTCACCTTAAAATATTACACAAATACTCTGGAAATAAAATGTCACAAGTTTTAAATTGTATGATATTGTGAATACCAACCCACTCTGTCTTGCACATGATGCCAATCATCCTCCTGCCTGGTTTATCCATACATAAATGCTACTGACCATTTAGTACCATCTTGTTTACTAGATGGACAGTACAGTCGTGCTTAATTCTGAATGTTTCAACTATAGAGTAAACTTTATTATAGATGTGCATCCATTTAATATTTAAAATTATAAAATAGATTTAAGATCATATACATTTATTTGAACCTCAAGTTCAAAGATACTTGTGAATAAATAAACTTGCCACTGTTATAATTACCTTAAGTTGTATGAAATTTTATTACATCAGGAGATAAGGAATATTCTTCATCTAACATTGAAGAATTAAATGCAGTGTTTTAATGAACAGATAGGTAAGATCTGAAAATAGACAGCAAGTGAAGAAAGGCTTTTATGGTCAGGAAAGTAATGGATCTTCAATCCTGCAATCACCATGAAATTAGTTTTACTAACAGTGGGCTTAAACTCAAGGATGTCTCCAATCTCATATAAGATTGTCTGTGATAAGATGACCACATTCCAGTGGAGGATCATAAAGACTCCTCGGACAACACAAATTAATCTTGAAGTGTCAAAAACAAAATGACACAAATTGAGTGGGTATACGATGGAAGAGGAGGAAAGTGACTGTACTCATTGTATAAAACTAGAAATTCTCAAACAACTAATGAAAAAAAGACAACTGTAGGGCTGGCCAGATTCCAAATTGATGGAAATTGAACAAATAATAGATTTTTTGCCATTTTTAAGTTGCAAGCATCATGGTAATTTGTAGTGAGTGATAGAAAACAAGTATAGTATTCATGCGGAGTCTATTGTTCATGTAAATAGAAAAGTGTAATTGCAGGAAATATAAAGTTTATGTTGATGTGCTGTGTTGTTCTTCATATGACAGGAATAATTACTTATATTTCATTTTTTCTCTATATTTATGTGGAACAGAAACAAATCATTTTACTTGCAATTGTAACTTTACTAGTATGATTGAAATTATAATAAAATCAGTGTTATTTAGTGAATGCTACTGGCTGTTAAAGAATGAGTATGTTTTAATCAGGAATGTAGAGTTTTATATTATGAGGAAGGCAAAATAATATTGTAAATGTAAATATATGCTTATACCTAAAAGATAAAGAAGTTATCAAAAGACTATTTTATGTAAATACAGAAGTTGGTAGAATTTTTGAAGTAGATGAGTGAATTTGATGTCTTTTAGTTTAAATATGTGTGAATGATAAACCTGAAAAGAAGCAATGAAGAATATTAAAATGGTGATAGGTTGACTGTTTGGATATATTTATTCAAAAGGTATTTTGTGAGATTGTTACTCATTTGTGTTACAAAACTGGAATGTGGTGTGTGTGTGTGTGTGTGTGTGTGTGTGTGTTTTCCTTTATTAAAGTGACAAATTGACTTTGGAATATTCAGAAACTCTTAAGGAGTGAACACTCTGCCCAGGTATGAAAAGTTTCCCAGGTTAGAATAACTTTATGTGTTTGGCACACACTTTGTCCTTTCCTTTTCAATGACTATTTGAGGAAAGCACACAGATGGCATAAATTTACACCCCTTAAGAAGCTAAAAATTTCTTATAATCAGTATTTGTATCTTATTTTTAAAAACAGATATGCTCATTCCAATGTAATAGCTTGCCAAATAAGACAGAGCAAGAATTAGTCATACAGGAGTGGGTAAGATGATTAAAGAGAAAATGAGTTTTAAAATGAATGATGACTAGCTATTTGAACAGTTATCTGTTGAGGAGACAACTCTGTTCTTCTTTTAATCTGTGTCTAATTCTCACTGTTGTATGTTAGTGTCCTGAAACCTGTTAAAACCCATAATCACAATGTACCTTTGTATTTACTTAATAATACTAGTTCTATTATATTATGGATCAATCTTATTACAATCCCATGAAAATCATTAGCTTCTACCACATACATTTTTCAAATAATATTTTGCCTTTTGTCCTTTAGTTTAAATTAATTAATAACATTATTTGTTTGTATTTGTGTGTATGTATATATGCACATACACATCACCGTGGACATGTGTGTGGTTTAGTGGATAACTTGTATGAGTTTGTTCTCACCTTCTAAAATTTGGATCCCAGGGGCTGGAAATTTGGAAATCATCTCCTGAGCTATCTCTCACCCTGTATTTTTATTTTTAATTGAGTGAATGTATTACCTTTAATTTAAAGAACAAATTCTTATTGATTTAATCACTATATGGTAGCATAATCTGGTTGTATAGACAAGGCTATAGCCCCAGTTTCTTATATTTAAATGTATGTTACACACAGTTTGAATGGCAGATCTGTTATTGGTACTTAACTCCATGTGTAAAAACAACACGTGTTCTTTCCAGGAAAATGACTTTTAATATCTTCTTCGACTTGAACATTTCCTGATGGGCTTAGGAAGACTAACAGACTTCAGAGGACATTAAACTGAAAGAAGAATGCACTTCACTCACAAGGAATGAATGGATTTCTTGGTCGTGTTATTTATACTCAGTGCAGGCAGGGATGCGTTTGCCCCTGGTGAGTGTTTTCGACTCTGACACTTGAGATAAGGAGTGAGGTTTCTAATTCATGAAATAGCCTGCAGATATGTAATAGTCCAGTGCTTAACAGGATTGAAAGGTAAATTTACAAAGCTGTCAATTATCTAGCACAGCACTGGCTCAGAATATTTCTTGCTAGAGAAGCCTAATATTTCTGAGTTGTTGAGAGGGTTGAATTTCACGGAGGGTTTGAAGTGCCAGAGATTTCGAAAGTTTCTTTCCTTCTTTTGGCTAGACCTGGCAGCTCCTGTGCTGGGCACATGGGATATTATGGTGTAGAGGCCTTAATATAACTTTAGGAAGTTATTCTCACCTGCTGCAAAGCTATGAAAATACTGTTGAGTAAGGATCGGCCGCTTTTCAAAGACTGTACAGCTGATTGATTTGTGAAACTGAGTTAAAATTGAGGTGGGCTGTGGAGTTAGATGTTCTTCTGTCTGAATACTGAACAAGTTCTCCCTGTAATCTAGAAGTTCTGGGGACCAAACAATGAATGGGAAAACAGTTTGGTTTCATTGTTTTCTCTCTTCCCATTTTAGCTCATAGATATCTTTGAAATTTCCAGGCAAAATAGATTTGGACATCAAACTTAAATGAGTAATATCATCTCCTCTGTGGCCATGTTCCTGCAAACATTTGTGCTTAATATTTAAGAAAATCATTTGTATGAGTGCTGTAAGCCAATGCTTATTCAGTTGTATTATTATATAATTTGAGGTCAGGTGATGGCATGCTTGTAGTTTTGTTATATTTGCTTAAGACTGCTTTTTATTTTCTAGGTGGTGGTGGTACATGCCCTTAGTACCAGCACTCTGGAGGCAGAGGTAGTTGAATCTATAAGTTCAAGGCCAGCCTGTTTACAGAGTGAGTTCCAGGAAGACACAGGGAAAGCCCTGTCTTAAAATATACAAATAAAATGTTAATTTTTAAAGAAGGTGATTCCTTTTTTTAGTATAGTTTTCCCATGTGACTTTTGGGATTATTGTTTCCAGTTCCAATAGAATGCTGCTAATGTTTTGATGGAATCACATTGAAGTTTTTAAATGTATAATTGTTTTCTTCTTAAAAATTAATTTTATGTCTTTGCAAATTTCATACAATGGCATTTGATTATACCCACTCCCAATTATTGCCCCTAATTTCTTCCAGATTTACATCTACCACCCTACCACCCTACCACCCACCTACAACCAAATGCCTTGTGCCCACCCTTTTTAAATAACCCATCAACTCCAATTAATGTAGCTCATTTACTCAAGGTCATGGAGTCATCCACTGGAGTATGTGTACTTACCAATGCCCATACCCTTCAAAAAAACTGATTTTTTCTTCCTCAAAATGCACCAAATGTCTTTAGGCCCTATCTTAGGGGTGGGGCTCAAGAGCCCCTTCCAAATCCGTCCTAGACCATTAACTCACTTGATTTTCTGCAAGCCACCACAAGTTTTGTACTTTCATGAGCACAGTGGTCCTGTAATGTCCATAGAGTGATTTTGTAAGGCTGTGCTGGTCTCCCTGTGTTCATGATGGTCTGTGTTCCTTAACGAGAGTTGTGATCCAGCTTCTCATTCGTTGCTGAACATTCCACTGACACTTGTTTTATCTCCTTTGATCACCTGGGAGATTCTCTGACTTAATCATTGTCCACTGCACCAAGAAACTTCTCTGGTGAAGCTGGGAGCTGCGTTATTCAGAAAGTAGGGGGTCATAAATTTAGATGGCAGTTTGATACTGTATCCACTTAGCTGAATAATGGAATAAGTTCAACAGGGGAATCTGTGATCTCTCAAGCACTGGTTTTCTTCTGTGGCATGAAGTCTTAAATCCAATCAGAAAGCTTTTGGGGACCTGTATAATAATCATGCCACTATTATGCTATTGGGAATATCTTTCTCTGCTGGTCATTGTTTCAGTTCAAAAGTCACAGCTAGGGAAGACTGTTGATGAGTTTTTCTACCATAGCAGATCTCCAGAAGTATGAAAACTAGCCATGAGGGTAATAGCTTCCATTTGAATACTACCTTGATTTTCCACAGTCTGAGACAAGTTTGTGTGATGTTTTCCACAATTGGGTCTTATTATTTAGTTCTCTTTGGCAACCAAGAGCAAAGGCAATAGCTGCTGTGTTGTTTTTTTGAGGTCATTACTGCATTTTGACAAACAGCAGTGGAGGTATTGGGCTTATTTGGTAACCAATGTTTTCTGGGATGAATATAACTCTCTGTGCAGGATAAATCCACCTAAGGCCCTCCTCACCTGTGTGTGTGTGTGTGTGTGTGTGTGTGTGTGTGTTTGTGTGTGTTTACCTACCTGATATATTCATAAGACATATATTTTTATGTCTTTCTATTTTTTTAATTTAAATTAGAAACAAGCTTGTTTTACATGTCTATCCCAGTTCCCTTTCTCTCCCCTCTCCCCTGCCCCCAACTAACCCCCTGTTCCATCCAGTTTCTGCTCCTCAGGGAGGGTGAGGTCTTCCATGGGGGATCTTTAAAGTCTGTCATATCATTTGGAGCAGGGCCCAGACTGTCCCCAGTGTGTCTATGCTGAGACAGTATGCCTCTATGTGGAATGGCCTCCCAAAGTCCATTTGTATGCTAGGGATAAATACTGATTTACTACCAGAGAATCCCGAGGCCTACTCATTGACACACACATTCAGGAGTGCTGGAACAGTCCTATGCTGATTTCCAAGCTCTCAGCCTGACGTCCATGAGCTCCCCCTTGTTTAGCTCATCTGTTTCTGTGGGTTTTTCCAGCCTTTACTTGACCATTTGCTAATCATTCCTTCTTCTCTACAACTGGATTCCAGGAGTTCAGTTCAGTGTTTAGCTGTGGGTGTCTGCTTCTGCTTCCATCAGCTACTGGGTGAAGGCTCTCAGATGGCATATAAAGTAGTCATCAATATCATCATGGAGGAAGGGCATTTAAGGCAGCCTCTCCACTATTGCTTAGATTGTTAGTTGGTGTCATCCTCATAGATCTCTGGGCATTTCCCTAGTACCAGATTTCTCTTTAAACCTATAATGGCTCCTTTTATTATGGTATCATGGTATCTCTTATCTTGCTGTCCTCTATTCTTCCCCTGACTCAACCTTCCTGCTCTCTCATGTCTTCCTCACCTCTTATCTTTAACCCTTCTCTTTCTTCTAGCTCCCTCACCATTCCCCCCATGCTCCCAATTTGCTCAGGATATCTTGTCCCTTTCCCCTACTCTGAGGGACCATGTACTTCTCTCTTAGGGTCCTCCTTGTTGGCTAGGTTCTCTGATGGTGTAGATTCTTATTCCTGTCAGAGTGGCAAAAATAAAAAATACCAATGGCAGTTTATGCTGGAGAGGATGTGGAGAAAGGGACCACTCCTCCACTCTTGGGTGGGAGTGCCAACTCTTACAGACACTTTGGAAATCGGTATGGAGATTCCTCAGGATAAGGGGAATCAGTCTACCACAAGATCCAGCCATTCCACTCTTAGGAATGGATATCATAAGGAATGGATATAATAACTCATCATATCCAAAAGATGCACATTCATACAACAAGGACATCTGTTCAACTATGTTCATTGCAGCATTATTTGTAATAGCCATAACCTGGAAGCCACCTAGATGCCCCTCAACTGAAGAACGGATAGAGAAAATGTGGTACATTTACACAATGGAGTACTACTCAGTGGAAAAAAGAAAACAATGGAATCTTGAAATTTTCAGGCAAATGGATGAAACTAGAAGAAGGAATCCTGAGTGAGGTAACCCAGTCACAAAAAGACAAAAATGGTATGTACACACTCACAAATGAATTTTATACATAGAGCAAAGACATATATAATAAGAGGTTTCTATATATCTATTTCAAATATCTTTGAAATGTCAAAAACTAATGCAGAGGCATATATAAGTTGGAAGATACATGAAAGGGTATGTCTGATCAATGACAAGGTAGAGGAAGGGATAACAATGACCGTACTGAATTTTTAAGTCATTTTTGATAAAAGGAATATTAGTTTTATATTTAATGGGGTAATTTTATTTGTGTGACATGGAATCATGAGTAAGATCATTGTCATGTAATTGTAAATAGGAATGAGGAGGACAAGAACAAATTCATTTGTAGGATGCATCTGATTGACACAAAAGACATAGTTGCATGACTAGTTAACAAAGCTAGCTTTTCTAATAGCTATATTAATTCTTAGTAAATTTCACACATGTATGCATTTTATTTTTATTATATCAAGCCATAGGAGGCCTTCCAATGCCCCTGTGCCACCATCATCCAACAAATCTTGATGAACTTCAATTATAATCTAATACAAATAAACAGGAATGGCTTTCCATTTATTTTATATGTTACTTTATTCAATTCTATTAATCATTAATTTAAAAATTTTAATGTGGAGGTCTCTCAAATTTGGGGGGAAATTTGTTCTTCATGCTATGGAGATGGATATTCCATCCATTTGTGGATGGAATTGCTTGACATGATTTCTTTCTCAATGATCTTGTTATTTGTGTAATGTTAGGTTGCTGATTTTTGCACACTGATTCTGTATCCCACAGATAAATTAAATATATCCATCAGGTCTAATTATATTTGCATGAAGTCTTTCTTCATATAGAATTATACTTTACAGTCCTCTGTGAATACAATTTAGATTCACAAATCTATTTTAATATTATTTTGCCCTGAATTCCCCATTTTTGATGACAATTTTGGCCAGGATTACTTTAAAATCATGGGGAACTATCAGGTTCCTATAGTTTGTGTATCACTTTAAGGTTCCCATCCAAGAGACAATATTTGGGCAAGCTGTGTGTTTATTTATCTGTTAATGAAAACCTGTGTCCTTTTGTCATTTATTGCCATCAAATGCTATTTTTTAAAGTTGCTATTAAGCCCTTTTACAAATTGTCACAGGAGTTCAGCACTGCTGTCTTTCTTTTTTGTACTAACTAATTTTACACTACTGAGAAAAATCTTACAGAAACAATTCAAGAGAAGAAAAAGCTTTTTGGCCCAAGGGTTCACAGATTTTAGCTCATTCAGTGAGGAGGTCTCCAGGAACAGAGTAGCCTACATTGTGGGCTCTAGGAAGCAGAGGAAAACAATTGTTTTGCCAGGGAGCTCTTTCATTTTTCTAGTTTTTCTCACCAGACCATTGTCTGTGAGACTGTGCTGCCCACATTCAGGGAGAGAGCTCCTCTATTAATTAATCATCTTTGCAAGAGTTTTTAGATGTCCATATATGTGACTTAAAAGTCCCTTAGGGACTTCTTGATCCAAACATGGTGACATTCAAGCTGAACCAAGACAAATAATGAAATTGTTACTGGAGAGCCACTATCCACTTCCTGTGACTCTGGAATAGTTACCCTATAGAGTAACTCCCTTATTCTATAGTTCCCTTATCTGTTAAACTGAAGTATTGAGAGTAATTACTCCATAAAAGTACCAAAAAGAGTTAAATATTTAAAAGGCTTCAAACTGTGCTTGACACATAAAAATGGCACTTGTTAGTTAAAAATGCTAATGTCAGACCATGCCATGTTGATAGAAGCAAAATGATAGAGCACTGGATAGTCACTATTATAAGACATTTTGTAGAGAGGATTGGGAATACTTTAAGTTATAGGTTATAGGAGTGTATTCGTACTTTATTCTGCATGAAGGAATTAGCACGTACAATTTTAAGCATCTTATCAGATAAACAGTTTCATTTGAATGAACATTCATTTTTTCTTTTATTATTTGTGTGTGTGTGTGTGTGTGTGTGTGTGTGTGTGTGTGTGTGTAAGAGAAATAAAGAGAGAAAATTAAAAAAAAACAGAATTTCAGAGACAAGAACCCCCTGACTAGAGGAATAAACTTTGAATTGATTAATGCCTTTGTTCTGGTTCATCATGAACAGAAACACCAACATAAGGGATTAGGGAAGGAAGATTAAGAATTCAATTTCAGATTTTATGCATGTAATGGGCAGCAAGGCCAAGTATACCCCAGGAGTCATTATTCAATTTAAAAGTATTGTAATTTTCATTTTTATTAGGTTATCAATATTATTAAATAAAACATTTTCCTCTAGTAACTATCCTAGGAATATTTTCCTCTTACAAAATGGATTGTTTCAAATTGGTCTTATTCCAGGCTTACAATTGTTGCTTAAATATTCAAAGCTAAATTTAATCTACTTTTATTAAATTAGTAAAACTTTAGAACCTATAACTCAAAGGATGGCATATAGTTCTTGCTTACTTTATATATTCAGATTGAAGTTTTGTTACTTCAGAGCTATTTGATGAATTACATTTTATATGAACCAGCTATTAAAACACACAAGAGGATAGGCACCTTAATTTTCTATAAGATGTTCAATATGTATTCTGTTTCTGGAATATTGTTCCCTATTTAAATTCTATTGAGGATAAACAAGTAAAAAATTTTAAGAATATTTTGTGTAATATGATACATGATATCTGCCATTAAAATATTTTCCTTTTCTTTGCATACTCTTACAGTATACTTGCTTATGATAATGATGTTTATTATATATATTGTTACAGTCATGCTATTGAAGAAATAGAATTCAGACAATGATACTGTAGGGCAAAGATATTGTAGGTAAATAAATGCTCTTTTCACTCAAATATTTCAGACACTAAAGATCTGGGTTCTTCTCCCTCTCCAAAACAACTTGGATTGTTTCCCACCAGAAGGAACAATTTGGCTGGACATTTGAATCTGCAGCAGATTCAAAAGTCCAGCCTATTGTGGTAGAAACTGTGGCCTACTGTGGTAGTAACAGATCAGTTTATATGTGGGTCCAGATTACCCAGCATCCCTCACATAGCACAAATCGAAAAGGGACTGGCAGTCCTGCCTCCACCACATAAAAATCCCAGTCCTCTGGGCACACTGACATTGATTCCAGCCTCCCCACCACAGACCCTCCCCAGGGAGTATCTGTCTTTATTTGTTTTACTGTGTACACACGCTTCTACTTTTAATAATTTCTGGCAGAGTGCTACAATTTCTTACCTGCCTTTTTATTGTTAAACCAGTGCAGGGGTGGGGGCTTCTGTTTTGATAACTGTGAATGACAATACACTCTCCATACTATTTTGGTGACATGGATTCACCCAAAGTCAACAACACCAAAATGAGAAGAATTCAAAAGGTAAAGCTGTGATCATCCAGGGTCTCTCCAGCATTCTGAATGAGGGAAGAGGCATTCAAGCCATAGCTATCAATGCCAAAATCCAGGGCTGGCAGTATTGTCTCTTTCTGTTTTTGACAGGCTAGCAGAGAACTTCCACCATCTGCCACCACCACCACCACCACCACCACCATACCACACACACACACACACACACACACACACACACACACACACACACACACACACCAGATAACACCCCCTTCTAACACTAATGTCTTTATGATTATTCAGGAAAATTATTTTAGATAGTTCTCACTGAAATATACTACTGGAAGCCAGGCCCTGAGACTGATATTGATGATTTCCTTGAATTTAATCCATTCTGCTGTTAAGAGAGATTTTAGGACTTCTCCCTCAGATGCAACTAAATTTTATATTTTTATCCTGGTAACCAGATATTTTTCTGTTAGCGGCACTTTACCTGTATGAAGCAAAATGAGAAGCAGCTGTTAATAAAGTAGGTGAAAATGTGCAAAAGTTCTTCAAACATGTTAAACCATGTTTTAGAGACATTGCTAGAATTAAGTACTGTTAACAAGGACTAAGCTTGCACTAGTAAAGTAAGTCTGTTCCTCAGTAATATCATCTTCTGAAGCTCCACCCCAAGAAGGATTGGAAAGTATGTAATCTCATCAGTCCAAGGCTCATTGTCCCTGTTGGAACTAAATGAAATTAGAAAGGCAATAGGAAGCTATACCAATGACCCAGCTCACTATGTTCAATCATTTGAGTAAATAACCAGTTATATAAATTCTTCCTGGAAATATATGATATCACTGCTGGAAGAGACTGATCCCTCCAGGAAGACAGTAAGTCTATCTAGGTGGGTAATAGTGAGCTCACTTTTTAGAGCAATGAGGTTAGGGGGAGTTAACATCCTCCACAGCTATAAAGCTGTTTTGTCTTAAAATCCTGGTTTGAAGACAAAG
Source organism: Cricetulus griseus (assembly GCF_003668045.3). Lineage (NCBI taxonomy): Eukaryota > Metazoa > Chordata > Mammalia > Rodentia > Cricetidae > Cricetulus > Cricetulus griseus. The sequence continues at coordinate 139,140,127 of NC_048598.1, forward strand.
AGCACTAGAGAAAAATGGCTGAGAAATACTTTCTCTGTGTCATAGATGGTCCCAGAAAGGGTATAGTAAGAAAAACCTTTTACTTTTTGTAGCTGTAAGCTTCATGTGCTTTGCATTGTCCCACAACTACTTATAAAATAATCACTTGGAGGCTTATCATTAATTGTAACTCTTAGGCTAATGGCTCAGACTTCTCATTAGCTAGCTCTTATAACTTAAATTAACCCATTTCTATTAATCTAGGTATTACCACATGGCCATTTCATATGGGTAATGCTCTGGCATCTTCCTTTTCTTGTGGCTACATGGCATCTCCCTAACTCTGCCTTCTTTCTCTCTGTATCTGTTTGTATTTCCTTGCTAGTTACCTTTTGCCTGGATATTGGCCCAATCAACTTCTTTATTAACCAATGTTATTAATAAAACATTTTCACAGCATACAGAAGGGCATCCCAAATCTCCTTTTTCAGTTGTCCTACAGACTTCCAGAAGACCAGGCAGTACCCACACTTTCTTCAAGAAATTTTGGCAGACCTTGAGAAAATATGCCAACATAAATCCAATATCTCAGGAAAGGAACCTTCTCTAGAAATGTAAGCTTTAACCCAGTATGCACCATATACTCATAGATAATTTCAAAATCTGGCAGTTACTATGCATGCCACTGGAATATTTATTTCTTGCTGCAGCATTGATCTTTAATAACCAGAAACAAAAAAATAAGGAAAACTATAAAGCACTACTGAGAATTGATAGCCACTTGTGATCAATCCTGATAAAGGCTTCTGCTCAAGGAACAGTCTCAGCCTAGGTCTGTCTTCTTTTGTGGGAAGGAGGTTTATTAAAAAACAAATTAGAAGCATAGATTTCTCTGGGACCCTGGACAAGTTAGAAGGAAATTACTAGAATAAGTGATGTCTTTAGAAACAATAGGGCCAGGGCATCATCTTCCCTCAAGCTGAGCCTTATAGCTCTCTATACTGGCTCCTGCAAACTTATCAATCTACAGGGGTCCTGCACATTCTTGGTTGTGGAGTGCCAGAATGTCTGTCTCTTGGTGGAAACAGGAACAACACTTTTGCCACTAAAAATGCTCTAACTACTTGGGGGCATATCAGACCAGCCTCTAAAATGTTACTTTATTGTGACACTTGCCTCTTCATGGGAAGACCTCAACTTCTTTCATTCTATTATGCATAGATCTCCTGTCCAAGTTTAAGGTTAAAATATTCCTCCCACAGAAAAACATATAGACAGAGAGAATTCCTCTTTGAAGGGCCAAACTGACCTCTTTTATTGCCATATATCATGGATTCCTCCCAATTTCTGCGTAGAAAAAATTGTCCCCTATAGCTCTAGGTTATAGAGACTAACCACATAATAAATAATTTGTTAATTGAAATTTTCAGTTTCTAGTCTATGTAACACCCCTCTCCTTGGTGTGAAAAGGCTACCACAGACAGAAATTAGCCCAAGATATCCATCTGATTAGTGATATACTCATCCCTTTTCACATAAACACTCTTTTTCAGATGTTCCCTAATAAGTATTCAGTCGTAGATCTTAGATGTTTCCTTTTTCATCAGATACTGTCCCCAAATCGGGAACCTATTCAAATTTGAAGATCTCACCTCTAGAGCTATATAAATGTCCTCCTTTTGGACAACCTTCACTTACCTGGTTTAGTTTTTTCCCAAGACATGATGGAATTAACTCACCCTTGGTCCAGTCCAATCTAATTTGTACATTACCTCTCCAAATATGGGCCATCAGAAGAGATTGTTTTTCTCAGGAACAGAATATTCTGTAATTTCCTATCCTATTATGTCCACAAGACAATAGAGAAAAAAGGTTCCACTATGCAAAACAAAAGTTACTTATCTGGGGCTAGTTTTGTCAAAGGTAACCGAACTTAGGTTAAGAATGAATCTTACCTTTTTTGTCTTTCCCACTCTATAAAACTTTTAGGTTTGTGTGAAATCATGGAGGATAATTTAACAATGGCCCTGGATATACTGGACAATCCTACAAAACAATACTAATTGTAATCTTTTTTGTATCAGATTGTCAACTAAAAAAAATACCCTATTCTTATGCCCTCACAGGAATTGAATCCAGATTACTCTCAGGGTTGTCAGCCCCTACTAGCAATTATGTCTAGCACATGGGAACTGACATCTATTGCTTGGAGGTCACAGTCAATGAAATATTTGTCTTTAACTGACTTCTCTTGTAAGATTTACCGACATTGATCTTTTATATAACTTTTATATAACTCTGGCATGTCTGCCCTGTTATTCAATTACTTTGCCATACTGAATAGACCTTATTTTAATCTACATATAGAGGGAATCTCCATCAAGGAATAGTTGAGGTTAGTGAGACGATTTCCTCCACAAGTAGATTAGTATCAGTTTTGTTTGATGGGATTGACTGCTGAATTTAGGCTATCCAATGAAAAGCTCCTCAAAATACAAACCAATCTAATTGCCTGCATCACGATGTACACACTGCTGTGTACCAGGGTGGTAAAGATACTCTTAAGTATAATGTCTTGAGAAAGTTTAAAATAAAATAAAACAGAAATACACCACCAAATTCATGAAGCCATGGTGAATTCTCCAGTGTTACTGCAAAATCATACTGATATCAGAGCATCAACAACATCAGCAATACCATTTTAAGATTATCATTACAGGGTTATTAGACTGAAGAATACATCTTACCTATTCATTAAAGTGAAACATTTTATTGCACTTCATGTAACAGTTCATTATTGAAAATGACTTGAAATGTTTAAGAGTTTTTTTTTTACGGTTTCTATTGCAGTGATTAAACAGTATGACAAAAAGTAACTTGGAGAGGAAAAGCTTTGTTCATCTTATAATGTTCAGGTCACATTCTGTCAGCGTGGGAAGTCAGGGCAACAAACTTGTAGGCATGTAGTGAAGAAGATACCTTGGAGGAACTCTGCTTCCTCATGCTTTACTCAACTGCTCTCCTATACAATCTGGGGTCACTGTTCAGAGCCATGGCTGAGCCCTCCAACCTCCATCATTAATCAAAAAATGCCCCACAAGTGATCCTATGGATGCATTTCCTCAGTTAAGAGTGCCTTTTCCTAGCTATGTCCAGTATTTTGTTAAATTAACAAAAAACAATCAACAAAGGAGGGTTTTGAAAACATAAGAAGGCACCCAACATACATGATCTTCTTATATTTTTAATTTGAAATCTCAGTTAATTCAAAATTAAGTTACTAATAATTATACTTTTTTCATTATTTAGAGAAAACCTTGCTAGTATCTGTTATCATACCCATATAGACTTTAAATATTTATTACCTAATATTTTCCATTTATAAATGTGAAGAAATAAATGTAACATTTCTAGCACAATATGGCTGTCAATTTCTGTACAATGACAACTCAAACTTTATGTATATGCATATATACATGCACACACATAAAATATACATGTCAACAATATAAATGTAAACATGTATATATGCCAAAACTGCATATATATATATATATATATATATATATATATATTATATATGTGTGTGTGTGTGTGTGTGTGTGACACACACACACACACACACAGAGCTATGTAAAATTTTAGATTTGCCAATATACTTGGAAAATATCTACATTTTGCAATGTTGTATTATCTTTGTATAGAAATAAGAAGCCATGCCGGGCGGTGGTGGTGCACGCCTTTAATCCCAGCACTCAGGAGGCAGAGGCAGGCAGATCTCTGTGAGTTCGAGACCAGCCTGGTCTACAAGAACTAGTTCCAGGACAGCCTCCAAAGCCACAGAGAAACCCTGTTTCTAAAAACCAAAAAAAGAGAAAGAAATCAGAAGCCATATTATTTTATAAATATTAAATTTATGATTTTTTTGCATTTGTACTGGGTTGATGCAGCAACAATATAAAATAAAACTGTACGATTTTGATTCTTTTCTTTTCAATCATATGACTGTAAAATTATCCTTAAGAATAATATTGGCCTGTTTCCATAGTCTATTTAAGGTCAAGTTCTTGTGCTGTAATATACATTTTAAACTTTCTAAATAAATGCTTCAACAAATCAATTTAATAAGCTTAAAATAATTTTACTTCAGAACCTGATATCCTTCCCCAGTTAGTGGTTTATCTAGTGAGGTTCATGAGCTTTATTCTATCTTCCATTCAGTTATCAAAACTTCTCACAGACTCATAGGCAATAGCCAGAATAAGTTCATAGTGGCTCATTGACACTCCCAGTTAACCTATAATCCTCACTGGCACAAGGACCAGATATCTTCCTGGGAGTCTGGGAGCTGGAGTTCTTAAAAGATAACATTTCCCAAGGACTAGATAACTCCCTAGGTTATTGGATTTTGGAGTTGCTGGAAGATAACAAGGAAGCCTCATGGGAAAGTACCTGGACTATGGGTTTTCCCCACTTCCTACAAGTGTCTATGGGTCACTTAGCTGGAAATTTTCCATATTTCATCTTAGTGAGTATTTAATATTTTTAATAAAAGCTTGATTATGTGTGGCCAACTTGTTTTTTCTGGAATATTTCAGAATTAACACCATATAGTTAGAAAGCCAGTAATCTACTTAAAGGAATAGACTTGTGAATCCTTGCAGTTTCTCCATGAACTTTCAACAGATAAGAAACACAGTCTCTAACACCATCTCTAGGTTCTTAGAAATCTTCAGGAACTGTATTTATCTACAAAACAGAAGACCAAATAAACTTATCTGGGGCCATGCATGTTTGTAAGGTTAAACTGGAGGACTAGAGAAAAGCAATTTCTTCAAGTAATTAAACAGTCATTTTTTGATTACAGTTATGATTTGCTGAACATCAACCAGCTAGTAATATCCAAACATTGATTGATATGTTCTGTGCAGTTGAAGACATGGTGCTTCTCTTGCAAGGAAGTAGGACTGATTTGACAATTCCTCCAGTTAGTGAAATCCATCAATATATGAAATTAGAAAATATTTTTGGTAGTAAAATGACAGAATTGATTTTAAAATAAAAAATGGTTACAGTGATGAGACAGATGGTGGGACAAAAAGATCCCCATACAGAGGCTCTTATGACATTTCAGGTCCAAGCATAGAATCTTCTACTGTTATGTACTATTTAGCTAATATTACAGTAGGCTTGCAGAATATTCATTTTAAAGATAGATAAATTCTTGGCAATTCTGGAGTCTAGTATAATTCTTACTCAGCCTTTTCTGAACCTTGATCAACTGATTCTTAGATCCCATCTCCTTCATTCTTTTTTTATCAAAGTTCCAATCAAATCTTAACTGTAAATCTTCTCCAGCCTTAGAGATATGAACAATTTTAAAGACAATCAATGCCAGTAGATATTTCCTAGATTGTCTTTCTCAAGGATCTGAGATTGTCATCTTCAAGTGTAATCAGGGAAGGTAGTGCCCCTGTGCCAGTCCCTGTGGGAGCACCGAAATCTAACTCTTAAGGGTGGGGTCTGTCTTTAGGCTGCAAAACAATCTCTAGCAATCAGAGATGAACAGGTTTGTTTCTCTTTTATCTAGAGCCACTTAGTGCAGGCAGGTGGTGACCCCAGCTGTTTTGGTTTTGCTATTTGTTTCTTCTAACCTATGCCCTGACACTAGCATCTCTGAATGTGTGTTAGAGTTCAGTAATACATAACACCATATGGAACAGCAGTTATTGAAAAGATGTTTCCTTTTGGAGAGCTTAATTATATTTAGGTATTACATGTCTCTTTCCTTTAGTACTAATCTCAAGATTAAAAACCTTTAATCTTACAAGGATGGTCACAATATTTGGGGTGGGGCAAGTGCCACAAGGCATTATTTTAAAACAAAAGATATTCTTTGATTAACTGTTCTGGGGATAGTGGAAAATTAGATGCATGGGGCCCCCTAAAGCCATAAAAAGAATCCACAGCCACTACCAGCCTCTTCTGAAAGGCTATTGTGGTCTCTCATAATCTCTGACATCCAAGCTTGGATCTCCAGCCTCTGCTTCTGCCTTCACATGGCCATTCTTTCTCTGTGAATCTTCATGTCCTATTCTCTCTGTGGATCTTTGTATAATTATTGTCTTCTGATATTTTATAGTAGAGGGCCATATTTCAGCATAACCACCTGCCTGATTAAATCTGATGCTATGGCCTCAAGATAAGATATTGAGGGTTAGGAATTCAACATGACCATGTACGTAGGGGATAGTATCCAGTGCCTAAGAGATTAAAAATTGGCAAGATGAGATACTTTCACTGAATTGAAATCCAAACTCCTTAATTCAATTGTTTGAGTACTTAAAGTTAATCACTTCAGATTCATTTGAGAAATCTGAAATTTTATGAAACCACTGGCTCTGATGGCATACCCCAGCACTGAGGTAGTCTTGGAGCAATCCACCAAATTGGGAAGCATAAATATCAACATAATTTATTGTAAAGAACTCTTAAACATAAATATTTCTGAAAATCACATAATTTCATTTCTGTTAGTTTTACTTCCATATTGGTTTAGAAGTGTCTTTTTTTAACAAAACTTTTTCACAAGTATAAAAGATACTTGTGTAAACATGCTGTAATTCTGCAATGCAATGCAAAAGCTACCACTGGGTGGCAAGATAAAGCTACTGTGAATGTGTCTACCAATGACCTAAATATTTACTCTTTCCAATTATAAATCCTTGATAAGTGTAAAATAGCTTTGCAAATGGAGTCAGGATAAATTATGACACACATTTAATAAAAAACAAAATGTGACAATAAAACTGACTTGGTAAAATACATATATGTGAAATCCATTGCATACAGAAAGTCAATTCATCTAAAGGCTATCATTAGTAAGATAATAAGATAAAGCATGAAAATAAAAAAAAAATCAAGAGAAGTATTCATTTCACTGATGTATTTATTGTCTGTTTCTTTAAAACTATAAATCCAAGGTCTGAAAATTTCAGCTTCAACTAGTTTGTCAGGACATAATTATTTAATCCTGTATAGTTCTGGAGGAACTACACAGCAATTATTCACTGTGTTGTTAAAGATGCCACTTTTTATAAGAATTAATAAAGCATATGGTGGGCATCAATTCATTACATCATCAATGGTGTGTAGTGCTTTGAAAATGCAAGCCATTTGCTTAATAAATTCAATGAACATAATTTCTTCCTAGAGTATTATTGAGGAAAAAATTGTTAATAGAATTTCTATTCTTGCAACTATAAAGTAAAAGAGATAATGAAAAATACACTTGTGTTCCTGGCCACTGAATCCCTAGAGACGCAGGGGCAGCCCAAACCATCCAGAACTCCCTTTGCTGCTATAGGAGTCATGCTCTTGCCCCCTACCAGGAAAGAATGGCCAGAGACCTGAGACAAGCAAAACCATCCAGCACTGCATCTCCCATGATGGGCTACTTGGCCCTGCCCCCAACTGGGAGAGGAAGATCAACCACCTAAGTACAGGTCCAACCTAAACCAGTTGGAGGAAAAGAGATCCCTTGAATCACAGGCCCCACCTGCACCCACTGAAGGAAGAGATGGGTAGACACTGGTATAATAACACATTTCACAACATAAAGAGTAATATGACTCCTCCAGTGTCTACAGGTTCTACAAAAGTAAACCTGAACATCAAAACACAGATATAGCAGAAGAACATGACCATAAAAATAACTTTTTGGAGCTGATTGAGGCCCTTAAAGGGGAAATGAGAAACTTGCTTAAAGAAATGGAAGAAAAGAAAAACAAAAAAAAATGCAAGAAATGGAGGAAAAGACAAATCAAAAAATGTAGGAAATCAACAAATCTCTTAAAGAAACCAAGGAAAGCCAAGGGAAAAAAAACAAGCAAACAGGTGAAGGAAGCAATTCAAAAAGTTCAAGACTTGAAAACCAAAAACAGCAGCAATAAAGCAAACATAAATTGAGGGAATGCTGGAAGTAGAAAATCTGGATAAACATCCAGGAACTACAGATGCAAGCATAATGAACAGAATACAAGGAATGGAAGAGAGAATCTCAGGTGTTGAAGTTAAATTAGATAAAACAGATTCATCGACCAAAGATATTGTTAAGTCCAACAAATCCTTAACACAAAATATCCAGGATATATAGGGCACTGTGAAAATACCAAAACTAAGAATAATAGATATAGAAGAAGGCAAAGAAGACCAGGTCAAATGTACAGAAAACATATTAAAAATATCATAGAAGAAAACTTTCCCAACCTAAAGAATGACATGCCTATGAAAGGACAAGAAGACTACAGAATACCAAATAGACTGGACCAAAAAAATGTCCACTGCCACAGAAAAATCAAAACAAAAACATATAGAATAAAGAAAGAATACTACGAGCTACAAAGGAAAAAGGCCTAGTAACATGTAAAGGCAGAACTATCAGAATTACATCTGACTTTTCAATGGAAACTCTGAAAGCCAGAAGGTCCAGGATGTATGTTCTATAAACACTAAGAGACTGCAAATGCCAGCCAAGACTACTATACCCAGCAAAGCCTTTAACAAGTATAAATGCAGAACACAAGATATTTGATGAAAAAACAAGATTTAAATAATACATATCCACAAATGCAGGCCTACAGAAAACACTGAAAGGAAAATTCCAACCCAAGGAAGTTACCTACACTCACAAAAACATAGACAATAGATAACAAGAGCCAAAAAAGGAAAACACAAACAATATCACCACTACAACTAAATCTAAAACTAACAAGAATCAGCAATCAATGGTCATTAATATCCCTTAATATCAATGGTCTTAATTCACCTATAAAAAGACACAGGCTAACAGAATGGATACTGATGCATACAAGAAAGGAACCTCAACTTCAAATACAGATGTTACCTCAGAGTAAAATGATTGGGAAAAGATTTTCCAATCAAATGGACCTAAGAAATAAGCTGGTATATCTATCCTAATATCTAACAAATTAGACTTCAAAGTAAAATTGATCAAAAGAGGTGAAGATGTTCATTTCATATTTGTCACAGGAAAAAAATATCCATCAAGATGAATCTCTATCCTCAACATCTATGCTACAAATACAAAGACACCAACATTCCCAAAAGAAACATTACCAAACCTTAAATCACACATAAAACCCCACATACTTATAGTGGGAGACTTCATCACCCCCTCTATCACTGGACAGGACCACCAGACAGAAACTTAACATAGAAAGAAAAGAACTAACAGAAGTTATGACTCAGCTGGGTATAACATACATCTATAGAACATTCACCCAAACACAAAAGAATATACCTTCTCCAAACACTTATTCAAACTAACCAAAAGGCAGAGAGATAATATACAATTTAACAAAATCAAAAACAAAAAGGGTGACATAACAATGGATGCTGAGGAAATCAAGAGAATCATGAGGTTATACTTTGAAAGCCTGCACTTCACAAAATCATAAATTTTAAAGGGAATGGACAACTTTTCAAATAGGTATCACTTAGAAAACTTTATTCAAGAACAGAAAAGCAATATAAATAGACCTATAAACAGTAATGAAACAGAAACAACCATAAAAAGTCCCCCAACCAAAAAAATCCCAGTGCCATATTGTTTCAGTGCAGAATTCTACCAGAAATTCAAAGATGAGTTAATACCAATACTCCTCAAAATCTTCCACACAATAGAAGCAGAAGGGTCATTGCCAAACTCTTTTTACTAAGCAACAATTACCTTGGTAGCCAAACAACAGAAGACACAACTAAGAAACAAAACTACAGACCAATCTCCTTCAAGAATATTGATGAAAAAATACTCAATAAAATACTGACAAATCAAATCCCAGAATACATCAGAAAAATCATCCACCGTGGTCAATTAGGCTTCATCCCAGAAATGCAAGGATGGATCAACATACAAAAATCAGTCAATGTAATCCACCATATAAACAAACTGAAAAAGAAAAATGTCATGATCATCTCACTAGTTGCTGAAAAAGCCTTTGACAAAATCCAACACCGCTTCATGCTAAAGATCTTGGGGATCAATGATAAAAGTAACATAGGTAAACATAATAAAAGCAATATACAGCATGCAAACAGCCAACATAGAGAGGATCTAAATAGAGAGGATCTCAGTGCAATTCCTCTAAAATCAAGAACAAGACAATGCTGTACACTCTCTCCATATCTCTTCAACATTGTACTTGAAGTTACAGCTAGAGCAATCAGCCAACAAAAGTACAAAGGTATACAAATTGGAAAGGAAGAAGCCAATCTTTTACTATTTGCAGGTGATATGGCAGTTTATATAAGTGACCTGAAAAATTCTAACAGGGAACACCTACAGCTGATAAACACCTTCAGCAAAGTGGAAGAATACAAGATTAACTAAAAAATAATAAATCAGTAGCCCTACTATATAAATATAATTAATATGCTTAGTAAGAAATAAGAGAAACATCACCCCTCACAATATGCACAAACAGCATAAAATATCTTGAGGTAATGCTAATCAAACAAGTGAAAGGCCTGTATAACAAGAACTTTGAATCTTTACAAAAAGATACCAGAAAATGGAAAGACCTCCCATGCTCTTGGATAGGTAGGATCAACATATGAAAAATGGCAATCTTGCCAAAAGCAATCACAGATTCAATGCAATACCCATCATAATTCTTCACAACTCTTGAGAAAGACATTTCTCAACTTTATATGGAAAAACAAAAGACCCAGGATGGCCAAAACAACCCTGTATAAAGGAACTTTTGGAGTCATCATTCAAGTTGTACTATAGAGCCATAGACTGAAAAGAGTTTGGTATTGGTACAAGAACAGACAGGTAGACCCATGGAATTGAACTGAAAACCCTGATATTAATCCACACAGCTATGTACATCTGATTTTTGACAAAGAAGCTAAAATTATACAATGGAAAAAAGAAAGCATCTTCAACAAATGGTGCTGGCATAACTGGATGGTGACATGTAGAAGACTGCAGATAGATCCATATCTATTTCTACTCCCAAAATTTAAGTCTGAATGGATCAAATACCTCAACATTAATCCAGCCACACTGAACCTCTTAGAAGAGAAAGTAGGTGGTACCCTTGAACTCATTGCCATAAGCAACCACTTCCTGAACCTAATACCAGTAGCACAGAGCCTGAGATTGACAATTAATAAATGGGACCTCTTGAAACTGAGAAGCTTCTGTAAAGAAAAGACACTGTCAAAAAGACCAAATGGCTCAGTACAGAATGGGTAAAGACCTTCACCAATGCCACATCTGACAGTGGCTGATTTCCAAAATGTACAAAGATCTCAAGAAACTAAACTTCCTAATACTAAATAATCCAATTAAATAATGAGGTACATATCTAAATAGAGAATTCTCAATAGAGGAATCTAAAATGGCTGAAAGACACATAAGAAAGTGCTTAACATCCCTATCCATCAAGGAAATGCAAATCAAACCAACACTGAGATATAACATCTTGTTCCTGATTGAATGGAAAACTCAAAAACACCAACTACAGTTTATGCTGGAGAGGATGTGAAGAAAGGTGATCTCTCCTCCATTGCTGGTGGGAGTGCAAACTTGTGCAGCCACTTTGGAAATCAGTATGGCAGTTTCTCAGGAATGTGGAAATCAGTCTACCTCAAGATCTAGCAATCCAACTCTTAGGCATATACCTAAAGGATACACATTCGTACAACAAGGACATCTGTTCAATTGTGTTAATAGCAGATTTGTTTGTAGTAGTCAGGACCTGAAAGCAACCTAGATGTCCTTCACTTGACAAATAGAGAAATAAAATGTGGTACACTTACACAATAGATTACTAGTCACTGGAAAAAGATGACTTCTTGAAGTTCATAGGAACTTGGTGGAACTAGAAAAATCCATCGGGAGTGAGGTAAACCAGACACAGGAAGACAAACATGTATTACTCACTCAAAAGTGATATTAGACACAGAGCAAAGGATAACCAGCTGACAATCTGCAAACCCAGAGAAGCTAGGAAACAAAATGGACCCTATGAGGGACATACAAGGACCACTGAGAAAGGGAAAGGGACAAGATCTACTCAGTAAATTGGAAGCAGGGAGTGGGGGAAGGTAGGAGAAAGAGGAAGTGTAAGGGGAGGAGGTAGAAGAACATGACGGATCAGGAAGGTTGAGTTGGGGGTAGAACAGGGAAGAAGAGCAAGGAAGGAGATACCTATATAGAGGGAATCATTATAGGCTTAACAAGAAACCAGGCACTAGGGAAATCTCTAAGAATTCACAAGGATGACCCAAACTAAAAATCTAAGCAATAGTGCAGAGGCTAACTTGAATGCACTTCCCCTATAATGAGGTTGATGACTACCTTAAGTGCCACCATAGAGCCTTCAAATAGTAGCTAATGGAAGCAGAATTGGAGACTCACAGCTAATCTCTTAGCCAAACTCTTGGAATTCAGTTGTAGATAGGGAAGGATGATGAGCAAAGGAGTCAAGACCATGTTGGGGAAATCCACAGAAACATGTGATCTGAATAAATGGGAGCTCATGGATCCAAGTCTGACAGCTGGGTATGCAACATAAGATTGAACCAAGCCTCCTGTACAAGGGTGTCAGTTGGAGGGCTTGGGCAGTCTTTAGGACCTCTGGCAGTGAAACTGGTATTCACCCCTAGTGCATGAACTGGCTTTTTGAAGTCCAGTACCTATGGAGGGATACTCTCTCAACTTAGATACATGGGAGAAGTCCTAGGTCCTATCCCAAAATGATGTGACAGACTTTGATGATCCCCCATGTGAGGCTTTACCCTCTGTGAGGAATGGATGGAGGGTGAGATGGGAAGATGGTGGGGGGAATGGTAGGACAGGAGGGAGAAGGTACTGGGATTGTATGTAAACTAAGATTGTTTTTAATTTAAATAAGAATTAATCAAAATAGAAAAATACACTTGCATGGGACATTATATTTTATATACAATAATTCTGTGATACCCTGTAACGATACTTATTTCTGCCAGCCACCTGAGTTCTACTGCCATATTAGGACCCCCAAATAACACACAGAGATTAATATTAGTTATAATGCTGCTGGAAAATGGCTAGGATTTCTTATTTGCTACATCTGTCTTAAGTATAAACCATAACCATTAATCTATATATTTTATAAAGACATCTTATTGAGGATGCTAGCAGCATGAGTCCTCTCATCCCTGGGGAATCACATGGCCACTATGTAAATGAGGAAGCTGCTCTTTAAAGGAGTTGAGGCAGTGTGTCTCTTAAAGCCTGGGAAACATTGCTCATCCAAGAAAATGCTGTTGTCAAGAAACTGTGCTTGCCTCTGTTCTTTTTGTTTCTGAAATCCGTTTTTAAGTTTTTGTTAAGTTTTTATGTGGAAGTTCATAAAAACACATGGGCACAATTTGCAATGATGACTCTTTCTGCCAGCTGCCTGAGTTCTGCTGCCATGTTAGGGCCCCCAAATAACACACAGAGTCTTATATTAGTTGCAATGCTGCTGGACAATGACTAAGATTTCTTATTTTCTAGCTCTGTCTTAAGTATAAACCATAACCATTCATCTATATATTTATAAAGACTTATTGATAATGCTAGTGGCATGCATCCCCGGGGAACACTTGACCACTCTCCGCTTTACTACACTTCCCAGAATCCTCCTTGACTCCTAGTTCCACCTATTTTGCTTCCCTTTAGCCAATAGTGCTTTATTTATGAACCAATAAGATAAACTTATACACAGAAGGACTTTCCCCATCAATACCCTTGAACAAGAATATGGTCTTTCTGTTGGTTGTTTTGTCTAAAGGGCCCTTTCAACATCTCCTTTACATAGGGAACTCAAGACTTTGAATTTTTGTTTTGAGGCAGTTTGGAGAAATAATTTGAAAGCAATCTTCAGCATCAAGAAATTTGTTTGAGTCACACTTTTATGCTCAAGCAGCTGAAAAATCTATCTACATCACTTAATTTTACCTCAGTTTTATCTTTCATGAGGTATAAAAAATAATAGTTCCTGTCTAATCAAGTTTGTGTGATCACTATTGCATTCAGTTGAAGCATTCCATAGAGTATCTCTTAACACAAGAAACATCCAGTACTTTTCATCTTGCTACTATTAGCTAAGCTAATGTGGGTTATCATTTGTTTGATATTTGATGTGCGCTAACTTGGGGATAATCTTAGCAAAGATATTTCTATCAAATGCTCCTTTCCTAGCTTAGTTACCATTTTCAAATAGGAAAACATGGGATTCTTCCAGTTACTGAAGATAGGTTTCTCTTGTTCTCCATTGCCTTTAGTGCTTCACTTTGCCTGGCAACCAGAAATGAAAGAGTGTCAGGAGGTGTCTCATTTTCTGGTGTCCTTAGTGTAACTTTGACTGTAGCTATTTGATGTTTTTCAACTTCTGTGTCATGCCTTTTTTGAACATTGTGTGGCCTGTGGCTTCTAAACCTCTTTCTCTTTAAGGCATGTTACATTTCTTCCTACTGTTTTTGGTTACAATGTAAAAAACATGTTCCATTTCTTTGATTAAATTAAACCAACCTGTGGTCAAGAGGCTGAGTTAGCAACTACTGACAGGAAGTGGTAGTGAGGAAACAGGTGTAGCAAGCATTCCTCAGTGTGAGCAGGGCAAAAGGTCTGGTGGGTCTCCTGGCTTTGTAAGACTTTGGGAGACTAGAGCAAGGAGACAAGGTTAACTACTTGAGATTCAGCCTCTTTGAGCTAGCAGAATTTCACTTCAGCCTTTGAATCCTTAGTTCTATAGAGGGGTGTAGATCTAGATAAAAGTTTCCCTTAATGGCTTTGAGAGAGTTGGTATGTGAGGGAACAAAATTCAGCAGGCTGAAGCCCTTGTGGCTGAACCACTGTTGGTAGCAGCAGAGTTGCAGTTACTGATTAGGATAGCAGTTGCTTAAGGGGAAGCAACTGAATTGGATGAAAAATGTTTCTCCCCAGATCTTTTGAGTCTCAAAATATTGCCAAAGCTAATATGAGGCAGATCTGGTAAAAATCACTTGGTGTACTCCACAATTAGTGTGATAAGCTCAGGGCCACCATTGCATCTAATTATTTTTACTTTATCCATATGAATAGTTGCCTGAATCTGTGAGCATAGCCCATGCATTCAGAGATCAGAATTAGGAATCATGAAGTCCATGGAAGTAAGGTTTACAGGGGAATGTGAGCTGCTGTATGATCACTGCGAATCTAATAGATTCACCACCAAGAGCACTGATTCCTGAACTGGTGAGTCTAGATACATCCAGTTCCCTCACACTGCATTAAACAATCAATTTCTGATTAGAGCTAATGCAGATGTATTGCACTAATTAGATCTTAGAGGGATGTTCCTTTTACTTAGCTTTGTCATTGACTTGTTTTTAATTTAACAATGTAAATTAGTATAAGCAATATGAGGATACATAAAAATCACCATGACAAGCTGAATTGGAAGAGACATTATTGTTATAAAAATACCATTTTTTTTAGTATGCAGTATCTCAGGGTCCCAATATTTGTTTTCAAAATTTATTTCATTTTAATGAAATAAATAAGATATTTAAAGGACTATTTTGGCTCTCATAACTTACCACATCAAACTTTTGAGGAAACCAAAGAATCTAGGCCTGTGTCTATAAAGCACAATAGACAGAAACACATGGGAACCAATTGCAGACTTTGGGGGCAAGAACAGTACTTTTTCTTTGTCCCATCTTCCTGTTAAAAACATGTAGATAAGGCAAACCCAGGATCATGCTTATCTACTTCAGAACCCTTATGGGTTGCACAATCCCAAGTGGCCAGCCCAAATCAAATATAAACCCTTGAAATAAATCAATAGAAATTTAAGGTAGAAGTAGATACATCAATTCAGATACATCAATTCAAATACTACAGCAAATTTATTGAAGTTTGGTGGTAGACAATGTGTATGATTTTCAACCAATGAGTGATTTAAGACTTATTATTTGAAAATGGAAAGGCAATATTTCTTCAAGGTTCATGGAGAGCTACAGCCTGGAAGGTGAAATATTTATTTGGCACCTTGGATGGGGTGAGTTTCAATAATCTTCTTGGTAATGGAATGTCCTATCAGTATTCTAACCCATGTCTATGCATTATAATCATGGGACATTGAGTCTGTCATGTCACACTATCTTCATTTCAAAGGGTTTCCAAGGCTGATAGTATGTTTGTTGTGAAGTCAGTGAAGAATTGGCTGGCTTCTGTGATGGAGCATATTAGGGTACAAGTACTTAACCATGTGTATTTAAGTCTTGACACCATGTACATGAAGAAGTTTGTAATATGTCAATGATCTAGGTACTTTGAAGCAGAATATTAAATTGATAAAATAATAATGTATAAGTAATAGTGAATTGGAAAATGTATTGTACATTTTCAAAGTCACATTAATTCTATACAATATTCAGGGCTTCTTATTTACAAATTGAAAATTGAGAACATTTCATGAAACATTATAGTTTTGAATGGTTAGAATTTCAAAGATACACATTTATTTGTATTATAGAATAACTTGCATTGTAGGGAAATTATGTGCACAAATACTTCAGAGATATGAAGTATTAACTAAGTAGTCAAATTGTTGCTTTCTTATCTCCATTTGCTAAACACTCCAGTTGACCAAATTTCATAGTTGTTCTATTAGTTATTTTTCTATTGCTGTTACAAAAAAACTTTACAAAAAAGAAACACGGAAGATAATGTTTATTCTGGGTAAGAATAGGGCATTTAGTACATCACAAAGGGGAAGGCATGACTCAGGAATGTGACTGCCATTCAAGAACCTGACTGATCACACAAAAGGAAGGAGGGAAGCTGGGAGAGACAAGGGGGGATGGAGGAATACAGAGAGGAAAGTAGGGAGGGAAAGATAGAGGGCAGAGATGAGAGAGCAAGAGAATAAAGATGAGAGAATAGAGGTAACAAAATGAAACCACCCTATAAAACATCAAAGCCCACTCATGAATGGCTCTACCTCCTAATGTTTCTCCACCTTTCCCCAAAATTTCTGTCACCTGGGAACAGGGTGTTACAGCACAAAAACCTATAGGAACCTTTAATATTCAAACTTCAATATGTTTGGATGTGTTTGTGCCACTGCTCACATTTGCTTATTCCCTCTTTAAATTGCATTCCAAAGACTTTGATATTTTCATCTTTGAATAGGAAGATTTCTCATCATTATTTGCCTAGTTTGAGAATGAAGGTTCTACTTTTGTTTTCTTTCTGTATTGCTTCCTTTTAAAGATTTTAGATGATAATTCTAAAGCTTAAGCATAAACTAATTACATATGTTTATGTAACTACAAAATAAAAACAAAGCCTTTAAGATGAATTATGAAAAATGTAACATTTAGAACATAGCATGACATATATATATATATATATATATATATATATATATATGTATGTATAATGTATGTATAATATATATGTATAATGTTATGTCTTAAATATATACATATATAATGAAAAATAATACAATACATAAAACCTACCAGATTCCTCCTAAAAGGACACATGCTGAGAAAATTTTATTACAATTTATCAGGAAATAGTTAGCACAATAGCACAATATCTGTAATGTCATGTGCGTGTTATCCATATTATAGCCTTAATTTTTAATATAATAATATTTAGGACAATGTTAAAGAAACAACATGTTATGTAGTTTCATAATAATAAATACTTATAATAATTTGAGGCCTCATTATAAATATTTAAGAGATTTGTTAATGTTAAAACTGATATGATTAGTTTTACAATTTTAATTTTATTAAATGTTGATTCTTGGATAAAATGAAAGATTGCTACAAATGTTTATTAAGAACGTGAGTATATTTCCTAACAAGAATTATACATTTAAATGATCATAATAACATTTATATTTGATGTTTTATTTTGCTTTGCAAATCTGTAATTATACCTCAAGCACTGAACCTAACTTAGCACTAATGTATTTAAAGAAAGATCTTTATGAATTGTAGAAGTAGAAGATTAATATGAGAACATTTATTTCCTAGTACTTTAAATAATGGTAGAAGACAAATGAAAGGAAGGGAATTAAAGACTTTTAAGTTCTTATGGGTCAGAAAAATAATGTCTTCACTGAATGTTTTCAAATATGATCAAAGGTCTTTCCAAATAGGGAGGGATGTGAAATAATAACTGTATCGATGCTGTTTGTTTGCTCAGTGTGTTCCCTCTATACTCAGGAGGAAGGCAAAAGTTTTCCCTTTTTCCACTGATATCCAAATAGAGGCTGAGTCTTAGCTAGAAAAATATGACAAAAGAATCATATTTAAGTGCTACAAAAGAGAAGTCAAAATATTCTTATTCACAGGAGTTATCATACACATAAGGGACCCTTAAAATTCTACCAGAAAATAGAGCTGATAAATATTTTCATCATAGTGGCAGACTAAAAATCCAACACAAAAAATGAGTAGCCCTACTATGTATGAATGACAAACAGTCTCATAAACAAATTAGAGAAACAATTCCATTAACAGTGTTATTGAGACTTTGGTATAAACCTAAGAAAAGGAAGTGAAGAGGTGTTTACAATGAAAAATTTAAAATACTAAAGAAATAACTTGAGGAAGACACTAGAATGTGGAAAGACATCTCCCAAACCTTATCAATCAGAGGAATTGTTATTGTGAAAATTTCCATACTGGGTTGGTGTTTACATTTCTCCTTTAAGAGTGAGCAAAGTTTTTCCTATATGAAATGAGCTAGAACTTAATGGTGACAGCTCTATGTAGGCATCAGCTAGACTTCTCCATGTTCAGTGAGTTGTATAAAGTTTTGTCCTCAGAAAGGGGGCATGCTATCAGTGTTTTTAGGGCAATTTGTAATATTGGCAACAGCATACATGGTTTGAGGCTCTTCTGGAACCACTTTGACCAACAACTGAATCATATGGAACCCAATTTTGTTGAGACAGGAGATGGCCATTTGGAGCTTTGTCTCCTATATTATTTGACCACTTCATTTACATCTTCTTCATCTATGTAACTTAAGGAATTTCAACTATATTAAGTTTCCATGTTACCTCTCAAGTGGCTCTTAATTTTAGCTATTTCTATCTGTATTATCTCCCTTGTCTCCTTTTTCATCCCTCTCCTGTTTGATCTTCCCATTCCAGTCCCCTTTGGCCATCCATCCATAACTATGTATTCTATTTACTATTCCTAGGAAGATCCATTTATTCCCAATAGTTATCTACTCTATACTTAACCTATGTGGTTCTACAGACTGTAGATTGCTTATCAATGACTTAACAGTAAATATCTATATAAGTAAATACATATATTTGTCTATCTGGTGTTGGGTTACCCCATTAAGCAATATTTTTCTAGTTACATCAATTTGCTACAAATATCATGATTTCATTTTTTAAACATTTAAGCATTTTAAATATTGCATTGACTAAATGCACCACATTTTAAAAATCTATTCTTCTGCCGGGCGTTGGTGGCACACGCCTTTAATCTCAGCACTCGGGAGGCAGAGGCAGCCTGGTCTCCAGAGCAAGTGCTGGGATAGGCTCCAAAGAAACACAGAGAAACCCTGTCCTGAAAAACAAAAAGAAATCTATTCTGTTGAGGTACACCTAAGATGTTTCTAATTTTTGGCTATTATGAATAGAGCAGAAAAGAACATGGTTGAACAGTGTCTCTATAGTAACATGTGGGGAGGAACTGGTGGAATAGAAGGAGGAGACACTTAGCTATTGTTTAGAATTCTAGTTGGGGTCATCTTTGTGTATATCTGTACAATCCCATAGAGGCAGATTTCTCTTTAAACCTATAATGGCTCCCTCTATTGATGTGTCTCTTGTCTTGCTCCCCTCTATCTCCATACTTGATCTTCCTGATCCCTCATTTTCTCCTCCCCCACTCTTCTCCCCTCCTCTTTCTCCTACCTCCTTCCCCATCCCTCATGCTCCCATTTTGTTCAGGAGCTCTTTTCCTTTTCCCCTTCACCATGGGACCTTGTATGTCTCTCATATGTTCCTCTTTGTTTCCTAGCTTCTCTGGATTTTAGTCTGGTAATCCTTTACTCTGTGTCTAATATCTGTATATGAGTGAGAACATACCATGATTTTCTATTTGTGACTGGGTTACATCACTTAGGATGGTTTCTTCTAGTTTCATCCATTTGCCTGAGATTTTCAAGATTTCATTGTCTTTTGTTTTTGTTTTTTTTTTTTCCACTGAGTGGTACTCCATTGTGTAAATGTACCACATTTTCTTTATCTATTCTTTGGTTGAGCAGTATCTATGTTGCTTCCAGGTTCTGGCTATTACATATAATGCTCCTATGAACATAGTTGAACAGATGTCCTTGTTGTATGGATGTGCATCCTTTGGGTATGTGCCTAAGAGTGGTATTGCTGAATTTTGTGGTAAACTGATTCCCATTTTCCAGAGAAAACTCCATATTGATTTTCAAAGTAGCTGTAAAAGTTTTCACTCCCACCAGCATTGGGAAAGCATTCCCCTTTCTCCACATCCTCTCCAGCATAAATTGTTGGTGTTTCTGATTTCAGCCATTCTGACATGTGTAAGATGCTATTTCAGAGTTGTTTTGATTTGCATTTCCCTGATGGGTAAGGATGTTGAGCAATTTCTTAAGTGTCTTTCTGCCATTTTAGATTCCTCTTTTGAGAATTCTATATTTAGTACTGTAACCCACTTTTTAATTGAATTATTTGGTGTTTTGTGACTAGTTTATAGAGTTCTTTGTATATTTTGTAAATCAGCCCTCTGTCAGATGTGGGCTTGGTGAAGATCTTTTCCCATTCTGTCAGCTACCGTTTTGTCTCATTGATTGTGCCTTTTGCTTTACAGAAGCTTCTCAGTTTCAGGAGGACCCATTTATTAGTGCCCTTCCCCTATAATGAGGGTAATTGCTACCTTAAATGCCACCCAAGAGCCTTCATCCAACAGCTGATGGAAGCAGAAGCAGAGACCCACAGCTAAGCATTGAGCCAAATTCCTGGAATCCAGTTGTAGATGGAGATATGTTTTATAGCTTATCTCTCTGGGCACTGTTCCCCAATCTTCTGGTCGAATTCTTACTTAGGAAAACTTGAAACTTTGTGTTTCCATTGTTTTTCACCCAAAGGAATGCCCTTTTGACCAATGAGATCTAACTCTTGTAATTTTCTTTATTATGGCTTCAATAACTTTGGTACCCAAATGACACAAAGACACAGCTAAGAAAGAGATCTACAGACCAATATCCATCATGAACACTGATGCTAAAATACTCAATAAAATACTGGCAGATAAAATCCAACACCATGATCAAGAAAAATCATCCACCATGATCAAGTAGGCTACATCCCAGGTATGCAGAGATGGAAAAATATACGAAAATCCATCAATGTAATCCACCATATAAACCATATAAACTGAGAAAGAAAAATCACATGATCATTTCACCACATGCTGAAAAAGCCTTTGACAAAATCCAACACCGCTTCATGATAAAAGTCATGGAGAGATCGGGGATAACAGGAACATACCTCAACATAATAAAAGCAATATACAACAAACCAACAGCCAAATAAAAAATAAATGGAGAAAAACTCAAAATAATTCCCCTAAAATCCAGGAGAAAACAAGGCTGTCCACTCTCTCCATACAAATTTAATATTGTACTTGAATTTCTAGCTAAAGCAATAAGACAACAAAAGGAAATCAAGGGGAGACAAATTGGAAAAGAAGAAATCGAACTTTAACTATTTGCAGATGATATGATAGTGACTGAACACAAGTGACTGAAAAAACTCTACCAGGGAACACCCATATCTGATAAACACCTTCAGCAAACTGAGAGGATACAACATTAACTCAAAAACATCAGTAGCCCTACTATATACAGAAGATAAATGGGCTGAGAAAGAAATCAGAGAAACTTCACCCTTTACAATTGCCACAAACAACATAAAATACCTTGTGGTAAGGCTAACCAAACAAGTGAAAGACCTGTATAACAAGAACTTTGAGTCTTTAAAGAAGAAACTAAAGAATATACCAGAAAATGGAAAGATCTCCCATGCTCTTGGATAGGTAGGATCAACATAATAAAAATGGCAATCTTGCCAAAAGTAATCTACAGATCCAATGCAATCTCCATCAAAATCCCATCACAATTCTTCACAGACCTTAAAATTTCTCAAATTTATATGGAAATTAAAGACCCAGGATAGCAAAAAACAAACCTGTACAATAAAGAAACTTCTGAACTCATCCCTGAGTTCAATCTCTATTATAGAGCTATAGTGCTGAAAACAGCTTGGTATTGGCATAAAAATAGACTGATAGACCAATAGAATAGAATTGAAAACCCTGATATTAACCCACACACCTATGAACACCTGATTTTTGACAAACAATCCAAATTTATACGATGGAAAAAAAGAGAACATCTTCAACAAATGGTGCTGGCATAACTGGATGCTGGCATAGAGAAGACTGCAGATAGATCCATATCTATCACCATGCAAAAACATAAGTCTAAATGGATGAAATACTGGAACATAAATCCAGCCAAACTGAATCTCTTAGAAGACAAGGTAAGTGGTACCCACAAACGAATTGGTACAGGAGACTGCTTCCTGAACATAACAGTATTGGCATAGAAACTAAGATCTACAATTAATAAATGGGACCTCCTGAAACTCAGAAGCTTCTGTAAAAGAAAGGACAGAGTCAACAAGACAAAACAGCAGCCCACAGAATGGGAAAAGATTTTCACCAACCCCATATCTGACATTGGGTTGAATCACAAATATACAAAGAACTCATGAAGCTAGTCACCAAAACACCAAACAATCCAGTTAAAAAGTGGAGTACAGAACTAAATAGAGAATTATCAATAGATCAATCTAAAATGGCTGATAGACACATAAGAAAGTTTTCAACATCCTTAGCCATCAGGGAAATGCAAATCAAAAAAACTCCAAGATACCATCTTACACCTGTTAGAATGGCTAAAATCAAAAATACAAATGACAGTTTATGCTGTAGAGATTGTGGAGAAAGGGGAACACTCCCCCACTGCTGGTGGGAGTGCCAACTCATACAGCCACTTCGGAAATCAGTATGGCATTTCCTCTGGAAAATGTGAATCAGTCTACCGAAAGATTCAGCAATTCCACTCTGAAGCATATACTCAAAAGATGCACATTCATACAACAAGGACATTTGTTCAACTATGTACATTATTTGTAATAGCCAGAACCTGGAAGCCACCTAGATGCCCCTCCACTATGTAGTATACAATGATGTATTACATAGCAAAAAAAAAAAAAAAAAGAAGTCTTGAAACTCACAGGCAAATGGATGGAACTAGACGAAACCATCCTAAGTGAAGGAAACCAGTCACAAAAAGTCAAAAATGGTATGCACTCACTCTATATATGGATTTTAGACATAGAGCAAAGGAGTATCAGCCTACAATCCACACCTCCAGAGAAGCTAGGAAATAAAGAGGACCCTACATATATGGTCCTATGGAGAAGGGGAAAGGGACAAGATCTGCTGAGCTAATTGGGAGCATGGAGGGAAGGGAGAGGGAGTTAGAAGAAAGACAAGTTAAAAAGAGGAGTGTAGAGGAGGGCAGGAGAGAGCAGGAAGATCAAGTCAGGGGGAGAATAGAGGAGAGCAAGAAAAGAGATGCCATAATAGGGGGAGCCATTATAGATTTAAAGAGAAATCTGGCCCTAGGTAAATGTCCAGAGATCTACAGTGTTTACCCCAACTAACAATCTAAGCAATATATGAGAGATCCCCTTAAATGCCCTTCTCCCATAATGAGATTGATGATTACCTTATATGCCATCCTATAAACTTCATCTAGTAGCTGATGGAAAAAGAAGCAGACACACACAGCTAAACACTGAACTGAACTCTTGGAATCCAGTTGCAGAGAGGTAGGAGGGATGAGCAAATGAGTCAAGATCAGGGTGGAGAAACCCACAGAAACAGCTGAGCTGAACAACGGGTTGCTCATGGACTCCAGACTGATAGCTGGGAAATCAGCATAGGACTGTTCCAGATGCCCTGAAATGGATGTCAGTTTGGTGGTCTGGATAATCTATGAGGCCTCTGGTAGTGGGTCAGAATTTATCCCTAGTACATGAATGGACTTTGGGAGCCCAATCCACATAGAGATATATTCTCTCAGCCTAGACACATGAGGGATGGCTAGGCCCTGCTCATAATGATATGACAGACTTTAAAGTTTTCCCCATGGAAGGCATCACTCTCCCAGGGGAGCAGATAGGGGATAAGAAAGGAGTCCTTAGGGGGCAGTTGAGGAGGGGAGGGAGAGGGAAATAAGATTGATTTGTAAAAGAAGCTTATTTCTAATTTAAATTTTAAAAAAGGAAAAAAAAATTAAGCAAGGGAATCAAGAAGTAGGTAGAACTGGAACAGAGAATTTGAACTATAGAATTTGAACTTACAAACTAGGAAATTATAAACAATAAAGAAAAGAGAATTAGAAATGAAGAAGCATAAAAGAAAATGGCCCTCAGAGTGTTCATGAAAGTATTTTAGAAATGTTTCAATCCTTGTTCTTGAGAAGCATTTTCTGATTTACCCTGAGTAATGTTCAGAGAGCTGGACTTTCACACAGCTACAAATATCAGAATTAACAGACACAAGATGGTAAACCAAATGTTTGCTTTTTTCTAAACCTTTTTTAAAGGAAAGGATTTGAAATATCTATATATATAGAAGCCAAACACACTTGCTCAAAAGACTTACACAAGTAGGAGCTGAAGAATACCATAAACACAGTATAATCTAAGTGAAAAATGAGGAGACACACAAGCATATTAAATTCTGTTCCTGTAAATGAAAGAATACAGGAGTAGACGATGGAATAGTGGAAATATTCAGATTATAGCCACCAGTGGCAATGATCATGAAGTTAGAAACAACTAAGCAACATAGAAAACCAAGAGACAAGTCAGATATGGGTGGGGGAGGGGAGATAATTTCCACAATGGAAGGACATAAGTTATAGATTCTTAAGGATTTTCTAACAAAATTAACCAAAGTAATACACTTATAGCAATGACAAAATCAAGAGAAAAATTTCAAAACACTGAGAATAAAGAAATATTTCATAAGAAGAAAGTCAGACTGGTAGTTAACTCTTGAACAGAAACCATGGAAACGAGGATACATAAAAAATGAGCTATGAACTCTCCATCCAAAATATATTCCTGATCTGCAAAGACTCTGCCATTATGATGGAAATGTAAAAGCAGGGCCTTAAAGAGAACATAAAGTGACTGCAGAAGTAGTGCCTTCAAGACAGAAAACAATAGAGAAAAATGCTTTGGAAAGTTAGGGAGTAAATCCTGGCAAATGCCAATTGTATACCATAACAGTAATTTTGAATGTATCTAAAAAGCAACATGGAATTAAGATTAATTGTGCAATTAAAATATTAGTTGGAATACTAAGTGGTTCTTAAGTTGTCTAAAAGCCTTTAGGTACAGAGGAACAGTATACCCAGAATATGTTAAATATTAGGATTTAGTAAATTGAAGTTTGCAGTTTTACATTCATACTTAACTTAAAGTATTTATTTGTATTATATGTCCTAAAAACTATGTGAACATCCTCTTTGACATGTAAACACAGGAATTTTGCAATAAATTCCAGAGATAAATATAACCATAAATATATGGTTAAATTCTGGTAGGTGTCTAAATTTTCTTACATAGGAATATTTGTTTAAGATGAGCAAGTACAGAGAAGAAATGATTCTTATACATACATCACATAGTTTCTTCAAAAAATCCCTGCATAGAAATATAAAAGTAGTATATTTGAATAATGATTAGATTTTAAAATGTGATTTATAATTATAGTTTTTTTCTTTTTCTATTTTTCTTAGAAATTATGGGATCATTTATAATTACACCAGTTCCTCAGGAAAGCATGAATACATACATATTTTTCAAAATAATTAAACATTTTTCTTTATGTTAGACAATATTCTACTGATAACTTTTGAACATATATTAATTATTCCCTCTATTCCTTTGTGATAATGATAAAATAATCAGCCTCCTATTATTAGAAATTAATCCTGGGTTTACTGTGTTCTATTGAAAAATTAAATGAGGATTTTTTAATAGTAATACTATAGTTTAAAAATATAAAATTTTCTCTCTGTGTCCCCAGCAGTCCCAGTCCCTCAGGCTCTTCCCAGATTTAGCCTCCAGGCCTCTCTGTCCATGACTCCTGTGCATCTCAAAGATCATCCTCTCCTGACCTCCCAGAAATCAGCACCTAGACATTTGATCACCCCTGAGCCAAGAACCTTGACACCAGAAATAAAACAAAATGACACCCAGGACACTATTCTTCCACTAGAGCCCAGCTGTCCTCTTAGCAGAACAGGCCCTGGATTTACTAACATAGCTGCAACACAAGAAAAAAAGACCTTAAAACAGACTATATGAAGTTGATTGAAGTCCCTAAAGAAGAAATAAATAAATCCATTAAAGAAAACCTAAACAAATGAAGAAAATGAATACATCCCTTAATGATATGACAGATTTTGTAGATTCCCATGGAAGGCCTCACCCTCCCTGGGCAGCAGAAATGGGATGGGATAGTGTTTGGTGGGGGACAGGTGAGGAGTGGAGGGAGAGGGAACTGGGATTAGCATGTAAAATAAGCTTGTTTCTAATTTAAATTTAAAATTACTATAAAGCAAATAGATGAAGAAAGACAGGAGAACACAAATGCTTGGAGTAAATGAATTAATCCCTTAGAAAATTAGCTCTGTGAGTTCCTATGAGCCAATGTTAGTCATTTCTGTGGGTTTTCTTGTGATTTCCTTGACCTCTCTGTATTCTATAATCCTTCCTTCCTCTGTTAACAGGGTTCCCCAAGCTTGGGCCAATTCTTGGCTGTGCGTCTCTCTATTTGTTTTCCTCAGTTACTGGATGAATGCTGTCTGATGACAATTTTGGTAGTCACCAATCAATGCATATTATAGAATATTGTTAGGTATCATAATGTGGACATTTTTTCTCCAGTGTTATTTGGCTCTATTCTAGGTCTCTGAACCTCCTAGCCCCTAGGTCCTGGTAGGGATCTGAAGCTGGGTGAGTCATTGGCTAGCCAATCCCCTATTCTCTGCAACCCCTTACTCACCCTCTCCCCAACAGACATCACATAGGCAGGACAGGCTATAGGCCAAAGATTGTGTGTCTGGGTGCTTTCCCAATCCCTCCACTGGAAGTCTTGCCTAATCAAAGAAGATGTTTAGTTCAAGCAATAAATCGACTTTGCTAAGAGACTTAGCTATGGTTATCCTTGAAGATTCCTAGGAGTTTCCTTTTTTACCGTGTTTCACCTGTCCCTGAAATGTGCTCCACCCTTTATAGTCATCCCATTCAGTATTCTCCCCCTTCATCCATCTCCAATAGAATCCTCATGTTCCCATTACCCGTCATGTTTCCATCCCTACTCAGCCCCAGGCTGCCTGGAAGATCTTTAATATTTCTTCTTCCCAGGGATATCCATGCATCCCAGTTTGGGCTCACCTTGCTACATAGCCTCTATGGGTCTTTGGATAGTAGCATGGTTATCCTTTACTTTGGTGCTAATGTGAGTATATGTGGAGTCCATTTACTTGTAGTCCAATGGCCACCAGTCCATGAGGAAAAGATATAGAAGCAAGTGGAAAAAAGAGAGCTTTGTATGGCCTATGAACATATTGAAAATAACATTCCAGGAGACAACTTCAGTGAGGCAGATCAGCTTTATTTCACAGTAGAGGGGATATATAGCATTAGAGATGGTAGCTGGGTAATCACATAACTAGCATTAAGTGGCAATCAAATTCTACACAATTCTTACAGACCTTAAAAGGATAATACTCAAAATCATATGGAAAAACTAAATTCCCAGGGAATATGAAACAATCCTGAACAGTAAAAGGGCTGCTGGAGAAAGGAATCACAATCCCTGATTTCAAGTTGTACTACAGAAATATGGTAATAAAAACTGCATGGCATTGGAATAAAAACAGAAACATTGATCAATGGAGTCAGATTCAAGACACAAATATAAATGCACATAACTATGAATGCCTAATTGTTTATAAAGAAGCAAGAAGCACACTGTAACAAAGAAAGCATCTTCAACACATAGTGTTCATCAAACTAGACATCTGCAGATAGAAGAATGCAATTAGATCCATGGTTGTTGCTCTGCACAAAACTGAAGTCCAAGTGAATCAAAGATCTCAAACTAAAGTCAGATACACTGAACCTGATAGGAAAGAAAGTGGGGAATAACCTTGTATGCATTGGCACAGGAGAAAACTTCCTGAACAGAACACTTGTAGCAAAGGCACTAATATCAACAACTAATGAAAAGGGCCTCATGGCACAGAGACACTTCTGTCAGACATAGGACCCTGTTAATCCAACAAAACTGAAGCCTATGAAGTGGGAAAAGTTTTTTTACCAACTCCAAATCTGATAGAGGTCGAATTCAAAATACTTAAAGAACTCAAGAAGCTGGATACCAAATAATCCAATTAAAAATGAGTTACAGAACTAAACAGAATTTTGAAGAGGAGTATCAAATATCTGAGAAGCACATAAAGAAATGTATTGTATCCTTAGACATCAGGGAAAAGTAAATCAAAACAATTGAGATTCCATCATATTCTGTCAGAATGGCTAATGTCAATAACACAAATGACAGCTCATGAAGGTGAGGATGTGAAGCAAAGGGAACATTTCTCCATTGCTGGGGAGAGTACAAATTTGTACTTCACTATGTACAACATTATGGCAGTTCTTCAGAAAATTGGGAATTAATCTATCTCAAGACCCACCTATATACCCAAAGGTCATTCCATCCTACCCCATTTACACATGCTCAGCTGTGTTCATTGTGACTTTACTCATAAGATCCAGAAACTGGAAACAACTGAAGAGTGGATAAAGAAAAAGTGGTACATTTACATAATAGAGTAATATTCAGATGTTAAAAACAATGACATCATGAAATTTGTAGACAAATGGATGGAACTAGAAAACAAATTCATCCCGAGGGATGAACCAGCCCCAGAAAGAGAATATAGTATATATTCACGTATAAATGAATGTTAGCCATTAAGCAAATGAAAACCAAGCTACCACCTATAGATGCAGAGTGGTTAGGTTACAAGAAGAGCTTTATGGGGGAGTTCATGAGTCTCCCTAGGAAGGGAAATAGAATAGATTTTGTGGCTGGACTGGGGATGGATGGAGACAGAAGCAGGAGAGATCAGGTTGATGGAGTGAGATGGGATGGAAGGAGTATGGGGAGAGACAGTTGGAATTGGAGATACTAGAGGGAGCACTGTGGAAAGCTAGTGCAGTAAAATCCTTGAATCTATGAGGGTGATCCTAGTGAGAACCCCTAATAATGGGGGATAGGTACTTTGAAATGGCTATCTTTTATAGACAGGCAAGGCTCCCAGTATCAGGACATGGTTGCAATAGGTTGAGTTTTTGGACAAAGGGGTTCTGTGGACATCCCTAAACAACCCAGACTGATGTTAGGACTGAGGATTGCTCTTTGCAATTGAACAGCAGGGTGCCATTTCTGAAGACAATATCCACACAGCTGGTTGAATATAGAGAGTTCCATCTGGTGCCTCACTCTTACATTTTAGTCGGCTTGTTCCAGGAAGGTATTCTGTAGGCTACCAAAAGAGAAACATGGATACTCATCCAGCTACTGAGCCTTTGGCCTGCATGTATGATGTGCCGGACACTGGTAGCACAGAATTTGTGCTGTTTGCTTTAACTTGTGGCTCATGCCATTTGCAAAATTGGTTGGATGGCCAGGACCTGGAGACTGGATAGCCAGAGACCTAGAGTGTGAACCAAATACAACTGGCCTAAAAAATCAATTTAGTTATTCCTAATGTTATTCTGCTATAATCATACATCAACGCCTTGTCCAGTCTTCATCATAGTGGTTTTCCTCCAGCAGCAGAAGGGAATGGATTCCAGACATTTTGCAGAGAGAAGTCTCTGTCGGGAAGTCTCCCCTTTCAGAGCTCTTGGAACAGAAGGTACAGAAAGGCTGGAGGTGTCAGACAGAGTAGAGGACAACAGGATAGCATGCTTCACTGAATCTACTAAGCATGGTGCATATGGGCTCACAGTATGAAGCGACAAGAACAGAGCGTATACGGATCTGCACCAGGTTCTCTGTGTATATGCTGTGGCTGTTAGATTCCTGTGTTTGTGGGACTCCTAAAAGTGGAAACTGGTGTGCCTTTCACTAGTTTGACTCCTCTTGAGACTCTTTTCTTCCTACTTCTGCCTTTTCCAGCCTTGTTGTGAGGGCTTTTGCTTTGTCTTACTGTATTTTGTCTAATTGACTGTTGTCTTCTGTATGTTTGCTCTTTTCTGGAATGAGGAAAATGGATTTTGGGGAGATGGGAGGTGGGCAGGATAGCTGGGAGTAGTGGACTCAGGGAAAACTATATTTAGGATGTAGTTTTGAGAGAATAATCTATTTTCAATAAATAAAAAGAACCTATAAATTGAAAATTAAGCTGATGTGGAAATATGTGATCATAAGACCTAGATATATAAAATTTCAGCAAAACATAAAAATTTGCTGCATTTTTCATAATGTATGTTGCCTAGTTATAATAAAATTAAAAATATAGTCCTGGACATAGCTTTACTATACTCTAATGTTGGTTAATTATAAAATGTTATATTGCCCTTTTCTACTTATGGTAATTAGCTAAATTTCAGGAGATCAAAAGTAAAATTAACTGCCTGGCATTGGTGGTGCCTGTCTTTAATCCCAGGGGAGGCAGAGGCAGGCAGATCTCTATGAGTTTGAGACCAGTCTGGTATACAGAGTGACAGGATAGGCTTCAAAGCTACACAGAGAAACCTTGTTTCAAAGAACCCAAAAATAAAATAAAATAAACTGTATGTATCAGAAGTCAAGTGTGGTGGCATATCCCTGTAATCACAGTATTAGGGATATTGGATACCAGATGCTTGGAGTCCAGTTTGGGCTGTTTTGAAACTTTTTTGTTTTGAATGTGAGATGGAGATGGCTCAGCACTTACCTCTAATCACAATTTCCTGACTTCTTGAGTTTAATCCATGGGATTCACACAATAGAGGGAAAGAACTGACACCCACAACCACACACACACACACACACACACACACACACACACACACACACACACACACACACACGAGATAAGTGAATAAGCATGAATATTGAAAAATATATGAATATGGGTTGTTATCAGGGGTCAATACCCATTCTAAGGGATGGGGAGGACTCATAGGATGGAGACTGACATCTGGGAGGAAATATACAGGTAGCTTAGTCATACTCTATTCCAATTCACTCTCTGCTCTCTCACACTCAACTCTCCATGTACTTTCCCTTTTTGAGTATGGGATGAATGGATAATTTAGACAGAGTATGAGGTGAAAAGGGATGGCAAAGACACTATCAAAAAGAAACATATGGAGAAGATGGGAATTTAGTGAACAAAAGCACTTAGTTTTTTTTTTTTTTTTAAAGAAAATAACACTTTTTCTTGTAGTTAACTTCTGTGAGGTGTCCTAAGTAGAGAGACTCTATTCCAGTTTTCTTTTCATAAGTTTTTAGAACTAAAGTTAGGAATATTTTTCAAGTTTTCTTTGTCTCAGAATGTATCAGACATCTGGAGTAACCCTTCAATCATTGAGCAGATTCAAAGGGAGTCAAGTGTCATCTCTAAATACTAACAATCTTCAGGGAGACTTCACAAGGAAGGAATTCTCAAAAGATGTTTGGAAGACAGAAAACAATACAGTTAAAAGCTACTATTTGTGATTCTGTTACTTAAACATAATCAAATTTAACCTCTTCAATAGATATTATGTTATCTAACTTGCTAATTTACATTTTACTTTCAATTGTAATTTTAAAAATTCCACACATGCCTTAAATAATAAAAGCATGGAAATATGATTCTTTTTATGTGTCAAGCTGTATAGCATATTTTTCTATTATTTGTCTTTTGGAAAGGTAAAGTTTATTTTTATAGTCAACAAAATATACAAATTATGAGTAAATGATTTTTAACAAGATGAACACTTGTATGGAAACAATTAGTGCCCAGGTCAAAAATAGCATGTCAATAGGACCCAGAAAATGAATCACAATGCAGCCCAGTTATTTCATATTTTAGAACAGTGGATTCATGGAGTCGTTACTTTTCTTTATTTATAGGCTTTTTCAAAATTATTTTACTTGTTAAATTCATCCATCAGCCTTCATGGGACAATAATTCTTCAATTGATAAGTACATAACAATTTACACTTCTGGATTCTGTTAAAAACTTTGCTTCCAAGTGTTTTAAAATATTTGTTCTTTATTTTTGACAATTTCATATGTTTACAATGTTTCCTTTTTACTTTGTTTTAATTTTGTGAGATTATAATTATATCCCCCCTTCTAATTTTAAAATAGTACAAGTTGTACTCTATATAAACATATGCTTTTGTTTCATATGTTGTATGAAACTAGTGGAATTTCAAAGTATATATTTGTGAATTTTTAATATTGAGGATCTTTGAAATCTTTTACTACTGTGGAGTAAAAGCAACATGGCAAGGCACACTCTTTACATTAAAATCAGCCATGGTAATTCTTGTTATACTACTTTAAAGTAAATAGTCTGAAACATTTAGTCAATATTAATTTTGTCTATGTATATATTGTACAGAGGTATACTTAATAATGTACTAATTAAAATGATGTAGGTTACAAAAAGAACATAAAATTTACTACTTGTTAAATGATTTTAAATATCTTGTGTGGTTATTAGTAGAGTTAAAGGATACATTTCAGGTGAATCTGAATGGTTATATAAGTAACTCAGGACCATTCAAGTTGTCTGACAATCTGCTTTAGCTCTAGTTGTCTCTCTCCACATGCCACTAATGGTTTTCAATTGTGCTTTGGTGTGCACAATTGGTATAGTACCTAGCACTCATTAATTAAGGGAGAATTGCTTAAGTGGTGCTATGTGCTCTGCACCACTTCATATTACAGGAAGACTATGGAAAAAGTTCAACCATCATTCCCTACCCTCAAAGTACTCAAAAGAAATCATGCAGAGGCTCAATAAATATTTTTACAGAAGAAATGAGAAACTGATTACATTAAAATGTAGAGGCAACATCTACCTCATATATTTCTAATTGCCTGAAATTATTAATCTACAAAATTTATGGTTGTGAACTCTGAAACAAATTACTAACTCTTCTTGTTTCTCAATGTAAATTTTAAGTGTTTATGAGACAACCTTTACAGGAATGACTGTGTGAGTCTTGATTTTGATGAACTCTTCCACATATTTGGGGTAAGCACAGGTAAATAAAATTCTTTCCAGAAAATTAAATGACGTCATATAGTGGAGAGAAGACATCACCATAAGACAATAATGCTAGGAGAACATTTGTCTTTTTGCTTATGATTATTCAGTGTCAGAGGATAAATAACCAGGAGCAAATTATGTGACTTTGTAGACAATATTCACAATAAATATTTTACTATAAACATTTTACTCATGGTATGTGGGATTATTTTTAAAACATCATTATTTTTTGTATTTTTAAAGGGCCATGAATTCCATAGATGGTATTTGGTTTTTATTTTCCACTAGAAATTTAATTATTACCATTTTTGCTGACTAAATAACCCAAAAGTACAGATTCATAGAAAGAATATCAATTTAATCTTACTTCTGGATAAGAAGCATAACATATGGCCACTAAAATGATAAGATGTGGTTGTGCACATTAAATACAAAGAGAGACTGGTAGGAAGCTGGTGGAGAAGATCAGGTTAGCAGTGATGAGACATTGAAAAGCAATGGGTAACCATATGGGATGCTGTGATGTAGTACATAAGAAAATGACAGTTTGATCAATCATCAGTTGTAAATAAGCAAAATGTGATATGTTAGTTTCCTCATCTCACATCCAAATTATATCCTCCATCTCACTTCATATGCAAACCATCTGATGTGTTGGAAATCAAACTACATATGATAGAACAAGGAAGCTTCAGAGGACTGAGTTTATGACTTCAATTTTTAACATAGATTTAGCATAGATTTTTAAACACAGTAAATAAAATATATCAAAATAAAATTATGAAATTTAATGCTAGCATCTCCCCTCTGTTTAATATATCATTGAAAGTGAATGAGAACCCAGAGGAGATGACTTTATATATAACTTAATTATTTAAAGTCAGTAAGTAATACAAGTAAAACTCAACTTATTCCTGGGTTAATACATTAAGTCTTGATAAAAAATAATCCAGTAACCAATTAATATACAAAAACATTGCTCATAAGACATATCAGAAATAAAAATAAAAATAAAATGTAATATCCTTCTCTACACATTGCAACAGCTGAAATGAAAGTGAAACAGATGGCAAGTATGAATTAAAACTTTTAGTTTTATTTGTGTGCTGCTTAAGGAATATAGATTCTTATAACAGTTTGGAAAATTATTTGGTTTATCTTCTTATAAGAGTATCTCATTAATTCTGTCCTTGTTTATATTTCCAACACAAACATACAGGTTCAAAAGAGGGAATAAAGTTCAAAATTTTTTTCATTAGTCTCACAGAAGTCTAAACCCTCATCAATAATTAATTTAATAAACTATTTTTGACAAAGAATGTATAACATGTTGTAACTGTCCATTGTGGGATATGAAACCACCAAGAATGAAGCAACTTATATAATGAACTCAGACTCTGTGTATCAGATACTGTGATAAGACAAAACAGGAATTTATTGTCTCAATTCTGTAATGTCTTGTTTTCCAGATGGGATATCTGTAACAGTGAGGAGTCATGAGCTTCTACAGATATTTTACATTTGAGTGTTTGGTCTCTGAGTGAGTTTACACCCTTGGAACAATTATATCTTGTTTGGATATGTCCGAGGATTTTAGCTATATCAAAAAGCAGAAGGAGTAAAAGCTGGTGGACAGGGAGAAGTTTGTCTTCTGGGGATTGCATAGATATTGTACTAATGATATCAACAACATCTGTCATTACACAACATTTTAGACATCATACACAAGTGTCAGGCACCCGAAACTGTATATAGATGGGAAGCTGCTCTTCTTGAGGAATCAGGGAAGTTACCAGTGATAGCTGCTGGTGGACTGAAAATCATTTGTTTTTCAGGATGTCCCACTGTTAGTCTTCACATGTTCCACTGGATGGCATCAAAACATGCACTATGAAGTTAGGAGGAGGATAGGTGAGGGGAGAATTCAGGGGTTAGAGGAGAGCAAAATGGTTGTATATGCATTAATGAATTAAAGGACAAAAAGGAATTATCATTAAAATAAAGGAACAATGTGATCTGAAATACTAGTTTTTCTGTAGACTAGAGTTAAAGCTACAAAAGATTCCACATAGCTTTTGAAGTCACTGCTCACACTGTATTCTTAACCACACTGTACTGAATGAGAGGA
The DNA here is from genome assembly GCF_003668045.3 of Cricetulus griseus. Classification (NCBI taxonomy): domain Eukaryota; kingdom Metazoa; phylum Chordata; class Mammalia; order Rodentia; family Cricetidae; genus Cricetulus; species Cricetulus griseus. The sequence continues at coordinate 139,175,776 of NC_048598.1, forward strand.
CTCATTCAGAACAATCTGATTTAAGGGAAGGGCTTTCCTTTTGTTCCCTAGTAGGCAAAATGGGTTTACAGATGATCATGTAAGCTATGATAGATGATTGTGATTCTTGGGAAACAAGATCTTGTAGGGCATACATGGATGATAATGAGAACTCTTGCCCTCATTATGAGTAAGTTTCCGAAACACATTGAGTAAGATAAAATCAGACTCAAAGAAGGGTGTGTCAAGCTGCAGAGCATCATGCTATCAATTGTCTTGTTATTAATTACATGTTAAAATAGTGATTGAAATATAGCAGAAATGTTACCAAAGTATTACCTCAGCCTTCTGTTTCTGATTTTTTATTCTCCTATTATACTGTCCTTATTATATCACTCATATTTTCTTTTATTTTGAGATTATGTCTCACTATGAAATCCTGGATGACATGAAACTCAAATACAGTAGGCTGGTCTCAAACATTCAGAGAGCCCCCTGTTTCTGCCTCCTAATGCTGACATTAACAGTGTGAATCATCCCACCTAGCTCTCATAAATATTTACTATCATATACTTATCTTGTTCATTTAATTATTGGATGGTTCTATTCTTTTCTGGGTGAAGAAAAGAACATCTCTAGAAAACTATCACATATTGACAGACTTATAACTAAACCTTTCCTGTTTTGATTAACTATCTTCATAGGTATAATTTTCTTGTGTTTTTTGAGACAAGTTTTCTTTGTGTTACAGCCCTGAATTTCCTGGAACTTGCTTGTACACTAGGGTGGCCTGAAACTGTTAGAAATTCACCTGGCTTTGCCACCCTAGTGCTAGGATTAAGGACATGCACCACCACACCCATCCATAGTTATATTTTCAATTTGAGTATAAATTTATTGTGTAAGTAAGAATTTGAGTTTACTAATAATTTCCTGCCAACTTATGCATTTTTCCTATTTCTGGTTCTAAGGGTACTGTGGTACCTTTCCTATTTGTTAAAGAAAATGAAGCTTACTCTCTCAATAGTTATAGGGATGTCCCTAATAAATTATCAAGTAATCTGTAGATTCATGAACTACAAGAGTACTTCTGTCTTCAGTTTGTGGATATGACTGACTGAGACAAAGATGAAAGAGAGATTTTCCGGGGACTAAGGAGGGTAGAAGTGTTTTTGTTACATGTAATGAACCGCAAGACGACATTATTTTTCATTTTGATGATTTTGCAGTTTGTGAAATATTGACTTCCCATTTTTACATTCTTCTTACTAGGCATATTGCTTTAGGGATAAAAAGAGAAGAATTCATAGCCAAGGAAGTTGAAAAGAGTAGGTCAGATCCACAAGATTTAACTATAATTCCTCTAGGACTGGAATTTCAGTTGTGTGTTTTCACATAGCAACACACCCTTCTATAATTTCTGCCATAAGCTTCTTTGCCAAAGTTCATTTTGGTCTTGTATTCATTTTAGCACCTCTAATTGGTATTTTGGTCAACTAGATATCATTGATTGCTTCAGGCATATATTGATTTGTACCAGCATACCTGGACTGCCGTTTCATTGTAGAGAAATCACATCTATTACCTTCACATCACTTTGAATGCAGGTAGTATTTTTTAGTGAACTTCCAAACTTAAGAGCTTAGCTTCTGCCATTATTACTGATATTGATTAGTTTAGTGTCTTCCAACAACTAAAATCAATTGTAAGTCAAAGGTAAGATATTTTCTTCTTCATTCCACAGACTATATACTGTTGGGAGTTGCTTTTCAGGTTGTAAGAGACCAATTTGAGTTTGGATGCTTTTTACAACGTTGTGTAATCTTTCATCAGTTAATATTGATTCATTTTAGGGAGGTAAGAGATATTTCAGACAGTGCTCCTGCTACAACTAACCAGTCTTATAAGTCAATAATACCTGAACTTCCTAAGTGTAGCAAAGCAGGTCATGAAAATGTCTATTACATTCTGAGTCCAGAACTTTTGGTGGATCTCACAGTAAGAGTAAATCATTTACCTCGAAGTCTTTTAAAACTCAACATTGTTATCATATTGTGTGTTCAATCTGTTTGATTTACCTGCCTTTAAGAGAGCAATGTAAAAATCAAACATACTTGCATTGGATTTCCCATGTAATCAACTTTTATGACATGTTTATCCATAGTTTTAATCAACTTATCTCCTTTTCCATGTCTTGACCCATAAGTAATTTATGTGTTAAGATAAATTGTGACAATCATTTGCTAAAAATGAAAATAACATTAAGCCAGGCTTTTAAAATGAATGCACAAACTACAAATGTTGAAAGCAGTATATGGATATTTATTGATAATATTCTGTTTGTTTCTTATCTAAATCAGTTGGATTTAGTGATTTCAGGCCTTGTAAAACTGTGATAAAGATTTTTGTAAAACATTCCTAATTCTTTCACCACATGATGCTTTCTGTGTTGCTCAATAAAAGAGATAAAAACAAACCTTGTTGAGGACACAGGGGCACACAGACCAGACAGTATTTAAGTAGGCACAGATTCAAAACTCATATGACAGCCAGACAGGAGAAATGGAAGACAACGGGATATAAAGTACATTTTTAAAAATCTGGCCTCACTCTTCATTATAGGATACCAAGGGGAATGCTTCATAGTTTTTCATTTATTTTTGTTTACTGTGACACTAATGCATTGTAAGTATATCTTACTGTGATATCAATGAATTATTGGTGACTAGTGTATCAGGAACCATTTTATTGTACTTCCAAATGAGCTGAAATATTTAGCTATTTGGTATATATTATATGCAACATTCTCTTTATCAACACAAAAGTGAATATTGACTTCTGCAGCAGAATAAAAATTTGCAATGATTACACTATTACATCCTGTTCCTTCTAGCCATTTTAAGTAATCCAAGAAAGTTTGGGAAATGTTTGCTTAGATTGGCAAGTTCAATTCATTGCATGAAGGGCACTTAAAACTCATAAATATATGAAATAATACTGTCCTGTGACTTATTTCTATGTATTTTGTAATTTCCAAAACTGTCATTCCATTATATATTAAATTATCAAGGAGGTGCTAGTGAATACACTGTGGTTATTACTTTATTTGTAGAAAAAATATACCTAGTTATGTTTTGGAAGTTTTGAAATGACCAAACCTTAAGTAATTTCTTGCAAAGTATACTTGATACAGAATTTTTTTGTATTTCAAAATGTTATGTAAGAAGTCGAATTTTATGTAAATAATGTATGAATTTATATCTCAATATATTGAAATTATTAAATACAGTTAATATCTTTGTATTCTGTGGTGTATGTCATATACCACTATCTCTCAGGACAATTTATTACTTCATCTTTGCCCAACAACTGAAAGTATTTTGGTTTGCCCTGTTTTTATACTGCTTGGCTACTCTTCTGTAAGATATGAAGTAGAATAATAGTTTAAAAGATATTGCATATTATTGTACCATATTAGAATATTCACATAAGAAAACAATTTTCCTGTGCTGCTATTTTGGCTCCCTATGTGAGTGTTAGGATTTATTTTATTATATACCTGTAGGTGTCGATTAGATTAATTTAGTAGAATCAGAAGGCAAGTGTGTAACACTTTTAAATACATAAATATAAATATATAAAAATACATGAAGAATATGAGAACAGCTATAAACTAATAGGCAAATGCAGACAAACAAGCAGAAACAAAGCAAAAAATAATGTTGTATGGTCAGATCCTTCACCAAAGAAATTGAATTGTCTTGGTGCAGTTAGTTAAGAGGAATTCAGATATGGCTATTCTCTTACTCTGAAGGAGGATGACCGAAACTAGGGATGTGAGAGGGGGATTCCTTGAGGAAGTTACTGAAGGGAGGGCAATTGTTGTGGAAGTTCAGTTCTAACTCCTATGTAGATGAGGGCCACAAAGATCTTACTCCAGCCCTCTTCTTTCAAAGTTGGAAGGAATCTTCTAAAAAAATGATCCTCAGAGTGAGTGGAATGCATGACTTCTGAGATCACCATTATGAACACTGTGAGAAAGAGAGGAAACAATTCCAAGACAGTTTTAGAAATATTTATATTTTGTCTGAGATGTGTAGTCTTTTATTAACTTTCTAAATTCTTTGAAGAGTTATTCTTAATTCTCCCACAATATTTGGCTTCTTTTGAACCTGTGAATATTTCTTTTCCATTTAAAAATTTTCATCTTTCTAAAAACAAAATAGATTCTTCTCTCATACAACAACATATCCTGATCACAGTTACCCTTCCCTCTACCAGTCCCAGCTCCCTGTAACTCCACCCCTCCTTTTCCCCAGGTCTACTCCATTTCCTCTTCAGAAAAGAACAAGACTCCAAGAGACAACAAACAAAAACAAAACAAGAATGGGCAATAGCTGGACAAGTAAGAGGAAGAAAGTCTCATGAGCAGGCATAATATCAGATATATACCAGCTCCCTCTGTTAGAAGTTCCCCAAAATGCCGTGGTAACAACCATAACAAACAATTAAAAAGGACCTGATGCAGACCTCTGCAGTCCCTCGGCTTGTCACTTCAGTCTCAGGGAGTCCACATGAACTCTGCTTAGTTGACTTGGTAGGTTATGTTCTTTTGGTGTCCTCCATCTTCTTTGACTTCAAGAATGCTTCCTTCCCATCTTCTGCTGGACTTTCAGATCTCCAAGGTGAGGGGGCCGATAGAGATCTCCAATTTAGACTCCATCTCTGCATAATGTCTGACAGTGGGTCTCTGCATCTCATTCATTACATTTGTGTTATCAAAGATATAGGATCCAACAATAATAAATATGGTCATTTTAGTTCATTAGATTAACATTGTCATCAAGACTGATTTTAGCCAAAATCAAGCTGATGCATCTTTGAGTGGCTTCCCCAAGCAGTAATCTTCAGAATCCTCAAACAGTGAACTGCCCTTGAGGAACACTTCATAGTTACCTCCATAATAAGAGATTCCAGGGAACTTGGTTTTGTCAGTATAACTAGTTTGGTCTGTATGATGAATTCTGCAACTATACATGCTGCCTTCTCACCAACATATGTAACCAGAAAGGAAAGGGAAAACACACACATACACACACACACACACACACACACACACACACACACACACACACACACACACACACTCCTGAGCACACATACACATACACACACACACACACACACACACACACACACACACACACACACACACAAGATATCTCTTATATTAAAATTACACAAAACAAAACTCCTCACAAGTGACTTACTCTAGTCTCAGGTTTTGTCTTTTTTTCCTTATAGCTGCCAATAGATTTGTTTACTGCAAAACTGAAAAGAATGTTTTCATATTATCCAATTAGAGGATTAATAAATAAATTGTAGTAGAATGTTTTAGTGAGAAGGAAATTAAAATGTAACAGTAAAATAATTATGAACAATATATAAAAGCAAAAAAATTTGAACGAAAAGTTTTCTTTTCTTTGAAAAAATTAATCCCTGTAAGGAAAAGGAGGAACTTAAGCATAGTTCACTCCAAGTGAGATTCTTTTAAAACTCTTCAAGTTGTTTATACACTAAGAGAACTAAACATACAAATGCATAGAGAAATTAAAGATTCAGAAGTCTTAAAACAGGAAAAGATGCCATGTAGGCTTTCTGGTCACATTTAATTAAGTATATAACAATAAATACTTGTAAAACTATCCATCAAAATATTATAGTCTTTGTAAAAACTATTAGTTTAATGATGTTTTAATATATGTCAATTGATTTTTATAAGACAAAATAATGTATGGTGTGCAGCTTCATATTTCAAAATTCATATACATTGTTGAATGTTACATATATATGTATATATACATATATATAAACTTGTTTACAACTCTTTTTGACAAGATCACATTATTTTATTTTCTTCAAACATGTAAAAATTGACAGAATATAATTGCATACACTAGTGGTACCTAGTCAAATAGACTTTCACAATCTGTCTTTGGAATTAAACACCATTATTCTGTATTATATCCCTTTTATGCACTTAGGGTGATATGCATGGACATCTTCCAAGTATTCTATTGTGTTTTATACTACTGTCCTATAATCCCACAACACCAATAATAAACCATTTTTGCCGCATATATTTCCATAGTATTTCTTTTCCTAATCATTATCTAATGGGAGGTTTATACCTGTTAATACATATACACTAAATTGAACCCTGTATTAGAGAATAATACATTTAGATATTCTTCAGTAGATGAATTATTCCTGTCTTGCTGAACTCAAAAGTCTTCCTGAAAACTTTTTGGTCAACAAAATGTAGAGAAAGAGCATTGAGTCAAGGTTCTGTCTTTGTGGATGCTTCCTTTCCTCAGTGAAAGGGGTTATGGAACATATAGGAAAATCACTGAACTTTTATTTTCAGAAGGTGAAAATAATAACAAATCTAAGACTATATTGAATGAGAGGGCTGGAGTTAGTTATCTTTGCTTAACTATGAACAAAATATTAAAGAAAATAATGTAAGGGAAAGGAATTTACTGTTTCATCTTTAGCAAAATGTTTAGTCCATAGTCATTTCTCTTCATGTTCTTGGACAATCATAGTAAATGGTGAAGAAGGATTTGTTTTCTTTTTCCTTTTTTGGAGATTAGAAACACAGATAAGGAGTTTTAATTATATTCAAATATAAGCAGTGATGTCACAGACATGCTTACAATTTTCTGCCCTGATCAGGACTAATTTACAAGCAAGGGCTAAGTAACGCTGGATAAATAAGATCTGAGTATTTTATTAGATATCTGAAGTACTTACCTTGCCTAGTTCCACTGCTAACACTATACAGCATAGTTTCTCTTTGGAAAACTGTACAAATCACTTTGTGATTTCAGGGAAGCACATCAAGATAAAACATAAACCACCATAAACATTGTATCTCTTCTATCATGAAAATTCCTGTCAGATATTTTCTATTATTTCAGAGAACTCTTGTTAAACTCTTCTTGATAAATCAGTTTTAGGTATAATTGCTACACATATTTAGAAGAACTCAGAGGAACTGACTATTAAAATGAAGTCAGTCTCAGAATTGGGAATTTATTGTGAAATCTGCTTAAATTGTAGAAGAGTTTTATTCTAGTTGTTCATGATTAACACTGGTTGATCAAATGTTAACTCTTGGTCCAAAATAAACCAGAAAAAGCCTCAACCTTCCACTCAAACTGAAGATATCTACCACACTCTTGCTAGGTAAATGTCAAACAGCATGATGTCAATGAGGTGTATTACAAAGATTGTTTATTTGCGTGTGTGCGTGTGTGTGTGTGTGTGTGTGTGTGTGTGTGTGTGTGTGTGTGCGTGTGTGTGTGTGTGTGTGTGTGTGTGTGTGTGTGTGGCTGCTTTAGTCATATTGTTAACATCACCAAATAAAGCTTATATGTTCCTCCTGAGTGGCCAGAATAAACACTTCTCTGTTCCTGTATAATTATTTAGGAAGGAATTCTACAAATGTAAATGTGAGATATAATCAAAGTATCTAACCATTTGCTTCTTGGCATGGATATTTTATAACAGAAATAAAGGGAAATAGAAAAAAACTCAAGTGTTTTCTGTACATAAGATACTTTATATAGTCTCTTAGAGATCAAGCATACTTCTGGATAATATAAAATGGGGAGTTGGGAACAGTTAATATCTGCAAATTGAAAAATAGCACTGAAATTTAACTTAGCTGAACTAATATGGCTCGTGAGTAAAAATCTCAAGTCCAAAATTACCTTCTAATTTTATACCTAGCAATTATTCATGGCTGACTCTAAACTTGTGAAATATGGTATCAGGCAGAAAATTCCCACTGGACACTTTAATCCTCCTACTGTCACAGGCATTCCTTCATCATGCAGCAGAATTAAGAATGAAATTATTGACATATAATAGAAAGGAATCCATTAATTCACCTGAAAAGACTAGAATGGAAATGAAAGCAGATTAATCCTAATAAAATCTATGTGAAAGCTGTGCCATATAGTCTTGTATAACTATCAAAAGCATGTAAATTGATATAAATTCCTTGGTAATGTAAACATCAGATAAAGAAAAATCTTGGGATTTATGAAAGGAATGATAAGAAAATATAACAGTTAATGCTGGTTGAACACATGAGCTCTATTTTGTTACTATTAAGTTCAATGAATAAGAGCAAGTCTATATGTTTGTGTTAAACTTGTGTTTGTGTTAAACTTGTTAGATTTACCCCTGAATATTTTATTTGCTGTGTCCTTTTTTTGCTGTATAATCAAATAAAGATTATATTTTGTGACATTATGATATTTTAATAAAAGAATTCCTGAAGAATATAATTGTTACTGAGAACAGAAAGTTCAAATCTGATGTAAAATTATTATGACATTAGGTTATAAAATGTTGGCACCCATATTGGTAGTGCAGTTAGTAAGACAAAATAGACTCAAGTTTTTATATAAAATGCTGAATTTTAAGCAATAAATTATGGCATTTAAATGTTATATTTATAAATCTTCTCCAAGGAAAAATGTGGACACTAAGAGGATATTTCATAATTTGTATTATACATAAAATTATGAATTTTAAAGGTAGGGAATAGCAATAGAGATATCATTTATAAAAGTTCCAAATTATATTTATGCAGGAAGAACAGTCATGAAACAGATTTCTGAGAGTGAGTGGAGTTAATAGGAGTCAAACTGAGTAATAGGATAATCAACTGAATTTATAGGTGAAATTTTTGAGAATACAAACTGTAATGAAAAGATGACTTTGTTTTTCCCAATATTTGGAAATAATGGACTTTATTATCATGATTCAGTCAAAAAACAGTAATGTTCCTTTCATGTCTATAAATTAAACCTAACATTGAAAATTTTAATTTTCACTGATTTAATATGGTTTGTGTTCTACAAGGTCCATTGTGGTCAAGTTATGCAAGTTGATGCTGTTGAGAACTGGTAGAGGTTTCCTCTTAGTAGGGTGTATGAGCCTTCATCTATTTTCTCCCAGCTTCTTTTAAGTGTGTGTGTGTGTGTGTGTGTGTGTGTGTGTGTGTGTGTGTGTGTGTGTGTTCATGTTTTTTTTTTCTTTTTTTCTTCTTGAGGCAAGATCTCACTATATAGTCAAGGCTATCTTGAGACTTCCTATCTACTATGTGGTCTTAGAATTTATGATCCTCCTACCTTTACCTAAGGCTGAGATTCCTAGCATGTATCAGAACATCTAGATTCCTTTTCAAAATTATAAGTACTCACTGTTTCTGCATGTTCTTTTCACATGACCATGCACTATGAGACATGGCTGAAGACTAAGCTTCTGTCTTCTCCATGCTCTGGAACCTTCAGAACAGTATGGTAAGGAAACATTTTTTCTCCACAAGATTGTTCCTTCATTGTACTGACAATATGTTTGCTAATACAGAAAAGTGGCAGAGTGATCATTTTTATACCTATATCTGGAGATGTATAGGAGCCTTAGGAATTGAATTACAGGAACAGCGGAAAATGTCAGATGTGAATCTCTCTAATAGGAACTGTGTTAACAACCACCTCTGTCATCCATAACAGATGCTGCCTTCATGGAGTTCATGTCCTTGGAGTTTGTGGAAGTGCATACAAAAATGATAATGAATTCATTTAGCTGGAAGAGAAATTTCCAAAACATCAGTGATGTTTTGTGATGGCTATTACTGACAACTGTTAGCCAGATGTGCCATTAGCAAATTGAATCAGAATCAAGAATGAATATTTCCAATATGTCCAGAGAAGAAATAAAGAAATATGTTAAAGGGAGTCCATCCCTTCCTGAAATGTGCCCAGAGTGATGGACAGAAACTTAATTTAACCTTTTTCTTGTTTGTTTCTGTTTTTGCATTCAATAAGTTATTCCTATCTTGCATATTGTTCCCTTTAAAATAGGCAAATTTTTTTTTTTGGTTTTTTGAGACAGGGTTTCTCTGTGTAGCTTTGGAGCCTATCCTAGGACTCGCTCTGGAGACCAGGCTGGCCTTGAACTCACAGAGATTCACCTGCCTCTGCCTCCTGAGTGCTGGGATTAAAGGCTTGCACCACCAACGCCCGGCTAAAATAGGCATGTTTAAATGGGTAGAATAATGCATTTATTATGAGGTAAGCATAAATCCTTGGGGACCAGAATGCTATGTTCAAATGTGGTATGATTGTCATCAAGGGTCCATTGTAATTAAAACATTGGTAGCCAGAGTGATTCTGTTTGAAGGTACAACATTTTAGAAGCAGGGCTTCTTAGGATGTTCCAATGTCATATGGATATGTCTTGGAAAATATGGTGTGACATTCATTAGTCTGTATTTATCCTGTCCCAGATGCACCATAGTGTTTAATCCCACATTAGCTTCTCCCATTGAAATCTATCATGAGAAACTGTGTTTAGAACTGAGGTAATACCATCACCAAGCCCTTGCATATGCCATACTGTGGTTTATACAAGACTCTTACGAACTCAGCTCTTCTCATAATATCATTGTAGTAAGAAAAGTATAAACTAATATTCTCTATAGACCATTATTTTATTTTCCAGGATAATGATATTATTTTATAAACAAATTAAGCTATACACTTCTCTTAAAAAATCAGTAAGATTTGACTGAGATATAGTGTGATATAAACTAACAAACACAATTGAGAATGCACAATGGTTGATTTTGCTGTCAATGATGTTATAAATCCATGTGCACTGTTGTATGTGTGCATACACATACACCTTGTATGCTTGGCTGGATATCTTTTCTCCATATATTCATTAGAGACTGTTGATAATGGAGGCTGTATATGTGCATAAAACTCTAAGATCACAGATTGCTTCTCAAACCTTCCAAGTAAAACTGTCACAATTAAAGACTCTGTTAACTCATTCACTCATCAAAATAACATTATGGCCTTCAAAAAGTATAGTTTCACTATTTTTATGAAATATTAAGAGTTAAATTATCAGTGAAAAGATTATTGGCTTTCTCACATTTTCAGCTCACTGTGTGTGTAATTTTTCCTAATCATAGAAAATAGCAGGGAAAATATGGCCTATATTAGGTGTGTGTTTGCAAGAGCTTGAGTGACAGTTTAGCCAACCTAGGCTCCAATATATATACATAACTATGATGACACAGTTTGAATCACTAAATATAAAATGAGCTACTTAGGTAATGGAAATATCACCAAGATGACATCCTATATATCATGATAGTGAGTAGTATTAAACAGTAAGAGAAGAGCTCATAGTAATAATCAATGCTTCAAAATATTTACTTAAGGAATACACTCTATAAACAACTTTATCTTGGATGGTAGTGTGCAGTTTCAAATGCTATGAGCACAATGACACTGGTTCCATGTACATAAATGCATACAGAAAAAGAATGAGTTTGATAAAATTAATGATGCCATGCCCCACAATGTTCTGCAGTTGCTACCAAAGCAGAGTTGGGCTAACATTTTTCCTAGTGAGGGTATTAAGATGACAATTCTGTTCACTCATGATTGTTAAGAAGATATGAAGGATGAAAAAATCATAGGTTGATTACAATAAAGGATGGTATATGCATGCAGGAAACTGCAATGGGAGAAGCAATAAATTTGTAACTAATATTCATCACTACAAGGAGTGGATAACTTAAAACAGATAAATTCAAAACAGTGTTTATCACTTCAGAGCAAGAGTGGACAATAAATATTATTTTCTTCCTATTTCTTATTTCAGCATTTTATTTTCAGTCTTCTGGCTGGAAAGGGATAATATAATCACAAAGCTTCTTTTATTTTGTTTTTAGAAAGAAGTCCTTCTAATGGACTGCAGTTGTATGATTATCTGAGATGGACATTTTAGTTTGAATTTCTCTATTTTTTTCTGTTACAATTTTTGCATTAATTAACACACACAGGTGTAACTGGATAAATAAAAACCTAATGACTGATACTGGGTTCAAGCTTCAAGCTAAAGATCAGAAAAGCAAAGCAGCCAAGCTACTAGTTTTTACTTCTAACTCAGGTTTAAAGCTCTGATATTGTCGCCATTAGCTCTTGCCAAGCTTCAGACTGCTGCCTCTCCTCAGCATTGAAGGAGAACTAATGTCTCTTGTCCTCAATATGGCTGGAGAACGAATGACAGCTCTAAGACTCTAAGACTCTGTTCCTGTCTTAAATATTTCTCATGAGTCCTGGGATTAAATGTGTGAGCTCTGTTACTCTTTTATACTGATTCTGTCTCCTTTAGCCCTGGGTAGCCTTGAACTCAGAAAGATCCATTTGTCTTTGTCTCCTGAGTCCTGGTATTAAAGGTGTGTACCATTAGATTACTGCCTGGTTTCCTGCCTACCTAGTATGACTACTTTGCTATTTTGATCTCCATTGTCTTTAATAATTTATAAACAATATATCACCATATAACCTGCCTCTACTTCTAGTTTTCAATGAATTATATATTTGAATAATATATTTTGAATGTCTTTCATCACTAGTTAAATTAATACTAATGTAATTTTTTGAGATTATATAATATCATTCAATTATGATATTAATTATGATATTCCCATTTATGTACTTTTTAATAAATAACCTGAACTATCTTTGCTATTCTTATTGGAATCATAATTAAAGTTTTCAAATGATCAGAAGATCTTTAAAGAAAATGACTGCTTAATAAAATATAATAAAAGTCCTTTGGTATTTAGATGCATTAATATTATAGTATAATGGGTTTATCAACGTAATCAGTATAAATAACATTTTTTCAGATACAAATTGTAATTAGTTAATGCTAATGAATTTCCGCATGATATCCTAAGTAATTAATACTGAAAAAACATTGGTATTTATAATGAACATGTTTAAGTTCATAATATTAAAACTGCATAGAGATAACACAGACATCCCATATTTTAAATAAAGTATTTATTTTTAATATTTTAGTATAATAATCTATTTTTCTGATTTCCCAAAACAATTATAGTAGAGGGGTGGCTAGGTGCTTTATTAGGTAGAATCACTTGTCATACATTTTTGGCGAATTGAGTTAAGTTCCTGGATCCCACATGGAGGGAGAGAACAGCTGTACAAATGTCATCCTTTGCCCTGTGTGCATGTGCCCTGGCACTCATACAGACTTCATATATACACACACAGTAATAATAAATACAATAAAACTAAAAAGAATTTCCTGTCTATATTTCATGTTTTGAGAATGAATACACTGATTAAACAGGTATTTTCATTCAGATTTACTGCTTGACTTCTGGATATGCAGATTCATTTTTTTCAATTATTCTTAGACATCTGAAAATACAGTTGTTATCTGACTCTGTAATATAATTGAACACTTTCTTTGTTAAGACAAAATAAATCAGTTCATGACCTGCACAGAATCAATGTTGCTGACCTGTATGATTTTGTGAATATATCATCAGTCAACTTCACTTGTCTTTGGATTCTCCTCATTCTTTACATATGAGAAGTCCCACAAAGAGTGGAATTTCAAACTTATTCAGTAATGATATTCTGGAATCATGAGCCAAATTGAAATTTCATTTAAAATTACGAATATTCTTTTTTCCCTTTATATAATATTGGAATAAATTCCTGGTTGTAATAAGATACAGATGAATACATCTTTTAAAGCTATGAAATAAGACACATGTTCAATTATATATTTTATAAAATTTATGATTCATAAAACTATTTCAAAAAGTCATCATCTGTCTATAAATGATTATTAAAAGTGATCAGTTTTCACTCAAATGTGTGACTGCAAAACATTAATTACAGATTTACATAAGAATGAAAATGAAATATAATTATTATTTTCTTCAGATGTCTACTCTTCTTATTATTCTCTTATTTGTACCTTGAAATTTCAAATGATAGGAAGCCTGTTCTTTTTATTTGTTTGAATTTCCTGAATTATTCATTGAACTCACATAATGGATTTAAAGAAATGTAAGCAGGAAATCCATGACACATTTTATTCTTTCTTCTTCACCATTGTAATTGGCACAAAGTCAGAAGGAATGTCAGCCTCCTTCCCAGTCTTGGGAGAACATTACTGAGACAGTGCTTTTACAGTATTTAACTTTTAAGATATTTTGGATGATATTTTATACAGATTCACAGTAAAAATGATGGTCAAAAGGAGAAATATCCAGGAATCTGTAGAGTTCTTGTAAAATCATGTTAACAACTGATAGTTGTTAGATTTCAGGAAATCTTACATCCATAGAATAAATAAATTTTAGAAAAATTACATATGATTTAGTTTCCTTTATATATATATATATATATATATATATATATATATATATCGGGCTAACAAATATTATAGATTTTATTTCATGAGAAGAGTATAATTAGTACAAAAGAAAAATGCTAACTTTAATAAAATTCCCAGAAATACATCCATTAGCTTGTTAAATAGAATGTATTTAATAAAAAGATATGTGATTAATATTAAAGAACAGAAATCACTAAAGTTTGTACATGAATTTCCAGGGTATTTAAAAGGGTATTTAAATCTTGTAATTATGTCAAGCATCTCTTATCTTTCATCAACATGTTCATATATATATATATATATATATATATATATATATATATATATATACATACATACATATACACACATAATGAGTGTTTTTTATAGAGCTTGCTTATGGTCATTTGACAGAAAAATATAGGAATCTTTATCTGAATTTCTAGATGCTTGAAATTATAAACCAAAAATTAAATAAAGACCGTAAATAATCACTGACAATTGGTTTGGTTCCTCTCTCTATTAAGCTAAAGCTACAATTTTAAAAGATGTATTTTTAGAGCATTTAGCAGTAGAGTTGTTCACCTCTAGAGCAATTTCTTCAAAGAAGATATTTTGGGGAAAGTTGAAGTAGAAAGATTCCAAGTACAGATCAGTCCAGTCACAACTCAAGTTTCAGGCTGACTTCAGTTACATGAAGAGGTCCTGTCTTAAACCAAGCCAAACAAACATAACGAAAGAAAACATGTGGAACCATACCAGTATAAAATAGTATCAAACACACACACACACACACACACACATCCTTTACATCAAACCAGAGAGAACCAAAAAGTGCTGTGCATGCTGCCACAATCTTTATGAGTTCCTAAGAGTATCAGTTCTATTGTATCTGGCAACCCTATTTTTTTTTGGGTGTCATGAATCCCCTCTGGCTCTTACAATCTTCCTGCCTACCCTTCTGCACAGCTTCCTTTCCCATGAGGGTTGAAGATTGATGAAGATACCTCAATTAGGACTGAGTGTTCAGTTTTATAAATCAAAAATGTAAGTTGAATGCAAAATAAGTTGAATTCCCAGATAAAACAAAACAGGTAATTTACTCTAGCATATTCACATAAAATTACCTATTAATTAATGTTGTGTGGAACTATTTCAATTGCTTAGATAATGGTATGAAGAAAACTTGAATCATGAATATATAAATATATATTGCAAATAAATTAAAACAATATCAATAATTTGGGGCAGAAATGTTAACAATTCATATAGTTCAAATACAAGTCAAAATGGCATCTAGTTTTTTAAATGATTAAAATAAATCAAAATGTTGTAATAATCTGAAATTATTTAAAAATATTTTAAAAGTATTTATTTTATGCCAGAATAAGATATGAGCATATGCATCTCTAATATAACAACTAAAATAATAATAGAGATTATAAATATGTTGATGAATAGGAAATACTAGAAATAAACAAATTAACAAGAACACAAAAGAAAGATGTCAATCTAAAAGAGTGACTAAGTGCATATAAAAGAACATCCTAGCACACTTGTGAAAACAACACTATGTGGTTCACTGAGACCCAAGTCCATCTATTATTGCACTTAGTAAATCCTGGTGAACTGGAACCAGAGACATTAGTATCTGTACATGAAAATAGAGGAAGAATGATTCCACATCCTTTGCATAATTATTCTCAATACCTTATCTTGAGCTGAGATGTGATGCATGTCTATGCATACAAGACCAGAGAAGAGCCTGTGATATCTTGGCCGGTCAAAATATGTATCTTCAAGTTATTATGGCTAGAGTTAGATAATGATAATAGATGCTCTCATGCCTCTTTTTATACTGGACATTTTTCAGGGACAATGTCATTGAATGCTGAGGAAAAGAGATTTAATCTTCATATTATGTCATAAAGTCAGCCATAGGTCTGAATTCTAACTCAAATAGTCTGTCTCAAATCTTGTTCTTAGCATCAATCTTAATTCATTTATACCTTTGATAAATAGAAAATAATACATGTGAATGACTCTGATCTTTCTTCTTAGTGCAATAGAAGTTGCAAGATAAAGAAAATCACTTTAGAATTGAGAATGCCTAATGTCAAAATTTCTTGATGTAAATTTCCAACTATTTGATTATTTATTTAGTAAGAAATTATAAATTTCAGAATGATTAGTATTACTCATGAATTTAATTTAAAATTTAAATTTTATTGAGCCATGAGAAGAAAAATGAAGAGAAATGCATAACCTCTTTGGGATAGTGTGAAGGAATTACAAAAGGGTTTATTTAGATTAGAAATTTGCTTCCCATAGTTCTGATTTCTATGAAGTCTAAGATCAAAGGACTGGGAAATTTAATAGTTGGTGATGGTCAGTGTCATCATTGAAAGACAGTGGTGTGCTAGGCTGTGTCTATACATAGTAAGAAGTGCACTAGGATCTTTGTTACACAAATTAATACTTATCTCATCAACGATGAATTTCCACTTAATATTCTGATTACCCTATATTGTTGCATACCTTAATCCTGCACAAAAGAGCCTAGAGGTTCAAAATTAGCATTTAGAAAGGACATGGACTATAGTCCACCTGCAGTCTGAACTATTACGGAGATTAATATATTTGAGTCCCATTCTTAATCCCTGAACAATGCTCTTAGAAGTAATTATTACATGGGACATGCATAAAAGATAAATTTGTGCCAGGTGTTGTTGGCACACGCCTTTAGTCCCAGCACTCAGGAGGCAGAGGGAGGCGGATCTCTGTGGATTCGAGGCCAGCCTGGTCTCCAGAGCGAGTGCCAATGTAGGCTCCAGAGCTACACAGAGAAACTCTGTCTCGAAAAGCCAATAAATAAATTAATTAAATAAATAAATAAATAAATAAATAAATTTGTATTCTTCATTCAATGCTTATTTTTCTCTAAGAAATAAAATGTCCAATAGAGTCTATCAAATAAGTTGTGCATATTCTGAGTATGGGGGGAAATCTGGTATTTCAATTGTTTATTTAATTGTTTACCCATTTATTTATTTTTATTTACTTTGCATTGTCCCATTGAAACTGATCAGTTGCCTTACTCCATCCTAATTTTTCTAGCTTCTAAAATTCTTTCATGTTTCATTTAGTGCCAGCGTATCTCAGTCTATTGTCCAAGGACTTTTGCACCTTTGGTCATCAAATCACCAAATTTCCCTTTCCTGCAAGTGTATTCTCCCTTCTGACTCTGGCTAGAATGCACAGATTATGTCCCTCTCACAACCTCTGCTACCCTAGAGAAGGTAAGGACTCCTTGCACAGAGCCTCCCCACATCTTCATCTCCACTTATGTGTAAGGACTTGATATTCTATCACCCTCATTGGTCCCACTTCATAGCATCGCTTATGATTTCCAAATATGTAGTCTATATTTTGCCCTATTAACATTACACCCATATAGTCTTTTTCTGACCTCCACAATAGTGCTGAAATAGCTTTCTCTTTAAAATCAGTTTAGGAAACATCAGAAAAGGTAACTGTAGGATCATTGGAATTCCCCAAGTAAGATTTTCTCAAATTCTTCTGATACTTCTAAGCCAGGGATGATTAAAATATATGCAGAGTCAGCTAAATCAAAGTGACATACTCATAAATTATTGAAGAGAACCTAAATACTTAAATAGTAAGATATGAAACCTGAAACGTACTATTGATCAGTAACTCCAGAGGGTTTCTCTCAGCAGCTCCTGCTGAAAGCCTTGGAGCAGCCTATGTTCCTGGCCAAGCTTTTATTTCCAATGTTATGCTCTTCTTTTATTTAAAGGAAAACTTCCTTTGACCAATTAGAGCCAACTGTCTGAAATGGTCACTTTTTAGAACCACTGAAGATGGGAGCAATGGTCACATCAAGAAAATGTGAAATTAGATCTCTGGCAAGTGAAGAGATATGATCAAATTTTCTTGATCAAGATCAGTCAAGAATAAGTATCATTCTCTGTCCACATGACAAGTCAAACAGTGACAGAATATGTTACAGGTTGAAGCACACATATTTGTATTCTACTGAAAAGTAGATTTCTTCTGTAATTTTAACCAGACCTACACTATATTTTTATCATGGCTAGTATTTGGAACTTTTTCATTGCTAGCAAAGCTTAGCAGAAAATTGTTTTTCATCCAAAGCAGTATTGTGTCTATCAGAATAAACACAAGTGACAATTTCAGCTATAGTAGCATCATGTCTTTGTAGCTTTAGGTTTGTTTGGTATTTTCTTAAGCAGAATTGTTAATCCGAACCCATGGTTTATCTTAGAGAGATAATAGACAGAGACAGAGAGAGAGATATCATAAAAGTATTCAGCAGGGCTAGTTATTCAGATTTCTTGAACAAGTATTTAGCTTTTTGTAAGGTCAACATGTAAATTTTAAAGACAAATATAGAGAGACTTATGTGTTTGAAATATAAATGATATATATGGATTAGCATGTACCTGTATATTATTAAACACACAGTAAACTGACTGGTGAGTGTCTAATTGTATTGCTAGCAATGTAATTTATTCAGACTGTATTTTTGTACAGAGCAGCGCACACTAACCTATGCCTCTGTGTCCTCCTTAATCCCTAAAACTGGGCCTAGAAATTTTATCTGTCTTAAAGAAAATAAAATGTACTCCATGCTGTTTTATGCTATTAGTTCCTCACCTATAAGTCTGTATTTATTATTTTTAAATATCTGACATGTTTACTACATAAATATGACTTTATGGTATTCTGGTTCCTTTTTTGTTTTGTTAACAGTCATCTGGTGAAACATTTTCTCACTCCAGTGATTCTTGAGTGTGCAGTCCCATGATCATTTCTTCATTTCATGATTTTTATAGTTGACCTGAAGTTATCTATGTGGAAGAAATAAAAATAAAAGTGGTTTCACTGATAAAAAAAAAAGATCAGTCAATAGTTTTCTACCTCGTTATCAGAAATCTAAACTAAGTAAACCATCATGTCTTTCAGTTGCCAAGTACAGTGAGAAGTTCTGTCATCTTCAATCTTGAGTTCACAATCTAATTTTCAATGATTGTGTTTTCATTATAACACTCCCTTTGGAACATTTTCTTCTTGATATTCACTAGTGTCTTTCCTTTTTAGTCGCTTATTTTTGTAGAGTCAATTCACTATGGCTCTGACATTTCTGTAAACCTTGTGTGAGGTGCACTAATAGATTTTTCTTTATTCTACCTTAAGCAGAGTATCTATATACAAACAGCTCTTATAATACCAGGATAGTGTTTTTCTAAAATAAAGGATAGAAAGACAAATAACTTGTATCAATATAGTACAATTTGAAAGACATTCCTCTACCAAAGGAAAGAAAGAATAATTTTATATTTGGGAATATTTGGGTTTACCACAGTCCAAAACACGTATCAAATTCATTTGCACTAATCTTTTACATCTGAAGGTAGTTAGAATTGATGCCAACATGTTGATACTGCAGGTGCTTTACCCAGGAGTCAGCCCCAAACAAACAAACAAACAAAACAAATGAACAAACAAACAAAAAACATGTCATTCTATTTATTTTTAAGACTTTCTAGTAGATAAGATCTGAAATCCTCCAGAGGTTCAATACTCCTATATTCCATGAGTCTCTCAATGGAAAAGTTTCTAATGAACTCATTCTTCTATCATTGTGTTAGCCATTATGAGAACATATATGTGGATAGTGTTCATACAATACAGGATGGCTAGTTTTATGTCAACTTGACACAAACTATGATTAACTGAGAAGCAGAAACAACAATTGAGAATATCCTTCTATAGATTTGGGTTATAGCCCATGAGGTATTATTTTGATTAATGATTTGTCTGGGAGGGCCTAGCTCCCTGTAGGAATCACCACCCCTAAAAAGTGGTGCAGTGTGTAAAAGAAGGGAAACGAAGAAAACCATGAGGAGCAAGCCAGTACAGAGTATGTCCCATGGTGGTTGCATTTGTTCCTGCCTCTAGGTTTTTCCTCTGTCTTTCCAGGATGGTAGACTACAAGCTGTGAGATGAAATAAACTGTTCCTCCACAAGCTGCTTTTTCTCATGGTGCTATATCAAGGCAATAGAAACTCAGATTAAGATATCCCTTAGTATTTTCATGCGTTTTAGCTTATACCTCTTAGTATCAGTCTGTACTGATTTATACATGTATGAGTGCCTCACAATAAATGGTTAACTACTAGTTTTCTTTTAAAAAAATCTCTTTATATGTCTGTTTTATTATACACATTTCTTGAAAATAGATTTTTTAATTTATTTTTATTTAAATTAGTAACAGGCTTGATTCACATGTCAATTCTAGCTCCCTCTGCCCCCCACCAACACCCCAAGCCCCCAACCCATGCCCCCTCCACTCCCCAGGGAGTTTGAGGCCCTCCATGGTGGATTTCCAAAATCTGTCATATCATCCCAGGCATAACCTAAGGCTTCTGGACCCTTTCCCCTTCTCCAGGGGACCATGTATGTCTCTCTTAGGGTCCTCCTTGTTTTGTAGCTTCTCTGGCAGTGTGGATTGTAGGTGGTTAATCCTTTACTCTATGTCTAAAATCCACATATGAGTGAGTACATACCATGTCTGTCTTTTTGTGATTGGGTTACCTTGCTCAGAGTGGTTTCAAAGAGAAAGCACAAGGAACAAGATGCAGGGGCACACATATATGCACACACAGAAATTCCAACAAAACAAAACAAAAACGGAAGGCATAATATATACAGAAAAGACCTGACATTTTTAAAAAATAAAATAAAATTTTGTTTTAAAAACCCCAATGGAAGCATTAGGAGACAGTGGACCTCCAAAATTCTATTAAGTTTGTTTCATGTTGAACATATACTGAAGGGCTTGGAGTGTGCCCTTCTGTATGGGTTACATGCCGACAAGACTATGTTGGAGAAAACTAATTTTTCAGTTCTGTGTAGTTATCAACTGAATATAGATTCTGATAAGGGGTGTGGTCTTTTTTCTACTTCCACTCTTAGCATTGGGACCCCATCAGTCTCAGTCCTGTACAGGCCCTGTGAATATCACCACTCTCTCTGTGAGTTGATATGAGCATCTGTTCTATATATTAGAAGGCCTTGTTTCCTTGGTGTTCTCTATTCCCCCAGGTCTGACAATTTGTCCACTTAATTTTCCTTAGGGTACTCCTAACCCATTGTTGGGACCCAGTCCCCATGGGGTCTCTGTGAGTTGTTTTCCAGAATAACCACAGGTACCTCTTGTTTTCCTTGCCTTGTCCACTAGTATCAACATCCTGTTATAAACTTTTCTTGTTTTGAAACATTATGCCTTGCCCCCATTCCCTTCTTGCTTCATTGGCCGTGAGTGGGAGTTATAGTTTCCTTGTTTATGTTAGGGCATGGGAATACGTTCTGCTAGCATGTGGTGTTTTTCCATCTCCTCTTGTTATATAAACTGTTGGCTGCAATAAAATGGTGCCATTTTCTTCTCCTGAATGACCTGAGTTGTGTCCTTCTTAATCTGCAGACTCTGGACTGGTCTGGTTCTTTGGTCACTGGCGCTGGCGCTGGTGACAACCCATGACAATAGAAAATTGATGGAAATGTTCCATTTATGGATAGTGTTGCAAGATCTCTCACTATGATCCTTTTCCATCTGTGGGCTTCTGTATTTATTCCTGTCTGTTACTGGAGGAATCTTCTCTGATGATGACTGAACAAGACACTGACTTTTGGCCACAATAGAACAACATTGGGAGTTCATTTGCTCCCCATTTCCTATAGCAGAACAGTAGTATTTGATTTTCTCCTGTTTTGCTGGGCTATCTTATCTCTAATTCTTGACCAGATAAGTTGTGTCAGGAGAGGGATATGTTCCGTCACCTGGAGCAGACTGTATCTAGACAGATATCAGTTATTTCCATAAGTTTTGTGCCTCTATTACACTAGTGCATCTTACATTTGGTCTCCATTGTAGATCTATAGGTTCATAGCTGGATTCATGTTTACCTTTCTCCTTTAGTAGTGTTTAGGGACCTTCCAGTACATGGACACTAGTCAATTGTGGTGAAGACTCTATGGAGGAAGCCATCTTTACCTTTCCATGTTCAATGAGTTGTGTAGGTATTGTCTTCTGCAATAGGGCATTAGTCTCAGTTTGCTGAGAGCAACCAACAGCCTTGACTGGGTTGTTTAACAGTTTCCATGAATCCCCTTTGACTAACAACTCAATTAGATGTATCCTATTCCCGCAATTGAAGGCTTTATCTTGTGACAAGAGCTGTGCAGTTGGCGCACCATCTCCATGATACTTAGTGGTTCTATTTAGGTCTCCTGTGTGTGTGTATTATGTTAGACAGCTTCTACTGTACTAAGTTTCCATATTACTACTCAAAATGACCTTTAGTTTTAGCTGTCCCTCCCTATATTTCCTCCCTTATTCCCCTTTTCCCCCACCCATTTGATCATCCAACTCCAGTCTTCCATCATTAAATAATGATTATTTATTCTACTTACTACACTTGGGGAGATGAATTCCCTCCCTCTAGCCCTTTATTTTATACCTAACCTATGTTGTTATAATGGATAGTAGTTTTGTTATGAAACAATTAGCGCTAAGATCCATACTTAAGCAAATACATACCACCTTTGTCATTTGGTGACTGGGTAACCTCACTCAGGATAATTATGCTGTGACTTTAACCATTTACATGTGATTTTCATGATTTCATTTCTGTAATGACTAAGTACTACTCCATTGTATAAATTTACATTTTATTTATCCATTGACAGAATCTAGTCTGTTTCAAGTTTCTATTTATTATGACCTTAGCAGCAATAAACATAGTTAATGAAATGTCTATGCAGCAGTATATAGAGTCCTTTGGGTGTATTGCAGTAGTGGTATAGCTGGATCTTGAGGTAGAACTATCCCTAGTTTCCTGACTTACATAGTGGTTGCACAAGTTTGCACTCCCACAGCAATGGGTGAGTGCCCCTCTTACTCTGAATCCTTGTAAGCATGAGTTGTTATTCTTACTGGCTTATACACATTCCTTGAAATATGCTGAATGTTTCATTTCTCTATGCCATATATATGGTTATCCCCCTATCAGAAATCGTCCATCAACCTTTCACCTGCTGATGCTTGATCTACTGTTGTGGCCAGGCATGTCTCAGCCCCAAGCCATGGTAGCCATGAGGTTTGGCCTGAATGGGGGAGTGTGGACTTGGAAACTCCTAGCAACCCAATGGTGATAAAGACCAAACACAGGTATCTTGTCATCTATAGAGAGTTCTTAGTTCCATGCTGCGAAACTGGAGTCTTTCCTTTATTCAGCATCTTCCTGGCTGTTTCCTAACCATGCTTCCCTGGCCACAAGGCCATTTCTCTCTGCTCCAGTAGCCCCTCTGCCTGCTTGCTCCTAACTCTCCCTGTGTCCTCACTAGTCCTGCACACCTTACCCTCCACCCTGGTGCAGGCCAGTTCAAATGCATAGTTCTATAGAGATGCAAACTAGAGAAATTCTCCACTGAAGCTATGCCATTCAATAGGAGATTAGCTCGCATCTGCAATACAATTGTAGGCCAGAGCAGAACAAGACCAACAAGACCTTCAGATATTCACAATGGAATTTTCCTGGCTCCCAACAGTCTACCTTTAAGTTATCTTGAACAAAGACTTTCTTCACATTCCATATAAAGCTGGCCCTTTAATTCGCTCAGCATTTATTTTTCTACAGAATGAATAATTGGCTTGTCATTATACATTTATGTATGGGAAATGTGTTACCATTACCAATTCTTTTTTTTTTCAAGCTGAAGAAATTAAAAAAAAACAAAAACATTCTTGTCTCACTTGCACATTTATTCTCAGTGCCAAACATGGTTAGTTTGGATAAAGGTTTGTCTATCTTGTTGATTTTCTTGAAGAACCAAATTTTTGTTTCATTGATTCTTTGTATTGTTTACTTTACTTCTACTTTATTGATTTCAGCTGTCAATTTGATTATTTCCTAGCATCTACTCCTCCTGAGTTTGTTTCTTTTTGTTCTAGAGATTTCAGGTGTGCTATTAAGATTCTAGTGTTACTATTCTCCACTTTCTTTATGTAGTCACTTAGTGCTATGAACTTTCTTCTTAGCACTGCTTACAAAGTGTCCCATTGTTAGACGCCCCCCCAGAAAACTCATGCCTCCGGGGTCTCAGTCCAGGACTGAGGTCACCCTAATCACTAGGCAGATTCAAAAGCTTGTAGCAAACTGCATGAGGCTTTATTGTTGTTTAACAAGCTAACCCCATGTTAGCTTGGGACTTTCACCTACCTGCCATGGCAGATGGCTAGCAAAGACATTTCCAAGGGGCTGCATAGAGATCTTGTAGGGCAGCATAAGGGGAGTGTCTAGGGGTATGCACAGGCTCAGGATTGGTATGCCTCCAGGCTTGGAGGGCTTGCCCTGTGTTGATTGGCCAACTGGTTGCTATGGCCCATAGGCCCTCCCAGGGTGCTTGCTATGTTCTGTGCATCATTGCTCTGCACTTGTCCGTAAAGCACACCCAGAGCCATAAAGCATACCACCACCAGCTAACTTCTGATTGGTTCCTTGCCACAAGGCAGGCACCTAACCACTAGTGTCAGAAAAGGTCAGAAAAGCACATGTTACTGTCATGGCTGATGAAAGGGGCAGGCATCTGACTTTAGTGACTAAGACAAGGTCAGACAAATATGTGTTCGGCTGTTATGGCTGCCGAAATGGGGAGCTGGTTCCCTTCACCATATTTTCATTGAATCTAGGAAGTCTTTAATTTCACTTTTTTATTTTCTCCTTGATCCAGGAGTGAAGAAATTGAGAATTGTCCAATTTCCATGAGCTTGGAGGCTTTCTGAAATTTGTGTTGTTGTGGAATTCTTATTTTAAACTATGGTGATCTGATAAGATACAAGGGTTTATTCAAACGTTTTTTGTATCTATTTGAGGTTTGCTTTGTTGCCGAGTAGAGTATGTGGAGTATGTGATTGATTTTAGAGATGGTTTTGCTGAAATTAAGTATATTCTTTTTTTGTTTTTTTGTTTTTTTTTTTTGGTTTTTCGAGACAGGGTTTCTCTGTGTAGCTTTGGAGCCTATCCTGGCACTCACTCTGGAGACCAGGCTGGCCTCGAACTCACAGCAATCTGCCTGCCTCTGCCTCCCAAGTGCTAGGATTAAAGAATGTGCCACTGAAAGACCCCCGAAGGGAGACCCCTCACTCAAGCCTCGGGAAAGGCGCGCACCCAGTAGGCACCAAGACCAGACTTGCTGCAATCACACGAGGAAGTTTATTGAAAGTGAAACGGAACGAGATCTCAGACCAGCATGCTGGGGTCGAAACCCATACACCACACAGGGGTAGAGGAGTTCGACCCCGGTCTGAATTTGTAACAGGCTTATAAAGGCAAAAAAACCACAAAAGAATGGGGAAATATCAGAGTCATACAGTATTCTTCAGTTAAACCATAAACCATGTGTCACATGAATCATACACCTGAGGCACACTTAGGGCGTTGAAACATTCCATAGAGGTCATCAGAACCTCGGGTAGTTATTCTGGGAACTGTTTCTTCTTTTTTTTTTTTAAGAAAGTTCCGGGTGTGATTACCTGCAGAGAAGAGGGCCCTAGGGCAGGGGCTAGTGTTCTTTGAAAGTTTTGTTTTTACTCTTCATTCCCTCCTTTTTCTTTTTGTAAAAGCTCTAATCTTAGAGCGATCCCTCAGCTTCTTGTAATACCTGATATTGTTGTCTTAGGACCATTACCTGCACAGCGCTCACTCTTTCTTTTACAAAGGCTACTAGTTTATTGAGGATGCACGGCCCAAAGGTCAGGATTAGCAACAATATGAGTAAAGGCCCGACCAAAGTGGAGACTAGCGTAGAGAACCAGGGTGACCGGTTAAACCAATTTTCATACCATCCCTGGTGTGTTTCTCTTTCTTTTTTTCTGGTTTCTAGTCTATCTCTGAGCTTTGCCATAGAGTCTCTTATGACACCAGAATGATCTACATAAAAGCAACATTCTTCTTTTAGGGCAGCACAGAGCCCTCCTTCTTTTAGAAAAAGCAGGTCTAATCCCCTCCTGTTCTGTAATACTACCTCTGATAATGAAGTCAATGACTCTTCCAGTTTGGTTATGGACTGTTCTAAGGCTCCCAAGTCCGCATCCATAGCTGCTCTGAGTTCATTATAGTAATAGGGCTGTTGGATGAGGGCAGCTGCTCCTGTTCCAATTCCTGCCGCCACTCCGAG
This sequence comes from Cricetulus griseus, assembly GCF_003668045.3. Classification (NCBI taxonomy): domain Eukaryota; kingdom Metazoa; phylum Chordata; class Mammalia; order Rodentia; family Cricetidae; genus Cricetulus; species Cricetulus griseus. Next base: position 139,202,341 of record NC_048598.1, read on the forward strand.
TCCTAACAAAACAGCTAAGGTCAAGGTTATAGGTTCTCTCTTGTAGCGAGCACGGTGGTCAAATTCATCTATAAACGAGGCATCATCATGATAAATGACCCTAGGTACCAATTGGACTAAAATACAAAAGTCTTTAGTATTGTCAAAAAGTGAAGTATGGAGGCAGGGGGTCAAGCCGGTACCACAAGCCCACCAGGTATCGAGAGGGGGTACTAAGTATTTATCTGGGCCAGTTGTCAGGTTGGAGATAGTTACATTACAGAGGGGCTGATGCCTGGTAGGTACTCTTCCTATACACAGTCCAGTTCCTGACACTGCAGACAGGGTTAACTTTCGTTGGCTTCCCCAGGGGCAATGTGAGTGATCAGAAGTAACATTATAGCTACGTAGCTGAGCTATTCCTTCATAGTAAGGGGGATTGGAAGTAAAACACAGCCAGCAGGACTGAGTAGCAGCAGGGTTAGTGCGATTTAAAACAACAAATGCACTATCAAGCAGATTGAACAGAAGGTCCTCAGTCCCCATAGGGACACGTGGGGGTGCAGTCCAGAGAGAATATGAGCCTTCCTTTGGTGACAGGGTGGGAGGAGGAGGCCTCTCAGGCCTGGGTATGGGGTTATCAAGCACCGAATTGGGGCCTACGGGTCGTGTGGGTGGACTTTCTATTTTTATCTTAATGACAAAAACGAATCCAGGGTCCCCGCTGCCAGTATAGACTCTCCATCCCCACCGATTTCCTCTTACCCATTGACGATCCTGTTTTCCCTGTGGGGTAAAGCTGATATTTAAGGGGTTACAATAATTGTTTTTGCAAGGCCCCTGAGGGCCATCCGAGCTTCCAGAGGCACACCCAGTCCTATAAGCTGGGTATTTGGAGGGATCTCTTTCTCCTTTTTCTGGCTCTTCTGGCTTACGACCCTTCTTAACCATAATTAGATCCCAAGAGGAGGAAGGGTTCCAGTAGGCCTCTCCTGTAGTCTCACATCCCCATTTATTACAAAAATAGTCTGCAGCTCCTCCGCACCGTCTCTTCATTTCTCTGGATTGTCCCTGCCCGGGGCAGACATAGAAGTCTGCTGCCTGTAGGTTGGCTCGGAAAAACTGTCCTGAACACCCCAATGTGCTCCCTATGCCATGAGGGACACACTGTTCTTCTGGGGGTGGCTTTTCTAAGTCAGTGTAACTGGAAAGATCCCAAGCCATAGAGCCGGCTGCTAACTTACAGACATCGGGTGCAAGATCAGGCCACCAAGTCCAAAGGGGGTGCACTGCGGTTGTTGACCATACGACGTCGCCCTCTTCGTTAAGCACTTCCCAGGTTAGTTTTTGGGGGGCATGGGGGTTATTACCCAAGGTTGGGGCTACGGCGAAGGCGCAGCTTAAGAGGATTGTCACTGGTTGCCACTGTCCAATTTTCTTCATGGTTATTCTTGCCCTGACTGGGTGTCTTCTTGACATGGGAAGCATGGACCCAGGCAGCAATCCCGTCGACCTTGACTGCTGAGGGGGTAGTCAACAGCACCAGGTAGGGTCCCTTCCACCGGGGCTCAAGCGTGCCAGCGCGATGTCGTCTGACCAGGACTGAGTCTCCGACCTGGAACCCGTGGGGCACCGTGATGGTTCCTGGAGCGTAGGCTTCTTTAATTCGACTCCAGATCTGTGTTTTAATAACTTCTAAGGCCTTTAAGTGAGTAAATAAAGCAGAAGAGGAGGGGGAGTAAGTGCTAGGATCCAATATCCCGCACGACTCCGTTAAGGGGGGCGGTCCCCCATGTAGGATTTCATAAGGGGTGAGGCCGAAACGCCCGGGCGAGTTTCGGACTCTAAGAAGTGCAAAGGGGAGGAGGGTCACCCAGTCCTTGCCGCCGGTCTCAATAGCTAATTTAGTAAGGGTCTCTTTTAGAGTTCTATTCATCCTTTCTACCTGTCCTGAGCTCTGGGGTCTGTAAGCACAATGTAATTTCCAATTAATCCCCAGTTGAGTGGCCAATTCTTGACTTACCTGGGCAACAAAAGCTGGGCCGTTATCAGACCCGATTACCTTGGGAATCCCGAATCTGGGCAGAATTTCTTCTAGTATCTTCTTGGTCACCACCTGAGCAGTTTCAGATTTTGTGGGAAAGGCTTCCACCCATCCTGAAAAAGTGTCTATAAAAACTAGAAGATATTTATTACCATATTTTCCTGGCTTAACTTCAGTAAAGTCTACTTCCCAATAGACTCCTGGTCGGTCTCCCCTCATTCTTTTTCCAGGCTCCTTGAACGGTCGGGCCGCATTGGTCATAGTACAGGCTTGGCATGCCTCCACTACCTGTTTTGTTGTGGTGTGTAGGTCTTGAACACAGTATTTGGAACTTTTAATTAGTTGTTTAAGTTTTTCAGTTCCGAGGTGAGTTAGTTGATGTAACCTTTTTACATAGTCCTGCCCTTCTTTAGCTGGTAAGACAATTTGCCCATCTTCAGTCAAGGCACAGCCTTTATGTGTGTGCTCCGGGGGCTCTGGTGGGTGATTTCTGATTTCTTCTATTAGCACCGTAGTTCCATGGGCGGCTTGCTTGGCTGTCTGATCTGCCATCTGGTTTCCCCGTGTAACTGGGTCAGTCCCCTTTTGATGTCCTGGACAATGGACAATGGCCAATTTCTTGGGTAGGTGTATGGCTTCTAGAAGAGCCAGGATTTCTTCTTTGTTTTTAATGTCTTTCCCTGCCGATGTGAGTAGGCCCCTCTGCCTATAGATAGCTCCATGAATGTGGGCGGTAGCAAAGGCGTAGCGGCTATCAGTATAGATGTTGACAGCCTTACCTTCTGCCAGGCGCAGAGCTTGAATTAGTGCCAAAAGTTCGGCTTTTTGAGCAGACGTCCCCTCTGGGAGGCTGCTGGCCCACAGCACCTGTTTCCCATCTACCACCGCTGCTCCTGCTTTTCTTTTTCCTTCCACCACGAAGCTGCTGCCATCCGTATACCAGCTAGGCACACCTGGCCAAGGTTGATCAGTCAGGTCCGTTCTGACTCCAGTCTCCTCCGCCAGGATATCAGCGCATCGATGCACAGGAGTAGAGTCATCTGCTTCAGGGAGTAGGGTGGCAGGGTTGAGGATAGCAGGGGGAGCAAAAGTTATTCGATCAGTTAGTAACAAGCTCTGGTAATGAGTCATTCGAGAGTTTGTCATCCAGCGGTCGGGGGGCTGCCGTACAATACTCTCTAAGGCATGAGGGGCGATTATAGTCACATGTTGACCCAGGGTCAGCTTGTCAGCATCTTTGACAAGCAAGGCTACTGCGGCAATGGCTTTCAGACAAGAGGGCCAACCGCTGGCTACCGGGTCTAGTTTCTTTGACAAGTAAGCCACCGGCCGCTTCCAAGGACCCAGGGCCTGAGTCAGGACTCCCCGAGCTATTCCAGCCCGTTCATCAACGTATAAGGTGAAAGTTTTGGTCAAGTCTGGCAGAGTCAAAGCAGGGGCTGTGAGCAGGGCAGTCTTTATTTTTTCAAAGGCTTTCTGATGTTCTTCTTTCCATGTAAATGGGACTTTGTCTTTAGTCAGAGGGTACAAAGGGGCCGCCAAAGTGGCGAATCCTGGTATCCAGAGTCTACAAAAGCCCGCCGTTCCCAGAAACTCACGTACTTGTCGTGGAGTGGTGGGGGTCGGGATCTGCATCACAGTTTTCTTTCGGGCTTCAGTGAGCCACCGCTTCCCTTCTCGGAGGGTGTATCCCAGGTAGGTAACTTCTGGACAGCATAATTGGGCCTTTTTTGCGGACACCCGGTACCCCAACTCACCCAATTCTTTTAGAAGCTCTTTGGTCCCATTAAGGCACAGTTCCCAGGTCGAGGCTGCAAGCAGCAAATCATCTACATACTGTAAGAGAGAGATTTGGGGGTTTCGTGCCCTGAAGGGCGCAAGGTCACGGTGGAGCGCTTCATCGAAGAGAGTTGGCGAGTTCTTGAATCCCTGCGGAAGCCTGGTCCAGGTCAGCTGACCGGTGTGTCCTCCGTCGGGGTCCCGCCATTCGAAGGCAAACAGGAGTTGGCTACTTGGATGTAGTCTGAGGCAGAAAAAAGCATCTTTTAAATCCAGAACAGTGTACCAGGACCGCTCCGGTGGCAGGGAACTTAGCAAATTGTAGGGATTGGGCACTGTCGGGTGGATGTCCAGTACCCGCTTGTTGACCTCTCTCAAGTCCTGGACAGGTCGATAGTCATTAGTTCCAGGCTTACGTACCGGCAAGAGGGGAGTATTCCAGGGGGACTGGCAATGAATCAGTATACCTTGTTGTAATAGCCTCTGGATGTGTGGTCGAATGCCTTCTTTAGCCTCCTGAGTCATGGGGTACTGCCTGACTGAGATGGGGGTAGCAGCTGCTTTTAATTCGACCACAACCGGCGGTACCCGCTTAGCCAGTCCCATTCCCGCTTGCTCTGCCCAAACTCCTGGAAAAGCTACCAACCATTCCTTAGAGGGCAAATTCTCAATCTTGGGTTCATGGAGGCGATATTCTTCTTCTAGATTTAGGACTAAACATGCTATAGGTGTCTCCCCCCAGGTGACTTCCGGCCCTGTCGAGGTGAACTGGACCTGAGCCTTTAGTTTAGTCAGCAAGTCCCTGCCCAGAAGCGGTGCAGGGCACTCAGGGATTACAAGGAAAGAGTGAGTCACTTGGCTTTTTCCTATTTTTAAACTTCTTTTTGTTGTCCAGGGATAAAGTTTACTACCAGTGGCTCCTGTGACCAGAGTCCTTTTTGATCCTAATTGTCCTAATGGTTCAGTCAAGACCGAGTGTTCAGCCCCAGTGTCCACTAAGAAGTCAACGGGGTTCCCCTCCACAGAGAGAGTTACCCTGGGCTCGGGGAGGGGGACCGAGCCCCGACTCCCCTAATCTTCTTCAAGGGCCAGTACCTTAGGGCCCTTCTGTTTCTTTTTGGGGCATTCTCTGGCCCAATGTCCTTTCTCTTTGCAGTATGCGCATTGGTCCTTTTCAAGTCGTGGTCTCTGTCCGCCCACGGGTCTATTTGCTTTGTTGCCCAGGTGCCCTAACTGTCTTTTCTCTACCCTTTCTTCACCTACTACTGCGGCCAAAATCCTAGTCAGATTCTTCTCTTGGCGGCGGTCACGCCGTTTCTCCCTTTCTTCCGTCTCTCTTTTTTCTCTCTCCTGCTTCTCTTCCTCAGTCTCCCTCTTATGATACACTTTCTCTGCTTCCTTCACTAAATCCTGTAAAGTATAATCTTGGAGCCCCTCTAATCTTTGTAACTTCTTCTTGATATCAGGGGCTGATTGTCCTATAAAAGCCATAGCTACAGCCGCCTGCTGTCCCTCTGAGGAGGGATCAAATGGGGTATATCTCCTGTAAGCCTCCATTAAGCGCTCTAAAAAGACAGAGGGTGGCTCCACCGGACCTTGTAGGACCTCCCTTACCTTAGCCAAATTCGTGGGTCGCCTTGCAGCTCCCTTGAGACCTGCCACTAGAGCCCGGCGGTAGACCGTGAGACGCTCCCTACCTTCTGCAGAGTTGTAATCCCAGTCAGGGCGGATCAAGGGAAAAGCTGCATCTATAAGGTTAGGGAGGTTGGTGGGGGCTCCATCTGGTCCCGGAACATTTTTTCTAGCTTCTAGGAGGATTCTCTCCCTCTCTTCCGTGGTAAAAAGGACTTGCAAAAGCTGCTGGCAATCATCCCAGGTGGGCTGATGAGAAAACATTAGGGACTCAAGAAGCCCCGTCAGGCCTGAGGGATTCTCTGAAAAAGAGGAGTGGTTAGTTTTCCAGTTATACATATCGGCTGATGAGAACGGCCAGTACTGTAGCGGGACCAGTTCTCCCGGAGCCGGGGCGGGTCCATAAGCTCGTAAAGGTAGGGCAGTAGCAGAGTCAAACCCCGCGCCTTCTCCCCCTGGGCTACGACCCCGGCGGCTTCGGGTTCCGGCCGCCGGTCCTGTTTCAGAGGCCGTCCGGGAGTCGGCGGGGGGCGACACCTGTGGGGGACGTGCGTGGGAAGCTGGTTGAGGATACGGGGGTGGAGGGTAGTCGAGGAGAAGGGAACCATCATCAATTTCAGGATAAATCTTCGTAGGGGCCGATGGAGCAGGTACCGGTTTATCTGGAGGGGGTACTTTCGGTTTGGCGGCCACGGCCACCGTCACCGTTTCTGCCCCTGTCGTCCAGGGTCTCACCCAGGGTGTCGGATTTTGGACCAGGTCCTCCCATACGATAATGTATGGAACCTGATCAGGGTGTCCCCCTGAGGCCTGAAAGATAATTCGCTTGACAGCGGAAATGAGAGACAGGTTAAAAGTTCCCTCCGGAGGCCATCCTACGCCAAAACTCGGCCACTCAGAGGAGCAGAAAGTCTGCCATGGCCCTTTCCTGACTTCAACAGAAAGATTATGAGCCCTCGTCTTAACGTCCGTCCAATGGTCCAGGGTCAGTGTTAGCGGGGTCGTCACGGTCTGTCCCATTCCTGGTTCTATCACACTTCACAAAAAGAACAATCACAAAGACAACAAAACAGAGAGACAAAATCGCCGACCTTGAGTCGACCAGAAATCCTGAAAAGAGTCAGACGGTCTACAGATTGTCAAGGAGGAAACTAATCCCCTGACTTTCCTCGTGGGGGTCCACCAGGCGTCCCTGGTCCTTCCCCTGTCCTCCTGGGACGTCTCCCAGGGCGAACAAACGGTGGACACCCGGATACGTCTATCCCCGTCCACTCTGCTCCCCCCTCTGGAGGAGCAGACTCGATTAGAGCGTTTGCAAAAACCAGAACTGCGATCGCACCAGATCTCTGAACAATCCACAAACACAGAATCACAACAGAACAACGAGGAATGAAAATCCTTACCTCCAAGTGGGTCTAGGACCCCTGGGTGGTCGCGCAAATCCCGGACGAGCCCCCAAATGAAAGACCCCCGAAGGGAGACCCCTCACTCAAGCCTCGGGAAAGGCGCGCACCCAGTAGGCACCAAGACCAGACTTGCTGCAATCACACGAGGAAGTTTATTGAAAGTGAAACGGAACGAGATCTCAGACCAGCATGCTGGGGTCGAAACCCATACACCACACAGGGGTAGAGGAGTTCGACCCCGGTCTGAATTTGTAACAGGCTTATAAAGGCAAAAAACCACAAAAGAATGGGGAAATATCAGAGTCATACAGTATTCTTCAGTTAAACCATAAACCATGTGTCACATGAATCATACACCTGAGGCACACTTAGGGCGTTGAAACATTCCATAGAGGTCATCAGAACCTCGGGTAGTTATTCTGGGAACTGTTTCTTCTTCTTTTTTTTTTTTTTTTAAGAAAGTTCCGGGTGTGATTTCCTGCAGAGAAGAGGGCCCTAGGGCAGGGGCTAGTGTTCTTTGAAAGTTTTGTTTTTACTCTTCACCACCAATGCCCAGCTAAGGTATATTGTTACTCTGAGATAACATCTGTCTTTAAAGTTGAGGTGTGTTTCTTTTATGCATCAGAAGGATGGATACTGTGTTTGTATACATTTTGCTAGCCTGTGTCTTTTTATAGGCAAATTAAGACCTATAAATGTTAAGAGATATTAATGACCATTGATTGTTAATTCTTGTTAGTTTTAGAGTTACTGATGGTCACCGTATTGTGTGTGTATGTGTTTTCCCCCTTTCTTGGCATTTGGTAATGTGGGATTATCTGTTACCTATGCTATTGTGAATGTAGTCAACTTCCTGAGGTTGGACTTTTCCTTCCAGTACTTTCTGTAAGGTTGGATTTGTGGATATGTAGTATTTAAATCTCATTTTGCCAGGGAATATCTTGTTTTCTCCATCTATAGTGTTTGAAAGCTTTGCTGGGTATGGTAGTCTTGGCTGGCATCCATGATCTATTAGTGTTTATAGAATATCTATCCAGAACGTTCATACTTTCAGAGTTTCCATTGAGAAGTCAGTTGTAGTTCTGATAAGTTTGCCTTTATATGTTTCTTGGCCTTTTACCTTTGCTGCTCTTAGTAATCTTACTTTATTCTGTATCTTTGGTGTGTTGATTATTATGTGGTAAGGGGACATTATTTTTTTTCCTTTGGTCCAGTCAATTTGGTGTTCCATAAGCTTGTGCTTTCATAGACATGTCCTTATTTATATTGGGAAAGTTTTCTTCTATAATTTTGTTGCATATGTTTTCTGTGCCATTGAGATGAGCTTCTTCAAATTCTTCTACACCTATTATTCTTAGGTTTGGTCTTTCCTTTTTTGAATTTATTTTCATTTAAATTAGAAACAAGCTTGCTTCATATGTAAATCCCAGCTCCCTCTCCCTCCCCTACTCCCCTGCCCCTCCTCCACCCTATTGCCCACTTGCTACCCAGGGAGGGTGAGGCCCTCCATGGGTATCACCAAAGTCTGTCATATCATTCAGGGCAGGGACTAGGCCCTCCTCCATGTGTCCAGGCTGAGAGAGCATCCCTTCACATGGAATAGGCTCCCAAAATCCATTCATACACCAGGGATAAATACTGGTCTACTACCAGAGGTCCCATAGATTGCTGAGGCCTCCCCACTTACACCCACATTCAGGGGGGTCTGGATCAGTCCCATGTTGGCCTCCCAGCCATTAGTCTGGGGTCCATGAGTTCCCCCTTGCTGAGGTCAGCTGTTTCTGTGGGTTTTATCAGCTAGGCATTGACCCCTTTGCTCTTCACTCCTCCCTCTTTGCAACTGGATTCCAGGAGTTCAGTTCAGTGTTTAGCTGTGGGTATCTGCCTCTGCTTACATCAGCCACTGGATGAAGGCTCTAGCATGGCATACAAGGTAGTCATCAATTTCACTATCAGTGGAGGGCTTTCAAGGAAGCTTCTCCACTTTTGCCCAGATTGAGAGTTGGAGTCATCCTTGTAGATCTCTGGAATTCTCCCTAGTGTCATATCTCTCCTCAAATATATACAATACAATACACATCTATACAATATCTCTATTACAATATCTCTCATCCTGCTCTCCTCTGTTCTTTCCCCAACTCAACCTGAACTGTCTGAATTGTTTCCTTTACCAATTTGATTGGTTTTTCTTGGTTTTCCTTCCTTTCTTAAAGAAATTTATTGATTTTTTGCAGTTTTTGGTTAGTCTTTTCCTCCATTTCTTCCAATTCTCATGCATCTATTTTTCTCCATTTCTTTAAGAGAGTTCCTCCTTTCCCCTTTAAGGGCTTCTATAATCTTCATGAAGTTATTTTATGGTCACTTTCTTCTGCTTCTCTGCATTGAAATATTTAGGTCTTGATGGTATAGAACCCCTAGACCCTAGTGGTGACCTATTACTGTTTATTGTGTTGAATGTGTTCTTATACTATGGTCTTCCCATCTTTTCCTCCAAGGGTTGCATGTGGTGCTTCTCCTGGTGGGTGCAGAACCAAGGCTCCAATAATGACAGATGTATTATTGGAGTATGTATGCTTTGGGCTGTATGGTTTGGGCTGTATGGTTTGGGCTGTCTCCTGGAATCTGTGGATCAGTGTGCAAGATGGGGATGAGGGATGTTCCAGTTCAAGTATCTCCAACAGTGGTGGGCAGCTAAAAGTCTAAGGCTCGCCTCTCCTAGTGGGTGACGGGCCAAGGCTCTGATGCCATTCTTTAATTAAAAGATTGTTTGAAAACATACTGAAGCACAATCTTTAAAAAGCTTTATATGATTGCCATGTAGTCAGTTCCTTCATGAATGCCTCTATGTGAAAATCAAAGTGAATGACTATTAAAGTATATACATTCACAATTTCCTTAAAATTACTTCCTATTGAACATCTGTATTTTTCAGTTTTGTGATTTATATAAAATATTGTATTGATAGATTGACAAATATTTGTTTGAATCTTCTGTTAATATTTTTAAAGTAAATCTGGGAAATGTCACCAGTTAATGTATGCTTAACAAATTTGGCACTTAGGTCGGCTGTGATTCAGTACCAGCATAATAGTACATTGGTTTATGTCCTAATGATTTATTGTCTTCTTGAAGCTAATCATAAAAAATCTTTATATATTATTAACTCCAAGATTGAGATAGGCTCATCAGAAATTGCATTCAGAACTTTTATATTTCTACCCAATGTTGTATGATAGATGCACCCTTTCCATTTGACAGCCACTCTTTTGTGTATGTCACATGATAACTCTAAGATCCTGGGGGGGGAAATCATATTAATTGGAATTAGTCCTAATTACTCTCTCCATTTTATTTCAAATAATACTCTGATATGGTCCCTTATTACTTATAATAAGTAAAAGGTGTGTCCAAACAATCTTTCACTGTTAAGTGAAAAAAAGTTAAAAACAAAAACAATTAAAATTAAGAATGAATTTAAACACAACAGGAGTGAAAGGTCTTGCACAAAGTTGTCCTCTGATTTTCTTATACTCTTCATGGCATATGTACTCTGTGGCAGGTCCAAGCCCAATCTCTCTCTCTCTCTCTCTCTCTCTCTCTCTCTCTCTCTCTCTCTGATCTCTACTTTTTATACATTTGATCCGGACAGCAGCTACCCTAATGAAAGTTTCTTGGCACAAATATATTATCAATGTCACTTGCTCATTATGACTGAATTTTTATAATAAACATATTTCATTTTCCCAGATTAAAATGGTAAGATAAAGATATTATTTTTGTTTCTACAACATATGAAGTTTTCTATCCTGGCAGTAAAATGTAATGGAAACAATAAAGGTCCTGACTTTTATTGTGCAGTGGTATTTTCTTGTTTTCACATTTCTTTTACTATGAACAAGAAAGCTATATCCTATTTATTTTTATCATACACTTGTATGAATTATTACTAGCAAAATCTTAAATATTACTTGACACTTTGACTTGATATGATCCATTCTAAAACAATGTAACAATGTGAAGGACAGTCCTGCATGTTTAGAATCACACTGTCATTGTTCCGAAGGACATTTTTAAAAAGGGATGAGGATATTATGTACATAATTCACCTACACTTACACATGCAAAAGACTGACAAAATAAATACCATATAGCAGTCTATGCTGTTTAAAAGCAGATGATGCATAAGATCAACTTAAGCTGTAGAAATGGGAACCCCTCATTATATTTCCCAGATTGTGATGAGGAATTAGGTGTTAGAAAAGCTGTAGCATACCTTTTACTTGGTATGATTATGTTTTAATTTTCTATTTGTCAAGTAATGCTGATGGAATTGTGCCTGTCTCTGTTTAATTTGAATACATTTTTCTTTCCTTATAAAAGTTCACTATAAAATGCAAAAAGAGGTCCTGCTGCTGGAGCCCCAGCCTCAGGTGAGTCTGGGCACCGCTCTGCCTGCTCCCCAACCTCCTCCATCAACACCTGCTTGCTTCTGCCTGAGCCCATCTGGACAAGAGTGGACCAGCCCAAATCGGAAGGCCCACTCTGAGTCCAGACACACCTCACCCTTATCTATTTGCTGACCTCTGTCCTGGGGCAGGTGCCCTAGACTCAGGTGAATCTGGGAGCTGCTCTGTTTCCCAACCTCTCCCATCAACCGCTGCTCACTTCTACCTGAGCTCACCAGGACAAGAGTGGATCTGCCCAGAACAGAAGGCACACCCTGAGTATGGACACACTGCACCCTGGTCCACTGACAACCCTCTGCCATCCCGCTGCTGCCAGAGGCTGAACACTCTGCCAGCCACCTGAGAGAGGGAGAGACCCCACCTGCACTCACTGGAAGAAGGGATGGGAAGAAGGCAGAGTAAAAACACACTCAACAACAGGAAAACCCAAATGATACCACTAGAATCTAGGGACTCCACACCAGCAAGACCTGAAAAGCCTATCACAGAGCATGAAGAAGAGATGGACCCCAAAAATTATCTGGTAAGATGATAGAGACCTTTAAAGAGGAAACAAGAAAACCCTTAAAGAAATACAAGAAAAAACAAGCAAACAATTATATAAGATGGAGGAAATACATACCAAAAAATTCAAGAAGTAAGCAAATCTCTTAAAGAATCTAAAGAAAGCCAAGAAATAACAAACAAACAATTGAAGGAATCAATAGAAACATTTTAAGGCATAAAAGGTGAAATAGAAACAATAAAGAAAACACAGAATGAGGCAATGCTGGAAATTGAAAGGCTGGATAAATGATCAGGAACTAAAAATGTGAGTATAACCAATAGAATTCAAGAGATGGAAGAGAGATTCTCAGTTGTTGACTATCTAGATGTTATACAGTCATCAACCAAAGAAAATCTCAAGTCCAACAAATCCTTAACACAAATTATCCAGGAAATATGCGACACCATGAAAAGGCCAAACCTAAGAATAATAGGTATAGAAGAAGGTGAAGAAATACAGCTTAAAGGTACAGAAAACATATTCAACAAAATCATAGAAGAAAACTTCACCAAACTACAGAAGGATATACCTATGAAATTACAAGAAGCTTACAGAACACCAAACAGACTGGACCACAAAAAGAAGTCCCCTCAACACATATAATCAAAACACCAAACTTTCAGAATAAAGAGCAAGTATTAAGAGCAGCAAAGGAAAAAGGCCAAGTAACATATAAAGGAAGACCTATCAGAATCACATCTGACTTCTCAATGGAAACTTTGAAAGCCAGAAGTCCTGGATAGACATCCTACAAACACTAAGGGAGCATGGATGCCAACCCAGACTATTGTAGCCAGCAAAACTTTCAATCAATATAGATGGAGAAAACAAGATATTCCATGACAAAACAAGACTTAAACAATACATATCCACAAATCCAGCACTACAGAAAGTTCTAGAAGGAAAACTCCAACCCAATGAAGATAACTATACTCACAAAAAGATAGGCAATAGATAATCCAATTCTACCAAACACAAAAAGCAACAGAAGTGTGAAATCCACACACAATGACAACACCAACAATAAATCCAAAACAAACAAGACCAAACAATCAGTGGACATTAATATCCCGCAATGTCAATAGTCTTAACCTGCCCATAAAAAAGATACAGGCTAAAAGAATGGATATGAAGACAGAATCCATCATTCTGCTGTTTACAAGAAACACACCTCAACTTCAAAGACAGGCGTTACTTCAGAGTAAAGGGTTGGGAAAAGATTTTCCAATCAAATGGACCCAAGAAACAAGCTGGTGTAGAAATCCTAATATCTAACAAATTAGACTTCAAACTAAAATCAATCAAAAGAGATGAATAAGGACATTTCATATTTGTCACAGGAAAAGTCCATCAAGATGAAGTCTCAATCTTGAACATCTATGCCCCAAATACGAAGGCACCCACATTTGTGAAAGAAACATTACTAAAGCTCAAACCACACATAAAACCACACACACTTTTATTAGGAGACTTCAATGCCCTGCTTTCACTACTAGACAGAACCACCAGACAGACACTTAACAAAGAAACAAAGGATCTAAGAGAAATTATTACCCAATTGGGTTTAACAGATATCTATAGAATATTACATCCAAACACAAAAGAGTATACCTTCTCAGTGCCACATGGCACCTTCTCTAAAATTGACCACATAGTTGGCAACAAAGAAAACCTCCACAGATAAAAAGAATTGATATGACCCTCTGTATCTTATCATGCTCTAAAGCTGGAGTTCATAGCAATACAAATTGCAGAATACCTACAAACTTGGGGAAATTGAAAAACACCCAATTACACAATTCCTTTGTTGGGGAAGAAATAAAAAAAAGATTAAAGACATCCTAGAATTAAATGAGAATGTATACACAACATACACAAACTAATGGGACATTTTGAAAGCCTTGCTAAGAGGAAAGTTCATAGCACTAAGTGCTCACATGAAGAAACTGGAGAATAGTCGCATGAGAGAATGGATAGAACAACTGAAAGCTTTAGAGCAAAAAGAGGCAAATGAACTACAGAGGAGTAGATGCCAGGAAATAATCAAACTGAGGGCTGAAATCATTGATGTAGAAACTAGGAAAACATTACAAAGAATCAATAAAACAAAGAGTTGTCTGTTTGAGAAGATCAACAAGATAAACAAACCTATAACCAAATTAACCAAAAGGCAGAGAGAGAGAACATGCTAATTAACAAAATCAGAAATGAAAAGGGGGATATAACAATGGACACTGAGGAAATCCAGAGAAACATCAGATCATACTTTGAAAACCTGTACTCCACAAAATTCAAAAATCTAAAGTAAATGGACAGTTTCCTGGATAGATATCACTTACCAAAATTAAACCAAGGACAGATAAGCAGTTTAGATTGACCTATAACCTCTAATGAAATAGAAGCAGTCATCAAAAGAATCACAAATAATAAAAGCCCATGGACAGAAATTCAAACAAGAGCTAATACCAGTAGTGCAAAAGTTGTTCCACATAATAGAAACAGAAGGGATATTGGCAAACACCTTTTACGACTCCACAATGTCTTTGAAACCCATGCCACACAAAGATAGAACTAAAAAAGAGAACTACAGACCAATATCCCTCATGAACATAGATGCAAAAATACTCAACAAAATATTGGCGAATCGGAGGAGCTCCCTGCGCCCCGAATCTGCTAGCACCCCACTCTTCCATTCCACCGCTGACTGACCAGGACCTAGGTGAGTGAGTCTCTGCCCGCGCCTGACTCCAGGTCAAAACAGCATATACCCCGACCACCCCCACCCCCCACCTCTGCCTGCTCCTGCTGGCTTGGGCCAGACACACCCAGGCAGGGAGGAGCTCCCTGCGCCCCTAATCTGCTAGCACCCCACTCTTCCATTCCGCCGAACGACTGAGGAACTAGGAACTAGTGAGGAGACTACCAGGAGCGTCAAGATCATCCAGAGTTGTGGACATTGAATTCCTGGCCCCCACACACCACTGAGTCACGAGAGGAGATAGAGAGACCCCCCACCTGTACCCACTAAAAGAAGATACGGGGAGAAGACAGAATAAGATTTCACTCAACAACAGAAAGACCAATATGACACCACCAGAATCTAGGGACTCCACTCCAGCAAGATCTTAAAAGCCCAACACAGAGCATGAAGATGAGATGGACCCCAAAAATTATCTCAGCAAGTTGATAGAGACCTTTAAAGAGGAAACAAGAAAATCCCTTAAAGAAATAGAAGAAGAAGCAAACAAAAAATCTAACGAATTGGAGGAAAAGACAAACCAAAAAATTCAAGAAATAAATAAATCTCTTAAAGAATCTAAAGAAAGCCAAGAAAAAACATCCCAGCAAGTGAAGGAAGCTTTTGAAACAGCTCAAAGCATGAAAGCTGAAATAGACACAATAAAGAAAACACAGATTGTGACCATGCTAGAAATGGAAAGGTTGGATGAAACGATCAAGAACTAAAGATGTAAGTATATCCAACAGAATTCACGAGATTGAAGAGAGAATCTCAACTAAAGACTCGCTAGAGGATATACATTCATCAACCAAAGAGAACCTCAAGTCCAACAAAACCCTAACACAAAATATCCAGGAAATATGGGACACTGTAAAAAGGCCATCCTCAGAATAATAGGTGTAGAAGAAGGTGAAGAAACACTGCTCAAAGGTACAGAAAACATATTCAACAAAATCATAGAAGAAAACTTCCCCAACCTACAGAAGGATATGCCTATGAAAGTACAAGAAGCTTACAGGACACCAAACAGACTGGACCACAAAAAGAAGTCCCCCCAACACATAATAATCAAAACACCAAATCTACAGAATAAAGAGAAAATATTAAGAGCAGCAAAGGAAAAAGGGCAAGTAACAGATAAAGGCAAACAAATCAGAATCACCCCTGACTTCTCAATGGAAACTCTGAAAGCCAGAAGGTCTTGGATAGATACCATACAAGCACTAAGGGAGCATGGATGTCAACCCAGACTACTGTACCCAGCAAAACTATCAATCATTATAGATGGAGAAAACAAGATATTCCACGACAAAAACAGTTTTAAAAAATACATATCCACAAATCCAGCACTACAGAAGGCTCTGGAAGGAAAACTCCAACCCAACGAACATAACTACACTCACAAAAACACTGGCAATAGATAATCTAATTTTACCAAACAAAATAGAAACAGGAGGGCAAAATCCACACACAGTGACACCACCAACAATAAATCCAAAACAAAGAGGAACCAACGAACAATGGACATTAATATCCCTAAATGTCAATGGTCTTAACTTCCCCGTAAAAAGATATAAGCTAACAGAATGGATATGAAGACAGAATCCATCCTTCTGCTCTTTGCAAGAAACACACCTCAACTTCAAAGATAGGCGATACCTCAGAGTAAAAGGATGGGAAAAAAATTTCCAATCAAATGGCCTCAAGAAACAAGCCGGTGTAGCAATCCTAATATCTAACAAATTAGACTTTAAACTGAAAGTAATCAAAAGAGATGAAGAAGGGCATTTCATACTCATCACAGGAAAAATCCATCAAGATGAAATCTCAATCCTGAACATCTATGCTCCAAATACGAAGGCACCCACATTTGTGAAAGAAACATTACTAAAGCTCAAACCACACATAAAACCACACACACTTATAGTAGGAGACTTCAACACCCCCTTACACCATTGGACAGAACCACTAGACAGAAACTTAACAAAGAAACAAAGGATCTGAAAGAAGTTATGACCCAACTGGGTTTAACAGATATCTATAGAACATTCCATCCAAACACAAAAGAATATACCTTCTTCTCAGCGCCACATGGAACCTTCTCAAAAATTGACAACATAGTTGGCAGCAAAGCAAACCTCCACAGTTACAAAAGTATTGAAATAACCCCCTGTATCTTATCAGACCACCATGCATTAAAGCTAGAATTCAAAAGCAATACGATTTGCAGAAAACCTACATTTGCGTGGAAAATGAATAACTCCCAATTGCACCATTCCTGGGTTGAGGAAGAAATAAAAAAAGAAATTAAAGACTTCCTAGCTTTAATTAGAATGTGGACACAACATACCCGAATTTATGGGACACCCAGAAAGCAGTGCTAAGAGGGAAGTTCATAGCACTAAGTGCTCACATGAAGAAACTGGAGGAAAGTCACATTAGAGAATTGACAGAACAACTGAAAGCTTTAGAGCCATAGTTCTGAAAACAGCTTGGTATTGGCACAAGAATAGACAGATAGACCAATGGAATCAAATTGAAGACCCAGATATTAACCCACGCACCTATGAACACCTTATTTTTGACAAAGGTGCTAAATCCATACAATGGAAAAAAGATAGCATCTTCAACAAATGGTGCTGGCACAATTGGATTCTGACATGCAGAAAATTGCAGATGATCCATACCTGTCACCATGCAGGAAACTTAAGTGCAAATGGATCAAAGATCTCTCCATAAATCCAGCCACACTGAATCTTCTAGAAGAGAAAGTGGGAATAACCCTTGAACAAATTGGCACAGGAGAACGATTCCTGAACATCACGCCAGAAGCACAGACACTGAGGTCTGCAATCAATAAATGGGGCCTCCTGAAACTGAGAAGCTTCTGTAAGGCAAAGGACACAGTCAGTAAGACAAAACGACCACCCACAGAATGGGAAAAGATCTTCACCAGCCCCACATCTGACAGAGGACTGATTTCCAAAATATATAAGGAGCTCAAGAAGCTAGCCACCAAAACACCATACAATGAAATTAAAAAGTGGGGTGCAGAACTAAACAGAGATTTTTCAACAGAGGAATCTGAAATGGCTGAAAGACACTTAAGAAAGTGCTCAAAATCCTTGGCCATCAGAGAAATGCAACTCAAAACAACTCTGAGATACCACCTCACACCTGTCAGAATGGCTAAAATCAAAAATACCAATGATAACCTATGCTGGAGAGGTTTTGGAGAAGAAGGAACACTCCTCCATTGCTGGTGGGAGTGTGAATTTGTAAGACCAATTTGGAAATCAGTATGGTGGTTGCTCAGAAAAATGGGAATCAATCTACCTCAAGATCCAGCCATTCCTCTCTTGGGTATATACCCAAATACTGCATGTCCATACAACAAGGACATATGTTCAACCATGTTCATAGCAGCATTGTTTGTAATAGCCAGAACCTGGAAGCAACCTAGATGCCCCTCAACTGAAGAATGGAAAGAGAAAATGTGGTACATTTATACAATGGAGTACTACTCAGCAGAAAAATGCAATGGAATCTTGAAATTCGCAGGCAAATGGATGGAACTAGAAGAAACCATCCTGAGTGAGGTAACCCAATCACAAAAAGACAAACATGGTATGCACTCACTCATATATGATTTTTAGACATAGAGCAAAGGTTTACCAGCCTATAATCCTCTTCCCCAAAGAAACTAGAAATTATGAATGACTCTAAGGGATAAATTGACCCCAGGAATGGGAAGTGGCATGAACTCCCGAGATAATTGAGAGCATGAGGGTAGGGGAGTGGGTGCTGCCACAATAAGAGCACAAGAAGAAGAGGAGAGGAGAAGAAATGGAGGAGCAGATATATTGAGTTGGGGGAAGAATAGAGGAGAGAGAGCAGGATGAGAGATACCATATCAGAGGGAGCCACTATAGGTCTGAGAAGAGATCTGGAACTAGAAAGATCTCCAGAGACCTACAAGGATGACACGATCTGACAGTCCGGGCAGTGGAGGAGAGGATGGCCTAGAAGCCCTTCCCCTAGAATGAGAGTGATGACTACTCTCTATGCTATCCTAGAGTCCTCATCCAGTGGCTGATGGAAGCAGAGACAGACATCCACAGAAATACACTGAGCTGAAATCTGGAACCTAGTTGAAGAGAGGGAGGAATGAAGAACGAAGGGGTCTGTACCAGGTTGGAGAAACCCACATAAACAGTTGGCCTGAAAAAGGGAAAGCATATCGACCCCAGACGCTCTTTGGGAGGCCAGTACGGGACTAATCCAGCCCCCTGATCATGGATGCCAATGGGGAGGCCCCTGCACTCCTGGGAGCCTCCGGAGGTGCACTGGCGTTTTGCCCTGGTGTGTGTGGGGGACTTCGAGAGCCCATCCCACTTGAAGGGATTTGCTCTGTCTCTGAACACATGGGGAGGGACCTAGGCCCAGCACAGGAAGATTTGGTGGACTTGGTGGAGCCCCGGTTGGGGGCCCTACCCTGCCTGGGGAGTGGTGGGTGGATGGGGTGGGGGGTAGGTTGGAGGTGGGGGAGAAGGAATGGGGGTGAGGGGAGGGAGAGGGAGAGGGGAATTACATGTGAAACAAGCCTGTTCCCTAACTTGAATTAATAATAATAATAATAATAATAATAATAATAAAAAGAGAGGAAAAAAAGACAAACACGGTATGTACTCACTGATATATGAATTTTAGACATAGAGCAAAGGATTACCAGTCTATAATGCTCTTCACCAAAGAAACTAGGAAACATGAAGGACTCTAAGGGATAAATGGTCCCCAGGAATGGAAGTGGCATGAACTCCCGAACTAATTGGGGGCATGAGGGTGGGGGGGGGGAAGGAGCTGCTACAATAAGAGCAAGAGAAGAGGAGAAGAGGAGAGGAAATGGAGGGGCAGAAACATTGAGTTGGGGGAAGAATAGAGGAAAGAGAGCAGGATGAGAGATACCATATCAGAGGGAGCCACTATAGGCCCGAGAAGAGATCTGGAACTAGGGAGATCTCCAGAGACCTACAAGGATGACATGATCTGACAATCCAGGCAATGGTGGAAAGGATAACCCAAAAGCCCTTCCCCTAAAATGTGATTGATGACTTCTCTTTATGACATCCTAGAGCCCTCACCCAGTGGCTGAAGGAAGCAGAGACAGACATCTACAGATATACACTGAGCCGAAATCGGGAATTTAGTTGAAGAGAGGGAGGAATGAAGAACGAAGGGGTCTGTACCAGGTTGGAGAAACCCACAGGAACAGTTGACCTGAACAAGGGAGAGCACATCGACCCCAGATGCTGTCAGGGAGGCCAGTACAAGACTGATCCAGACCCCTGAACATGGATGTCAATAAGGAGACCTCTGCACTCCAGGGAGCCTCTGGCAGTGGATTAGTATTTTTCCCTGGTGCAAGAAGGGACTTTGAGAGCCCATCTCATGTGAAGGGTTCCACTCTGGCCCTGGACACATGGGGAAGGGCCCAGGACCAGCATAGGAAGACTTGGTGGACTTTGCAGAGCCCCAGCTGAGGGCCCTACCCTGCCTGGGGATTGGTGGGTGGATGGGGTGGGAGGTAGACTGGGGGTGGGGAGGAGGGTTGGGGGTGAGGGGAGGGAGAGGGAGAAGGGACTTGAAATAAGCTTTTTCCCTAACTAGAACTAATAAAATAAAAAAATAAAAAAATAAAAAAAATAAAAAATAGAAAAAAAAATATTGGCGAATCGAATCCAAGAACGCATCAGAAAAATCATCCATCACGATCAAGTAGGCTTCATCCCAGGGATGCAAGGATGGTTCAACATATGAAAATCCATCAATGTAATCCACCATATAAACAAACTGAAAAAGAAAAACCACATGATCATCTCACTAGACACTGAAAAAGCCTTTGCCAAATTCCAACATTCCTTCATGATAAAGATCTTGGAGAGAACAGGAATAACAGGAACATATCTAAACATGATAAAAGCAATATACACCAAACCAACAGCCAACATAAATGGAGAGAAACTCAAAGCAATTTCTCTAAAATCAGGAACAAGACAAAGCTGTCCACTCTCTCCATATATCCTCAATATTGTACTTGAAGTTCTAGCTAGAGCAATAATACAAGAAAAGGAGATCAAAGGATACAAATTGGAAAGGAAGAAGTCAAACTCGCACTATTTGCAGATATGATAGTCTACATAAGTGACCTGAAAAACTCTACCAGGGAACTCCTACAGCTGATAAACACCCTCATCAAAGTAGTAGGATAAAAAATTAACAAAAATATCAGTAGTCCTACTATATGCAGATGATAAATGCAATGAGAAAGAAATCTGAGGAACATCACCCTTCACAATATCCACAAGCAACATAAAATATCTTGGGGTAATGCTAACCAAAAAAGTGAAATTTCTGTACAGTAAGAACTTTGAGACTGTAAAGAAAGTATTTAAATAAGATACCAGAAAATGGAAAGATCTCCCATTCTCTTGGATAGGTAGAATCAACATAGTAAACATGGCAGTCTTGCCAAAAGTAATCTACAGATTCAATGCAATCCCCATCAAAATCCCAACACAGGTCTTCAGAGACCTTGAAAGATCAAAATTTATATGGAAAATTTATATGGAAAAACAAAACCACGGATATATATTTATATATCCAAAATTTATGTGGAAAAACAAAAAAACCCAGGATAGGCAAAACAATGCTGTACAATAAAGGATCTTCTAGAGGCATTGCCATCCCTGACTTCAAGCTCTATTATAGAGCCATAGATCTGAAAACTGCTTGGAATTGTCACAAAAATAGACAGATAGACCAATGGAATCAAATTGAAAACCCTGATATTAACCCACACACCTTTGAACATCTTATTTTGACAAAGATGCTAAATGTACACATGGAAGAAAGCATCTTCAACAAATGGTGTTTGCACAACTGGAAATGGACATGCAGAAGAGATAGATCCTTATCTCTCACCATCCACAAAACTTAAGTGCAAATGGATTAAAGATCTCAACATAAATCCAGCCACACTGAATCTTCCAGAAGAGAAAATGGGAGATACCCTTGAACGAATTGGCACAGGAGACTGCTTCCTGAACATTACACCAATAGCATAGACATTGAGGTCTTCATTTAATATATGGGATCTCCTGAAACTGAGAAGCTTCTGTAAGGCAAAGGACACAGTAAGACAAAACAACAGCCCACAGAATGGGAAAAGATCTTCACCAAACCCACATCTGACAGAAGGCTGATTTCCAAAATATACAATGAACTCAAGAAGCTAGCCACCAAAACACCAAACAATGAAATTAAAATGTCGGGTGCAGAAGTAAATAGAGAATTCTCAAAAGAAGAATCTGAAATGGCTGAAAGACACTTAAGAAAGTGCTCAAAATCCTTGGCCATCAGAGAAATACAACTCAAAACAACTCTGAATACCATCTTACAAGAGCCAGAATGGCTAAAATCAAAAACACCAATGACCATCTATGCTGGAGAGGATGTGGAGAAAAAGGAACACTCCTCAATTGCTGTTGGGAGTGTGAACTTGTAAGACCACTCTGGAAAGTAGTATGGCGATTGCTCAGAAAAAATGGGAATCAGTCTTTCTCAAGATCCAGCAATTCCTCTCTTGGGGATATACCCAAATAATGCACATTCATACAACAAGGGCGTGTGTTCAACCATGTTCATAACAGCATTTTTTTTGTAATAGCCAGAACCTGGAGGCAACCTAGATGCCCCTCAACAGAAGAATGGATAGAGAAAATGGGGTACATTTATACAATGGGGTACTACTAGGCAGGAAAAAAGCAACGGAAACTTGAAATTCACAGGCACATGAATGGAACTAGAAGAAACCATCCTGAGTGAGGCAACCCAGTCACAAAAAGAAAAACATGGTATGTACAAATCATATATGAATTTTAGAAATAGAGCAAAAGATTACCAGCCTACAATCATCTTCACTAAAGAAACTAGGAAACATGAAAGACTCTAAGGGATAAATGCATGGACCCCAGGCATAGGAAAAGGCAGAAACTCCTGAGCTAATTGGGAGCATGAGTGTAGGGGAGAGGGAGATGCCAGAATGAGAGCAGGAGAAGAGGAGAGGAGAGGAGAGGAGGAAATGGAGGAGCAGAAATATTGAGTTGGGGGAAGAATAGAGGAGAGCAGGATGAGAGATACCATAATAGATGGAGCCATTATAGGTCCGATGAGAGATCTGGAACTAGGGAGATTTCCAGAGACCTACAAGGATGACACGAACTGACAATCCAGGCAATTGTGGAGAGGATAACCTAAATGCCCTTCCCCTAAAATGAGATTGATGACTACTTTTTATGCCATCCTAGAGCCCTCATCCAGTGGCTGATGGAAGCAGAGGCAGACTTCCACAGATATACAGTGAACTGTACTCTGGAACTTAGTTGCAGAGAGGGAGGAATGAAGATTGAAGGGGTCGTACCAGGTTGGTGAAACCCACAAAAACAGCTGGCCTGAACAAGGGGAAAACATCTACTCCAGATGTTGTCTGGGAGGCCAGTACAGTACTGATCCAGATCCCTGAACATGGATGTCAATGAGGAAACCTCTATACTCTAGGGGGCCCCTAGTAGTGGATTAGTATTTTTCCCTGGTGTAAGAAGGGACTTTGAGACCCCATCCCATGTGAAGGGATGCACTCTTGCCCTGGACACATGGGGAAGGGCCTAGGCCCATCTCAGGATGATGTGGTGGACTTTGCTGAGCCCCAGTTGAGGGCCCTACCCTGTCTGGCGAGTGGAGGGTGGATGGGGTGTGGGGTAGGTCGGGGATGAGGTGAGGGAGAGGGAGAATTGATTGACATGTGAAACAATCTTGTTCCTTATTTGAACTAATAAAAAATTATTTAAAAAATGCAAAAAGATTTTCTGCTCCACAAAAATTTCTGTGTATGTTATCCATTAAATACAGCACTTCTATTTCTTATGCATGTACAAATATGTTAGTTGCATTTATTTTTGTAAGTTCAAACTATGTTTGCTACTAGTATTATAAGGACTTAATTTAATTTTTTTTTTTTTTTTTTGGTTTTTCAAGACAGGGTTTCTATATGTAGCTTTGGAGCCTATCCTGGATCTCGCTCTGGAGACCAGGCTGGCCTTGAACTCACAGAGATCCATCTGCCTCTGCCTCCCAAGTGCTGGGATTAAACGCAGGTGCCACCAACACCCACCCTTAATTTTTGTACAATATATTTTATCAAATTGTTTCCACTCTCCTGCTCCTCCCAGAACCTACCATATCCCTACCCATCCAACTTCATGTTATTTCTATCTGTCATTCTCAAAACCAAAACAAAACAATAAGAAAAAGGAACTATAAAAATAAAAGCAAACTGAAAAAATACAAAAATATTAAAACACACAATGTTTAAAACAAAAGAAAATCTTAGCAGATACATGTGTGTGTGCGCGCGCACACACACACACACACACATGAATGAATAACAACAACACAATATCTGTTTTGTGCTGAACAATTACTCCTGGGCACAGGGCCTGCTCTTGAGTGCAGTTGGTATAGCCAGTGACACCCCATCAGAGAAAATGGATTTTCCTTTGCCACAAGTTTCCAATTGCAAGTAGGTTTTTGGTTGTGGTCTTTTTGGTCACATTCCCTTCTCAGTACTGGGACTGTGTCTGGTGTGAATGTGTGTAGGTCTTGTGCACTCTGGCCATCTCTGTTAGTTCATGTGCATATTAGCCTTGATTTTTTATCCAACACCTCTGATCTTTAAATATTTATGCTTCTTGTTTTATAAAGACATCATTTATAGATGAATCTCTCACTCTCTACACATTGTGCAGTTCTGTGTCTCTGTATTAATCTACTACTTTCTTCATGTGTATTAGAAAAAGCGTCTCTGATGAGATGTGATAGATGATCTAATGTATGAGGAAAGGCGTGACACTAGGAGATATTTCATTGTTATGTTACTTGAGGGATATGGTAATATTAGGTTTCTCCTAGAATTACCCATATTTTAATTCCTTAATTAAAAAGGACTGATTCTTGGTATATATTGAGATGTTAGTGGCATAGAATTAAGTATCAAAACTGTTATCAGGCTGCTTTGCATATGGAGCTTTTTAGAGGAAAAAATCCACTATGCCTAAGTTATAGCACTTCACCAGATCAAAAAGGGAAAATAAGCACAGATTTTAGAAGGTTTGAATTTGTGAAATTATTCTGACAGTCTGTTACCTTACTGATCAGGACCTAGAAAATTACCATATTTATATATACTTGTTCTTACAGAGACTTAGAAAACAGGCCTGAACTACATCTTAAAAAGCAAGAGCTGAATTATGTTTGGAGGGCAGAAATGTGCCCCTTTACGTATTCCTTCTAAAATCGCAGAGTGGAAAAGACACAAAAATTGCACAAGGAGCAGAACATAGTTAACATTACATCAATTGTATTTTTGTTTACTATTGAATTTACACAAAATGTCAAAAATAAGAATTCATGGTATATTGAGCAAACTTTAGCCAATAAAAGTTGTATGTCCTGTACTAAATGTAATAACCAAAAAAAAAAAAAAAAAGGAGACAGTAAACCTGGAAATAAAGAGGCAGACATTCCTAATGCAAATCTGCTAGGGAGAGATCCAGGAAGCAAATACCGCAACATTGCTATATGATCATGAGTGAGCCTTCACCATCTAATCCAGAGCATTCAGGGACCTCAGCCTTAGGTGCCAGACTCTCAGTGTACCAGATCACATACCAAAGAAGCAGTTGCTTAGCATCTAAGGTGTTCTGAGTTACAATTCTTACCCAGCCTCTGTGGAAGAAAGATAACTCTTGAGCACAGGAATGTTGGGCAGAGTCTGGATGAGCCTGATTAGGCTAATTTAATTTCCACTCAGTAAAACTGATTTTGGAATACTGTATTCTAGAGTTGTGTGGGAATTTGTTTCAGTTATTTCAGCTTGACCCTGACATTCCTGAGTCTTTGCTGAGGCAGCAACAGGATCCTTGCTAAGTTATCCTAACTTCTATTACTCTGTCTGATTCTCTTTGGTTTGTCCATCATATGTTTCTAAGAGTAAAAGTCAATATAGAATTCAGTGCTTATTTACTTCAGAGGCTCTTGAATTATGGAAAAGCTTGTAGTTTCTATGGATAAAATTAAAAATTACGATGAACTTGTGGAAAGACAGGTCTTGCATTATGTAATTAATAATAAGTGAATTCTGGAACTGCATTTAGCATGCATCCCAAGTGTACTATCATTAGTAGATTGTCCAAGAGGCTCAACAACCCAAGCTTTCCATCTCTCATGTGAGCAGAGTCCTTGGTTTTTGACAGCTGTCATGTGAGTTTTAGAAATCTAATAAGTGTGTTCTGCAAGAAGATTAACATGTAAACATTCACTCCAGTTGCAGATGAGGAATGTTCTAACAATAAATTCAAAATAATGACTTCAGAGTGTTGGTCCCCAGCCCCCACAGGGTCTCTGGGTGTTGCTTGTCAGCCAATAACCACAGGTGCATCCTGTTTTCTAGTTCTAGCTTATTGCCAAGGCCTTACTCCACTACACCTGGGAAAACACAAGCTCTTCTTCCACGAGCTCTTACACCTGGTATTTCTCCATGAGCTCTTACACCTGGGGTTTTTCCACTGTGCTGTAAGTGGAAAGGCTGCTTTCCCCTGGAATAAGGAAGATGAATGAAGTTGAACAGACACACATAGCATTAAGAGACAGCACATCTCTGCATTTAACTAAATCTCCAGGCTTCCACCTGATACTTAGACTTAGTCCTGGTGTGAACACAAAATGGAGGTTCCATTAGACTTATCAGCTGTTAGTAAAGATGAATGAAAATAAAAAAAATAGTTCATAAGGCTAATTAGGCAAAAGCTTAAAGATATGATATTCAAGGAGATGTGAAGAACTAGATATAGTTACTTATGCAAGTGCAAATTTGAATAAAACAAGCTATGCTCAGAGTTACTTAATGTTTAAAGCATATAAATTATTCCCATTTCAGATACAGAATTAAAAAATGTCTGAAATGGCAATAAAGATAGACAGAAGGAGGGAGTGGTGAATATGGCAGATTACAAGTAGACAGCGCGGTCCTTCAACATTAGATAGAAGCTACTCAAGTTGGATGTCTTGGTAGCATGCTGAGGTTCACTATGAGGAGGCAGAGGCTTGGGAAATGAGAATATCTACAGAAAGAAAAGAGCAGTCTTAGGAGGGAGGACATCATTACCAAGATATGGACAACACAGCTAGGAATGGGAGAAGGAAAGGAGGACAGAGGCAGTAATTCCAATGCAAGGGACAAAGAATGCAACTGGCTCAAAAAAATGCCTTGTGAATATGGTTTCTCTGAGCTCTGTAAACATGTGCTGGCACTAGAGAACCTTCCTATTCTCTCCAGGTGCATCTTCTCTCCAGGTGCAGCGATGGAGAGACAGTTTGAAAAGATAAACTCTTGGGTTTAATGATTTGGATAACAGAAGAAACTGCATTTTTCTGTGTCTGTGAATCTGGAGCAATTTGTCGTGGGAAAAGTGTCTTCTGCAACCTGGCTTTGGTGACACATCTGATAGTAGAATAGGTTTATCCTTTAGGACCAATGTTCAGCTTGCTATCTGGGTCTCGACAGATGCCTATATCCACAGCCATCTTTGGACAGTTTCCCTACCTCCATACAAATGGTACTGATGAATCAGGTAAACTGCAGTCCCAGCTTTCACCATGGCTCTGGAAATGTGATGAACAAATCTTTTAAAGATCAGAGTACCAGTAAAGGACACTTGAGTTCCCACCATGTCTTGTACAGGTCAGTAGTGAAACCCGGGATTATTCAATAGTACTGGTCAGTAGCAGATTAGAAACAGTAAGAAGTGTTCACAGAGTTTTGTTAAAAATTACACTGGCTTAGTAAATTAGTAGTTCTAAATTCTCCTCCAGTTAACAGGACTTCAGTAGCACTGGGTGGGTAGCTAAATTTCCAGTACCAGACATGGTTTTCCTACTGTTGAATGGGCCTTGAATGTAGTTACAGAGCTGTTGGTTACCATCAAGTTATGGGTGTCACCACATAAGTAATGCATGACCAGCCTCAGCAAACACCATGATTGACAGCATGCAAACCTGGCAATAAAAGTAAAAATTCATCCCTATTAAAGCAAAATGAAATTATGTGTCTCCTGCTAGAGTCCTGATAATGAAATGGCATTGTTCTTATGGCCTTCTTGTTCACACTGTGTAATGTGAATAGACAATGAATGATTTTATACACCCAATAGAAAAATCTATCTAATAACCAAATACTTTATACAAATCCTTTAAAATGTTGACATGCAGAAAACAAAGTTTCAGCCATTGTTCCAGATTTAATTATGTTAATGAAACATGAAAACTAAAGGAAATTTATGGTTCTGAATAGTGACAATATTGGGAAAAAGTATTTAGCAGGACATCACTAAAACCCTTGAGTGGATTATATAGAGGCATGCATCTGTGTTATAATTAACATGAGATATCCTTATCTTGGTAGTTTAATAGGCTTATATACAACAATGCTCTTGTATTTAAGAAAATCTAATTGAGATAATTATAGATAAAATGTATCTGACAAAGATATACTTGAGCTATAGCATATGGATATAAAGGATTTGTGTTATATTTGCATAACAAATTACATAATATATATTCAAAAATGCATGTAGAGAATTAAAAATAATTTATCAAGGAATTCTAAAAGAAAAGTAATTTACCCACAGCCTCCATATGCATATAGATATGAAATAATTTGCGATAACAACAAACATCAAAACCTCTAGAAAAAGAAAGGGAAGAAGTATGTTTTCATGACACAGATCCTACTTGACTGCCTGTACACTAAGCTAATTTGCTTTAATCACTCGTCTATGTTCAGTGAAATTATACACAAAGTCAGCTTGCCATTGCATTTAAGGTTTCATAATACCAATTTTATAGTACAATCATTAATTTATTTTATTTAATAATATAAAAAGTATTAGTAATTTAGGAATCATTTAATAATATAGAAACATTTAATAATATTAACAAAAACACATAATTTACAAGAACTTCTGATATTTGTGAAAATTGATTATGGTGCATTCCAATTGTTCCTTATATACTTTCCAAAAGGCTCAGCAATCTGATACACAAATTTCATTATGAGAACTTGATGAAATCTTTGTAGTAGAATTATACTAATTTTACATATTAGAAAATGACAAATTTTATTAGTCATTTGCCTTACAAGTAAGATAGAGACAAAAACATAAACAGCATACCTTTCTGGAAGCACCAAACTCTGTCACATGAAGATTCTCTACTGCACCCTTTCCTATTTTTGATTTATTTTTGTTTCCCTTTAGTTCATGTTGAATATTGATCTCAGATACTTATACATTCTATAAGTCACATTAAAAGGAAGGTATGATGTATAATGATCTTTTGTCCAGCTATACAGCAACTATGAAAATTAGTGAATTTGAACATCCAAGATCACCTTGATATTATATTATTTGGGGTACCTATTTCTTACTTTTTAAAAAATTCATGCGTGTGAGTGTATTGAAGGTTACAAATGGCTGGGAGTCACCAAGTGGGGGCTGGGAATCAAACTCAGTTTCTCTGCAAAAGCAACAAGTGCTCTTAACCACTAAGTTGTCTCTCCAGTTCCGATTTTCCTTTTCGAGAAGAGCTAAGTATTTCTTAATTTTTTTATATATAAAGAAGGCAGTGGCTTGCTTATTCCCTTGCTCTATACACAAGGTCACCTCTTTTTATGATATCTCCAAGTAGAGAAGGGAGAAGCCATAGGTGATGATATCCCTTCCTACCAAGTCAAATAGACAGTATTATTTCTTAAAGCTCAGAAAACTCCTGTTAAATGGAGGAAATGATATTGAGGGAAAGTATACAAATGATATAATTTGTAGTAATTGTGACTTTTCAAATTTTAGTACATTTATTAAAACATGAATTTTTCAGGAATTTAATGAATGTTGTATGACTTAACATATATATATATATATATATATACATATATATGTATATATATATCATATATAGTAAAATATCATAGTAAGAAGTTTGATATTAAGCGTCTGCTAATATATGGAAAGAGAAACACATGGTAAAAGAGTGAAAATGATTAATACATTATAACATTTTCTTCAAAGATAAATCTGTTTTACAGCAATATAAATTTCTCAGTTGGTCATCCACTGCTAGGCATGGGACCTTTCCATAGAGTGGTTTGTATTCCCCGTGAGACTCCATTGAAAAAAACATTATTTTTCATTTTCCCATGGTTACTAATTGGATATAGTTTCTGGGTTAGGGATATGGGCTTTCGTCTATTTCCCCTTTCAGTGCTGAGACCCCCACATGTTCAGACATGTGGAGGCTGCCCTTGCTATCACATTCTCTGTAAGCTTATATATGTTTTGGTCTGTCTTGTGTCTAAAAGGTCTTGTTCAAGAACAAAACAAAATAATAATAAAAAACAGAATAGTACGAAACAAACAAAAAATTATATCCAAGGAAAAACACAAAAACACATACACACAGATACATTGACACATTTACCTCATGAAAACATAGTCTTCCATCTCTTCTGGCTCATATAGTCATTCTGCTTTCTCCTCTACAGAGTTCTCAGAGACTTGAGAGGAGGCATTTGATGGAGACATCTCATTTTTGACTGAGTGTTCCCAAGAACTCTCACTCTGCACATTGTCTGGCAGTGGATTTCTGTATTTATTTCCAGTACTGAAGGAGAAATCTTTTCTGATGAAGGCTGAATAAGACATTGATCTATGAGTATAGTAGAATATCATTAGGAATCGTTTTGTTGCTGTGTCCCTTTAGCAGAACAATGGTATTTGGTTTCCCCCAAGGTTAATTGGCTAACAAGTCTCAGGTTCTTGGCCACCTGAGCAGCATCAGGCCTGGATTCCATTTTATTGAGTGGTTCTTAAATCTAACTAAATAGTATTTGGATAATTCCACAATTTTCTGTCACTCTTTTTTACCAGAGTATCATGACCAGTGTAGGGTGAACATTTTCTCGCTGGTTTGTATTTACCTTTCTTCTCTTGTAAAGTGTATTTCAGTAGCATAACTATTAGTTAGTAGGAGTGTGGAGGCTCTAGGCAGGCATCAGCTTCACTTCTCCATGTTCTAGCAATTATGTTGGTGTCTTTAGAAATAGGCCTTATTGTCGCATCCACCCTTGATCAGCAAGAATGATGCAACACTGAGTAATCTTCTTCACACAGTTTAATAAGGAACCTTGATTTACAGTGAATGGCGGCCCTGGGTAGAGGAAGACGGGGCCTGATATAGTCTACATCTACCAATCACCTAACCCTACGTGGTGCGCCAGGATAGGTTGTCTCCAAGCAGAATTAAGAGGATACATGGCCTTTACCAAATTAGGAGTTGTTTACCACAGAGAGCACTCGCCGTCGGGCTGGTGGAAGGCGGAAACTGGCGCCATCTTTTGGGCACGGTACTTTGCAGCTCCCAACACCTTATCATCATTTTGTGGACAGCAGGCCATAGCTTTGGCAATAGCCTGGGTTATTTGCGTACTTCCAGGCTGTTTCTATGGGGAACAACTCAATTTGTTGGTGAGAATTCTCTAGTTGTGGCTTTGTCTCCCCATTATTTGGTGATTCCATTTAGATTTCTTTTATATATGTATATTTTTAATATAAAGAAGCTTCTACTGCATTAAGGTCTAATAGGACCCCTCAAATGACACTTAGTTTTAGTTTCTGTCCCTTTGTTTCCTTTCTTGCCCTCCTCTTCCCTCTCTCCTTGTGTTAATCTTCCTTTTCCATCTCCCAACATGTGCATCCATAGCTATATATTCTATTTTTCCTTCTTTGGGAGATACTTCACTCTCACCTACTTTATCCCTTATTTTATCCCCAATTTCTGTGATTATACAGATTGCAGCCTGCTTATCAAAGACATAACAGCTAACATTCACACATAAGCAAATGCATACCATATTTCTCTTTTGGGGTCTGGATTACCACACTCTGTAAGGGGTCTTTTCTTTTCTCTTTTCATATCTTAGAAAATTTTTATTGATGCTTTGTAGATTTTATATCATGCACCCCAAATCTATCATCTCCTTGTCTCTTCAAATCTCCTTTCTGCCCTTGCAACATCCCCCCTCCAAAATAAAATAAAATAATCTTGTTCTGGAAGCTGTAGCATATCACAGTGAATCACACAGTGTATGTGCACTTAAGATTATATATCTTTACCTGCAAATGTTCATTGAACGGAGTCATTCATTGATCTGGTTAGAGGTCTCTGGCTTCTGGTACACTATCAATAGGGAATGATCCCTAGGACTCCTCTTGGATATCTTGTTTCTGCTCTGTGTTGTGATATCCACAGTTTTGGATCTGCAGATCTGGCCTCTTCATGTGTTCCAGCAACTAGTTCATAGTTCATATTGAGATGGGCCAACTCATAGCCCTGGTTCTGGACCTGTGTCATAGCTGAGTTGGCAAGCCTGCTTTCTCTCCAGCATCCTCACCAATAGGGTGAGCTCTCTAGCACTACCCATGCTGTATCACACAATGCCACAGGCAGCAAGGGCTGGGGTCAGTTCTCTGTCTCTCATGCTTTGGAACCAGCTCACCTTGGCTGCCACCACCAGAGGCAGCCCCATTCAAGGCAAGCCACAGACCTGTGTCAGTGAGGGTTTCGGAGAGCCTCGGATCTCCATGTTGTCCTTTCTGGCAGCCTCAAAGTTCATTAGGACTTTTGTGCTTGAAGCCTGTTGACTCAGATGCTTAGGTAAAGGGTATAGATTCATCATTCTCTCCTCACAACACTGTTCTGCAATCTTCCTTTGGATTTCATGGGTCCACATTTAAAAGCATCTTCTCTTAAGACTCATCTTGGGGGTTTTGTGATTATTCTCAAGCTATTGAGGGCACTGCAGACTCCTTTTCCACTGCCACACCACCCTCAGAGCTTGTATATATAATTGGTGGAGCTTAGATGGAAATGTATCCAGGTGTTCAGGAGCCAATGAATGCCACAAAGTCATTGCAAGCATTGAAGCTCTGCTGCTGGGAAAGGTAACCCCAACGCAGGTGTAACAACTCTGCTCTGCTGGGGGAGAGTTCACAGAACAAAAATGTTACAGCTCTGCTCTGTCCACTCCCAAATTGTTGAGGATCTCCTCCACTGGGGCAAAGTTTTCCCAGAAAGTGTTAACAATTCTTCTCAGCCCCTGTGAAAGTTTGCTACAGCTAGACTCTGCTCCAGCAGAAGCGTCACAGCTGGGCTCCAGTCCAAGGAACCTATCATGCCACACAACAGACTTCACTCAAGGGATTTATTGAGAAGGAAAACTCCAAAAGTGTGGCTGCCTCTAGAAGAAGAAGGAGCAGCAAATTGAATGGAATAGGGAGCTTGTATGGGGTTCTTGAGGGGGGCAAGTCCAGGGTATCTCGTGATTGGTTGGTCTGTATCACCTAATTATTGGGCATGCTCAGAGATTGGTGGGATTTCCAGTTCATGGATATCAGAGACTGGTCAGATTTTGTGGCCTGATTCAGGCAAGCTCAAGGAATTGTTGGATTTCTAGTCCTTGGCCGAGCTCTTGGGGTCAAGTCAAGGTCAGAGTGTTTTTCCTTGGTCTATTTTACCCTACGTATGGATCTCTTGGGCAACTACAAACACCACAATGTTTGCTGGTAGCAGGTGTCATTTTTTGTGTAATCTATTTATTCATTTTTTTCTTGGATGATGTTTTCCATCCATTTATCTGGGAATTTCATGACAGTTTTTTTTTTCTTTTTACAGCTTAGTAATAGTCCATTGGGTAAATGTGCCACATATTTCTTTAATTTCTAGATGATCCTAGTTGAAATGTTGCATGACACTGACAATGGGTGCAGTATTCGATCAAAAGTATAAGAAAATAAGTTAAATGACAAGGTATTTGAAATTTCTGTCTGAATTCACAATGGATATAAAAAATATAAAATAAAAATTAGTAAAAGAGACATTTGACTTAATAATTGCCCACAGATTAGGCAGAATGTCCAGAAGCATAATTTCAAATACTCCCAGAAGCCAGCTTATAAAACCTGATTTACATAAGATTTCAGTTAGGTATTTCATATGGATGTAGACAATACTGAACTTAAGCTTAATTCTTAATAATTATATTCATTCAGTCATTGATATTAGTGATATCTGCCATTGAACCTTTAGTGCTAGGTAAATCGAATCAGTTTGTAAGATCACCAGGGCATATGAAATCTTACATTTAAAACAGTGTTTTGTTTTTTATTAATTTGTTCTCAATCAAATGTAAACATACATAACCCAGTTTTATGAAGAAATAGTACTTTCCTTTAATGGAGCCTGAAAGCACTTCTGGTATGTGACTTTGTACTGGGGAGCTGTGGACACATGTTTCTTCACACCAGACAGTGAAACAATGACAGTTCAAAGAAAGGACCTAAAAAAGACTAATTTAGTGTCCCAGTAAGTATGTCAGGTTTCTTGCAGGAGTATGGGTGAGCAACTTAATGAGAGCCACAACACCAAAACTTTATCCTAGCATGCAGGACAACTCCTAAAAGCAACACCCCTGCGGTTCCTGTTGCAATGTGCTGGTTGCTCTACCAGTTGGAGTCTCCTATACCTAGGGCATTACATTGCTTATACAATGATTGTGGAGAAGGAGGGTTTATAAATCTTGTAGCTTCCTGAGATTTGTGGGGTTTTAATTTCAGAGCCTTGTAATTTTCCTCTACTTCTTGAGTCTTGTGGGTCTATCTTTTTGTTACAAAAGGGGATGTTTCAAATAGAAAAAAAAAGTTACACAACTTGACTGTGTTTCCTGCATGGAATTCTATTTTATACCAGATTGTAATTAGTGGCATGTTATGACCTTCCTCAAAACTCTGTATATTTTCTTATTTTTCTTCATTTTACCAACATTTATTGTCTCCTGTTATTGAATGAATATATTTATCATCTATATTCTAAATATAACCTGATAAGTACATATAATGCTACTTGCATTTCTTAAAGAGCTAAACGTAAAATCTCACTGACATACCTGCCTGAAGATGAGCTGGACATGGACAATAGCAATAAGCATGCCAAAGTGAATGGGAAAAACCCATGAGGCCTAAAGCTGAAACAAAGAAGTTCTGTCAGCTAAGGAAAGCTGGGAGTGTGAAATGGGGTCTTCACCCAGGATGAGCATATCAAATGTTTGTCTACTGTATGTTCATTTGATGGCACTCAGGTTTCTTGTCTTACACATTATTCCCTCCTCTCTGTGCTTATTAGCAGGAAGGAAAATTCTTATTTTTTTGTTTTTGCTTCTGTTTCTGTTTTGGTTTTTTGAGACAGGATTTCTCTGAGAAGCCCTGGCTTTCTTGGAACTTTCTTTGTAGACCAGGCTGGCCTTTGTTTCCTGAGTGCTAGAATTAAAGTTACGTCCCACCATCACCATCAAAAAAGTTCTTCATACTCATAAAACATGGTTAACAAAGAGGCTTCTCCTTAGAACAACCAGCAACATGTTGACTCTTATTCTGAAGCTTGTAATCATTGTGTAGTGTATGAGATGATATATTCCCCAAAATGCATTCTGAAATATGAGCCACTGATTTGGGGAAGATAACAGGAATACTGATTTTCATAAATTAAATTTTTGTTCACTCAGTTAAATTAGATCCCATTGTTTCTTTCCTTTTTTTCTGTCACACAATCCCTTTTCTGTCCCTTTTCCTACATTGTACTTTCAAGCATTATCATATTTTAGAGATGATAAATAAAACATATCAAGTTGTGCATATGGTTCTCAACTGTAACACATAAGTTAAGTATGTTACAAAGAGATTTAACAAGTCAAGTAGCCCTAAAAATAGTCCTTTCTCTTCCATATCTTTTTTATGCATATCACTTACAATGAGTTTTTGATGTGTTATTTTTTGAAAAAATAAGTAGAAAAAGTAAGTTTTAAAAAGTCAAGTGCTTACAAATATAAGGAAAAATACAATTTTCTGGAATCATTTAATTATCTGTAGCATAGTATTCACATCTTTTGACTCATTTAATGGGACTTTGTTATGGCTGATAACATTTTTCAGTCACAATTTTTCAAAGAGATTTTAGGGTGGTTAGTGTTATAAAATTAGCAGAAAATGGACTTGAGACCTTCCAGTTGACCCACTTTTCAGCATCTAATGAAATCATTTTCCTTCACATTTGGATTCCCCGTAACATTAGCTCTACTATATGGAGGTGAGATTAGCTACTCATGCCCTTCATTATTTTAGCAGGATTCTGGGGCTGTCACCTCTAGCTTATCCTCTTAATAGATGGGGCTATGTAAGTCCTGGTTTTGTGGGTGCAAAGAAAGCTAATGAGGACCAAGGGTTTCTAAAATTGAACTTTGTTAGGGAAACCTTTTAAATAATTTTTCTTATAAGAATCTTTTTTCTTAAAAGTCTATTTTCTTTTGCATTTGCAGTTTCCTATTACGGGTGGAAGAAGTTTGAGATATTGTTGTGTAATATTTATGTTACTGAAAATATAAAAACATCAAAAATATGCCAAAATTTACCCCATAAAACAAGCAAAAAATTCTGACGAATGAAGAAGCAAATAACAAAGAAAATCTGAAAATAAGTCAATAATAAAGCAGCCTGGAATTCTTTATATATGTAAGAAACAAGACACAGGCAGGGCCAATGTGACAAGGGCAAGTAGAGATTGAAATGCTAAGACAGAAAATCCCAGTATTGCTCAGGGCTTGGCAGAGTCTCCAGCTGCAGACACACAGGGGGCTAAAAGCATTTTCAGAAAGCATGATGTATTCCTCGGCAGATAGAAATAGAATATAATGAAACATTTCAGAACATTTTTTAAAGCAGGTAGAAATATGGGTGAATTCCCTCTATGCAGATTTCAAAGTCAACTCTGCATCTTCTAAAGAAAATGTCTACATCATTTCTAATTCTGTCTCAAAGAATTTTCCCCATTAAAAATTTAGAGGGCATTTTTCACAATGTTAGAAAACTAAAGTGCTCTGGGACACAATGTTCCAGTAGACATTTTCAGTACTTCTAATACAACTTCCATCAGTATATTAAAAATAAAACAAAGTGATATTCTTGAAGAGTTGAAAGCAGACATTTCCTACCTTTGGTAAAATGCTAAGACACATACTCAAGCTATCTGAGATCATTACATCTCAGTACAGAAAACATTGTGAAATTAAAAAAAAACTTTATGTCTGATATCCATATGCAGAACTTTATACTTCAATACATTAAGCATATCCACATATTAAATGTGAGTAAACAAATAATAACAGGTCTTCAAATTTATAAATTTATTTATTTTTCTTTGTTAGAAGTGGATATGTGTGAGAAGGGGCAGGTTTGTCACAGCTTGGTTGCGGAACTCAGAAGACAACATTGTGGGATCAATTCTTTCCTTCCACCTTTATGGATAACCCAAGAATTGAAATCAAGTGACCATGTTTATATGATGGTGATGACCACACTTTTACCTGTTGGAACATTTTACTAGCCCCAAATATTGACATTTATCTTGTGGAAAATCCAAAACTAATCCTGGTGTTGGTGGCACACACCTTTAATCCTAGCACTTGGGAGGCAGACGCAGGTGGATCTCTGTGAGTTCAAGACTAGCCTGGTCTCTAGAATGAGTGCCAGGATAGGCTCCAAAGATACACAGAGAAACCCTGTCTTGAAAAACCAAAAAAAAAACACAAAAAAATATATAAGCTCATTACGTAAATAATGTTATGATTAAAAGATGTATTTAATGCTAGCATGTATATGTGTGTGAATGTGCATGTGTGTGCACATGTGTCTGTGTATGTGTGCATGTGTGTGTTATTGTGTGTGTATGTGTGCGTGTGTGCGTGTGTGTGTGTGTGTGTGTGTGTGTGTGTGTGTGTGTGTACCTGACTGCCTTCAAGAGCCAAGAAATTCAGAAGAGGATATCAGACACCTGAACTAGTATTACAGATGCTTGTTTGTGAGCAACTGGTTGAGCTGAGAAATGCTCTTAATCACCCAGCACTTTCTGTTCCTGGAGTTTCTTGCCCCACCAGGTCCGACTGCCCTTCAGCCCCAAATAAGCACACAAAGATTTATATTAATTATAAAACTGTTGCTGATGACTAGGGCATCTTATTGGCTGGCTTAATAATTAACCCATTTCTATAAATATATGTATCTTCATTTGGTCTTGGCTTATAAGGGAATGCCTGGACCTTTTATTCCTCTTGTGGCTACATGGCATCTCTTCAAGGTCTCTCTCTGACTACCTTTTCCAGAATTCTACTTGTCTCCTCGTCCCACCTATGTTCCTGCCTCTATTGGCTAAACAGAGTTTTATTCAACAATCAATAAGAGAAACATATATAGAGGAGGACATCCCCCATCACGTTTCCTCAGCTTCAAATAAAGTTATGTTTTTAACATGTGTTATGCATACTTGAAGTAAATTACTCTTTTTTCTCTATGTATATGTGACTGTTCATACTCACCATGAAGTACACATGAAGAGTATAAACACTGCTATTTTACTAAAGTTTGAAGGTATGAAGAAAATGATATAGCTGTATAGTACACACATTTTGATCAATTCCTAAATTGATCAAATTTGAATATTTATAATTATGGCTTAACATAAGCAGATATACTGTATCTCTTCATAAACATAAATATTCATTGGAATTATTATGGTTAAAGACATTTAAATAATTCAAATATTGCTTGATGATATGCTTGTATAAATAACCTTTCATATCTCTTGGTATACTTCATGCATACAGTTGTTAATGCATTTCACATTATGTCTTTATAAATATAACCTACTTTGGAAACAATGCACTACAGCAAATAATTTGATAAATTCATTTAATAGATATCTTTCAAATGTGTAAGCATATTCTGTATAATGGCCAAAAAGAGGATAGTGTTAAAAGGAGGGGTTCTCCTAGCACAAGAATCTTCAATTCTAGAGTATTAGAGGGAGACAGACAATAAAATGTAGCAAAACTATATAGTACATAGTTTTATATAAAGAAAAGTGAGGCAGGAGAAGACAGCATTATTGGATGGGGCCTATTGTACCACTGAGAAAGTAATGTTGGCACAAAATCATAAGGATTTCAAAGGAATTTACCATGTAGTTACCAGGAAAACAATTTCTGAAACAGGGACCTGAAACTATAAACACTTCAGTTAGTGATGTTTATAAGCATAAAATCAGTGTTATGGGAGGTTATGTAATTTCACCAGTGAGTCATAATTCTAAATTTTTATAATATTGTAATTCATATCAAAACTGAAGTCTTTACTTAAGCTATACTAGAAATGTGTAGGGGATGCTCTAGCCACGCCTGCTTATTGGCTGGATACAGGTGTGCCTGACCATGCCTTCGAGGTCAGGGTGATGCAGAGGGAGGGACGCTTAGGGGCACTCTGCTTTTGGTTTCATTTCCGGCTTGCTGTACAGACTGTTGCCCCCTGGCTGGCTAGGTCGTTCTGTAAGTAAGTAAGGCTTTTCCTTATTAAAATCCCTTGTATTTGTACCTGGCTCTGTATTGGTAATTTCCCATATTATCTGGTTGTCAGGAGTGGCATATTGGAAACCTAGGCCCCATTTGGGATAGCCTGAGTGTTCCACCAGACGGCGGCCTAGGCCGGGAAAGCGCCTGCTCTCCACAGGTGCTCCTGGCTCGATGCACCACAGAAGCATGTTCTGGCTGCTATTGAGCCACTGAGAACCAACCACCCAGCTGGGAGACTTCCACAGACCTCCCCACAGTTACTATTGCAGTTTCTAGCTGCAGGCACCGGCTGGCTTGGACTGTGGCCTACCCATGCCCAGAGTCCTCCTTCCCTTAGCTGAGTAGGCCTTGGAAGTAGGCTTCAGCTTTCAGCAGGGTCCATGGCTTCCCCTTGCCCCAGCAGCCAGAAATCTGTGTCTCTTTCAGTGGTTGCAGCCGAAAGGCTATATACTCTCTAAGCTAAGCGCAGCGACTTGTGTGACCTCTCTCCACTCCCAGACCACCGTTGGCAAAAGCTGTGCAGACTAATTGAATACCTGTGCCACCTGCTGGTCAAAGAGTAAAAATCAGGTAAAATTATGGCAGAATGTTTATCATTTGCTAAAATTGGTAATATTTTTGCTCATTACATGAATTCAATATTTGAGGAGGATGGTAATCTGCCAATTACCGGCCTATGTGCAGTAATGGAAGTTAGCTTGCTGGTACAAATAACATTCCTAGCCAGATGGCTCAGGAACAGGGACAAAGACAACCTCACCACCTTCTTGCAGAAAATAACAGCTTTATGCAATGACGTTTTGGAGAACAGATTAGGTGAGGCCACAATTGTGCAGCAAGTGGAACAGAAATTGGGTGATAAGCATGCCACTGTGTCCAATACAGAGCTGTCTGTTACTCAAGATGAGATGCAGCATATTTATGATAAAATAAACACAGAGAGATCCTCCATGTCTGAGGCGTCAGAGGCTAGGCTGTCAGAGGACCATGATGAACTAAATAATATCGGTAGCCAGCTAGAAACTCAGATATGCTCTGTGACCCAGAAACTAGATGCAAAGCGGCAAAATACCCAGGATAGGGTTGAAGAGTTGGACAATGCCATTCAATCAATTATGGAAGCATCTAAGGGAGCAGATCACAAATTTGAATCTAGATTCAAATGTTTGGAAGATAATTTACATTACAGGGCTGACAGATTAAATAGGTCCATATGGTAGATTGCTGAGGACTCAAAATCAGCAAATCATAACCTCGAATCTAGACTCCAATACCTAGAAGGCAGTTTCCATACTGTCCAGATGCTGTCTAAGGATGACTGTATTAAAGACCTAGAAAAACGTGTAGATGAGTAGTTAGAGCAATTTACAGATTCACTTACATGCTTGGAATCTTTTATGATTAAGGAGATTGAAACTTTTCATGAGGATATCATTTCTAAGCTTAAAGATCATTGGGATGCCTCAGAGGCAGAAACACTCCAATCCAAGGCACCTACTGCACCCAGGTATCATGACTATTCCTCTAAGGTTGTTACTCATATGTCATTAGTATACCCAGCTACCATGGTAGAAAAGCCATCTTCTAAGAAACACCCCCAGGGACAGATGGCTTATGTATGGCAACCTGTACAGCTGAAGGATCTTAAGAATATTAAAGAATCATCTGTCTCATATGGTCTCCATCGCCCATACCTAAAACAGCTATTACATTCATGGGCAACCTTTAACAGGGTGGCACACAGGGGTTGGGAATGATTGGCAGCAGCTTTACTTGAGAATTCATGCAAAATCCAATGGAGGACATTGGTCAAGGAGGAAGAGAAGTTCCTTGAGCATCAAGGTATAAAGGAAGGTTTTGAAGCCCCTCTAGATAAGATTATTGGTGAGGGTATTTATGCTAACCCACAGGCTCAGGCTGAATATGATGACCATATACTGTCCCTATACAGGAAAGCAGTATTAAACGCCTGGGATAAGGTTTGTGAGCCAGGAGAACACCAAGAAGCTTATACCAGAATAGAACAAGGACCTACAGAACAGTTCCAAGACTTCTTACAAAAGTTAACTAGGGCAGTAGAATTACAGGTAACAGGTCCAGAAACAAGACAATCAATTATACATACAATAGCTTATGAAAATGCAAACCCAATATGCAAAAGAATACTTTTGTCTTTAAAGATTAGATCAGCACTGCTAGAAGAATGG
The DNA here is from genome assembly GCF_003668045.3 of Cricetulus griseus. NCBI lineage: Eukaryota > Metazoa > Chordata > Mammalia > Rodentia > Cricetidae > Cricetulus > Cricetulus griseus. The sequence goes on from NC_048598.1 coordinate 139,243,817, forward strand.
GTTTTGCATGCAGCCAACATTGACTATAATGTGCAAGATACTGGAGCTTGGGTAGGAAAAGCCATCTCGAAAAAGGCAACAGGAGATTAATAAAAGTTCTAGAGGTGAGGATGCAAGGGCTTAGGAAGGAGAAGCACATTACAGAGGTCAGCATAGGTACCAAGAGGCTAGAAGCTACTACTACTATGAACCAGAACCTTGGGTAGGAAGAGCCTTCCCCAGGATATCATGAAGGCACCAGGAACCTAGATGTTTCAGCTGTGGTAGAATGGGACATATCAAGAGAAATTGTAGAGAAAGGAAATATAACAATGCCTCATATACAAGACACTGCCTTCTGGATTGTGCAGAAGATGTGGTAAGGGCAGACACTGGATCAATGAATGTAGACCGACCAGGGACATGCAAGGAAATCCGTTAAGGCCAGGAAACCCTGAGGCGGGGGGTTCAAGAAGGCCCCAACATCGAGAAAGGTCCGGTCATTCCCAGCAGCAGTGGAAGACAATCTCTCACAGGATGAATAGATAGTTCTTTGCCTATTGTGAAAAATGATACTGCTCTAGATGTTAGTTTGAATAGTGATGAAGACACTTGATTATGGAAAAAAACTGCTGAACTCAATCAGCCAGTATACTTCAAAGATGTACTAACCTCTGTTTGAAAGCAGGACATGTGTTATGATGGGGTAGGGGTTTTTTGCATTGGTTTCCACAGGAGAAGAAAAACTTCTGATACCATCAAAGTTGATCATGATTCGAGTTGAAAAGGAAAAACTTCTCAACCAGGAGAAATGACAGGTATTCTACTAATGTATATCTTATAAACTAAATAGAAACCTCCCAAAGGAAAGGGAAGTGTTCTGCTTTTATCTTCACAGGAAAACTCATCTCCAGAAGTTCAAGAACACTGCATGAGTAGATACTTAAGAGGAGAAGGTAGCTACAACCATGAAACAAAAGGAACGTGCCATATGGTAAACTTCACAGCTGTCTCTCAGAGAACTTTATTTCTCTTTATTTCCTAGACCCTATTCAGTTAAACCAATGCTAGATTTAGAGATGGATTTGGCTTTCCTCTTCTAAAATCCAAGCACATTCTTTAACTAACCTTTAGAGTTTCTGTTTTGTATCAAGAAGCCAATTGAGGTAATACAGAATAAGAGAAGAATTTGAGGACTGTCTTTGTCTTTTCTTGGCTCTTTCTTTCAAGGTGTGCATCTTTTCATAATTATTATGCCCCCATTGTTGCCTTTCCCAGTGTGTGTACATACACAAGAAACATTTCTCTGCTAACTGTTTATGTTTGAGTCCCACACAGTCAATGAAGACCTGCCTGACAGCAATCCCTGGACACCCCAGAAATAATATGGGACATACTTCTTCGACTGCACTGGATCCAAATTTGCTCCATTTCAACTAACACTCCAGCCAGAGGTTCGGGTACTGACTTCAATCAAGTTGAGGATTTCAAGTGAGATCTTCAATGAAGTGAATCCCATCTAACATGGACTGGATATAATCCATTCAGGACTTTCACTACACTAACATTTTCTTCTTACAGGACCCCAGAAGGCTGTCGTGGTCCCATGTCAGCAGGAAGTAACTTGGAGAATGCTATGCTCCCTTTCCCCCATTGTTGTCACTTAGGATAGTGTATATACCTAGTTAGGGGTAGCTTCCTATTGTTTATGGTTGGGATTGGAAGAAGGTGTTCAGGCTTGGACACCTCTTTCAGATGACTTTAGGATTTAGTTAAAATAGATAGTTATGATGTAACATAAGCAGATTGTTGTATCTTCTTATATTTCACCTTTATGATTGTTAATTTTAGATACTTTACACTGTTAAGTTTTAATCCTCTTTTAGACTAAAAGGGGAATTGTAGCGGATGCTGTAGCCACGCCTGCTTAGGGGCTGACTACAGGAGTGCCTGACCATGCCTTCGAGGGTGTGTTCAGGGTGATGTAGAGGGAGGAATGCTTAGGGACACTCTGCTTTTGGTTTCATTTCCAGCTTGCTGTACAGACTGCTGCCCACTGGCTGGCTAGGTCGTTATGTAAGTAATGGTTTTCCCTATTAAAATCCCTTGTATTATTACCTGGGTCCATATTGGTAATTTCCCACATTAGGAGAGATTTAAGAAGAGTGATACAATCTAATTTATAGAACATAGATGCAAGTAGAGATGAAACTAGAAGAAAAATGGGCTTATAGCACAAATTTAGAGCTGTTACAAAACAATATCCCAGGTGAATGATGATTGTGTTTGAGGTCAACTGATTGGAAGTGATAAGATGTAGTTGTATTTTAGTATCGTTTGGAATATCAAGCCAATAAAATATTGTTGAAAGATTGAAGATTAAATGGGAGAAAACAAGAGGCAGACAGATGGACAGAGACTGACACACAGAGAGACACAGAGTGAAATTCAGAGAGGGAGAGAGAGAGAGAGAAAGAGAGAGAGAGAGAGAGAGAGAGAGAGAGAGAGAGAGAGAGAGATTCTGGATGTGGCCAAAAGTATGTTCTGAAGTTCTCTCTGGATTTTGTAGACAGCTGTAAGTACTTGTGTGCATGTACACACGCCAGCGCGTGGGCGCGTGCACACACACACACACACACACACACACACACACACACACACACACACGCACATAATTAGAAGTAATAAAATAAATTATTAAAAAAGAAATTCAAACTATGCCGTAAAAAGGGCATGGTACTAAACATAGTTCTGAAATGATATAAATAAAAATGACTGTAAAACACTTAAGACATGTTTAATTTCCTTAGCTCTCAGTAAATTTAAAATAAAATAATACTTTGAGAATTCAACTTATCCCAACCAGACTGAGTAAGATACAAAACAAAACATGACAAATGCTATCAAGGATGTTTGTGATGGGAAACACATAACTCAGCATTATACAAATAATGCAAGCCAGTTTATTCATTTACTATGGAAAACAATGCAGAGGCTCCTGAAAATGCTTGAAATACATCTAACTCATTAACCAGTTATACTACTCTTGGGCATAAACCAAAGGACCCTATCCTACTATAGAGAAGCCTATTCATCCTTATTTACTGCTACTCTATTCATAGTATCCAGGAAATGGAAATAGTAAAGATTAAATGAGGTGACGAATGAGAAGTCAAGGAGGAAACATTAAGGACATTTGTTTTAAAAGTCATGTGGAAAGATACTACTGTAGAAACTTCATAAAATATACATATAGGCACATATGAAAAGAATTTAAATGTGATTACATGACACCTGCTAGTCACCACAGGCTAATGGATAAAATGTCCACTCCCAGGCATCACTTTTCTTGTGAAGACTTGTTGGCAAGTAAGATCCCACTGAGGTACCTGCCCCTGCCCCTGTAAAAATATTACAGGCCATTATCAATGTTCTTGGCTGCCAAAATATTTTGAAATATATATATATATATATATATATATATATATATATATATATATGAATTTCTTCATGTCTGTTGTGCTTTCAAGATATACAAAACCCCAAATTAGTTTTGTCAGAAATACCAATTGAATGTGATAACTATCTTTTAACAAAATTCTGTTTTCCATTGTGTCACAAAATATCAAGAATTGTGATTCATATATATGATAGTGCTCCCACAAAGGCAAGGATTGAATAACCATTTCTGCAATTGTGAAATTCAATGAAGCTCTATAAGAAAAATTAGTATGTGGTCCTAAATAATCCCATAAATCACAACTAAGTTCAGACACTTTATTTTGGAAATATCATATATTTTATTTTTATTAGTTTCACAGAATAAAATAATGACTCAATATTTAACTGCCTTCCTAAGACATATTTAATATTTTGCTAAATTACTTTAAATTTTAAGCATATTTTCCATACTGATATAATTAACAAACATACTTTGCATGCCAAATATGTGCTTTTGATTTCTGCTAAGGCAAAGACATTTGTAAAAAGTTGTTTTTAGCAGAAAAACTTTGTAATTACTTGGTGAATAAGATATGCTAATAAAAAAGCAGTGTTATGAAGTAATTACTCTTTATAAAGCATGTGATTTTTGCAACATAGTTTCTTAGAGACTAAACATAATTAGGAACATTGGGAAGTGCTATTTATAAAGAGTGTTAATACCACTATAATTTCAAAAGACAAAATTTTAAGACACATTTTATTGTTGACTAACTTAAAAGTCACCCAGACATCAAACTTGAATATGTTTAGAAACCACTACTTTGATACTGTGTTTATCTACCATTTTAAAATATATGTCCCATACTATATATATATAGAGAGAAATACTAGATAGAGAGAAATATTGTTTTATGAAGGAAGATAATAAAAACAGAAAGAATCATCTTCAACAAAATTGTACAAAAAAAATGAAACAAAAATAGATGTCTAGTCTCCCAAAAGTGAGAATCTGTCTTCAGTTTTAGGGTGGTAAAAGGACTATCAACAAGAAATTATTTATTTACTACTCATCTGATTTACAGTATAAAACTCTGCTGGAGATGAAGCAAGTGGGAAACAGAGACACTAGGATGAGAGTTTATTTACCTTAGAGCAATAGAAATGGAACATCAAAGATGAATGGTCAGTTCTACTTGAATGCTTTCATTAGCTCATGGACCACAAAGGCTGGAACTTACTGACTTTCCCAAGCCTTTCTTGGGAAATGTAACAGCTATTGCATTAACTAATTGCTAACTATTATTTTCTTAAGGAAAGACTGTGACCATCCAATATTATCAATCATCATCATCATCGTCATCTCTAAATATTCAAAAAAGAAAGTGACTACTTGAAAAAAACATTTTTTTGATGTTACTATGTGCTCATTACTATGTGTCCCAGGTTATCCACTTGGTGTTTACTAAGTGCCCAATGATGTAGGAAATGTTGTTCTTTCTATTTTTAATGCAAAATAACTAAAAAATAAGTAAAATAAGATAATATAATGCAGTTAGGGTTATACAGCAGAGAAAAAATTGGGATCTTAGACAGCATGGTTCTAAATTACTTGCTTAAATAATTCTTTTAGTGTCTCAGGAAGCAAACCAAGATGTAAGAATGTTAAGCAAAAATAAGGAAAGAAAACCATTTTCAAAACACAATGCACACTGGTAACAGAAGAAGGGATGCTGGTGAACATCCACCTGATGTCACAGACAACAAGAGACTTATGAAAGTCACCCAAGAACACATGTACTGTGCCCTGAAGTCTACATGTGAAAGAAATTGAGAGTATAGAGATAAGGTATTTGTAAAAGCACCAATGAAACATGGATTAAAATATATTAACAAATATAATATAACCTAAGTTAAGACACAAACATGTATAATGGTAACAAATGCCAGGCCCTCCAAAACTTCATTCAGAAGGGTGTCTATACAAGTGCATTCTGATTGTGTACATGATCTTGTTTTAGACTCAACACACTTTTTTCCACTAATATTTAGTCATTTGCTAATACCATTTAACATGTCCTAGTCATTGTTGTTACTACTATGATAAAAAGAAAATGAAAACAAACAAACATAAATAAAAGAAAACAAAAGGTAGTTGAGTAGAAAAGAGTTTATTTGGTTATATTTCCACATTGTAGTTCATCATAGAAGGAAGTCAGAACAGGACCTCAAACAGGTCAGTAACCTGGAAGCAGAAGCTGATGCAGAGGTCATGGATGGGTATTGCTTACTAGCTTGCTCATCATGGTTAGCTCAGCCTGCTTTGTTAGAGACCTTGGAACCACCAGCTCAGGGAAGGTAGCACCCACAATGGGCTTGGTGCTTCCACATCATTACTAACTAAGAAAATGTTCTACAATCTGATCATATGGAGGCATTTTCTCAATTGAGCTTACTTCCTTTCAGATGACTTTAGCCTGTGTCAAGTGGACAAAAAACAATCAGTACACATGGGGAACTACTAGTCATCATACATCAATATAAGAGACAAATAGAGTCCCAAGATATGAAGAAAAGAGGAGTCTTTGGTATCTCACTGTCTCCACAGAGTTTTCTATCAGTAGCAAAATCTCTAGTCCTCCGCAGGCTATGGGCTCCCAAAGTCCATTTACAGACTATGGATAAACACTGGATCCACTGTTAGAGGTCCCATAGACTTTCCAGGCCTCCTAGCTGGCACACACATTCAGAGGGCTTGGTTAGATCCAATGCTGGTTCCCCTGCTTTGTGACTAGGGTCTCTGTGCTCTCACTAGGTCAGGTCAACTGTTTCTATGGGTTTCTCCAGCATGGTCTTGGCTCCTTTGCTCATCACTCATCCCTATCTAGAATTGGATTCCAGGAGTATGACTCAGTGTTTAGCTGTGGGTGCCTGCTTCTGCTTCAATTAGGTACTGGATGAAGGTTCTAGGATGGCAACCAAAGATACAATTGCAGCCCAGATACATGAACGAGAGTCTAGGCCCAACCCCGAAAGATATGACAGACTTTGATGATCCCCCACAGAAGACATCACTATTCTTGGGGAGTGGGTGGGGGTTGGGTTGGGGGTTAGTGAGGGGCATGGGAGTGTGAGGGAATGGGGGAATTGATATGTAAAATAAGATTATTTCTAAAATAAAATAAGGAATGTGCTCCAACAAGCTAGCTCATATACCAGGTTTATATCATGGTCCTACTGCCAGAGGCCCATCTGATTTCTTTTTTTTCCCTTTATTTATTAGAAAGAAAATAATTTTACATGTCAATCCCAGGTCACTCTAGCTCCCCTCCTCCTCTGCCCCCCCCCCTAAATAACTTACCCTATCCAATACCCTTTTTGCTCCCCAGGGAGTGTGAGGTCTTCCATGGGGAATCTTCAATGTCTGTCATATTCTTTGGGATGGGGCCTAGGCCAACTCTGTGATACCATCTTACTCCAACTCATACAGCCACTTTGGAAATCTGTATGGCAATTCCTCAGGAAAATGGGAATCAGTCTACCACAAGATCCAGAAATTCCACTCTTAGGCATATTCCAAAAAGAAGCACATTCCTACAAGGATATCTGTTCAACTATGTTCATAGTAGCATTATTTGTAATAGCCAGAACCTGGAAACAACCTAGATGCCCCTCAACTGAAGAATGGATAGAAAAAATGTGGTACATTTACAAAGTGGAGTACTACTCAGTGGAAAAAAAAGGCAATGGAATCTTGAAACTTGTAGGCAAATGGATGGAACTAGAAGAAACCATTCTGAGCAAGGTAACTCAGCCACAAAAAGACAGGCATTGTATATACTCACCCATATGTGGATTTTAGACATACAGTACAGGATTGCCAGCTTGCAGTCCAGGCGGCTGGAGAGGCTGGTAAACAAAGAGGATGCTAAGAGAGACACACACGGTCCCCTGGAGAAGGGGAAAGGGACAAGATCTCCTGAGAAAATTGGGAGCATGGGGGGGAGGAGAGAGGGAACTAGGAGAATGAGAAGGGGAGAAGAGGAGAGGTGAGGAAGACATGATGGGACAGGGAGGTTTAGTTGGGGGAAGAACAGAAGAAAGCAAGATAAGAGTTAATATAATAGAGGGAGACATTATAAGTTCAAAGTAAAATAAGGCATTAGAGAAATGTCTGGAGAACTACAAAGATGACACCAACTAACAATCTAAGCAACAGAGGAAAGGCTACCTTAAATGCCCTCTCCTGATAATTCATATGCCTATAGCCTTCATCTAGCAGCTGGTGGAAGTAGAAGCAGACACTCACAGCTAAACCTTGAACTAAACTGAAATCCAGAGGCAGAGAAGGAGGACTGATGAGCAAAGGGGTCCAAACCAGGCTGGTGAAACCCACAGAAACAGCTGACCTGAACAAGGGAAAACTCCTGGTCCCCAGAATGATACCTGGGAAACCAGCATGGAACTAAACCAGACCCCCTGAATGTGGGTGTCTTTGAGGAGACCTCGGAAATCTATGGGGCCTCGTAGTGGATCAGTACTTATCTCTAACCTAGGAATGGACTTTAGGAGCCCATCCCACATGGAAGGATACTCCCTGAGCCTAAACACAAGGGGGTTTGCATAGGTCTTATCCCAAAGAATGACAGACTTTTAAGACCCCATATGGAAGGCCTCACCCTCTCTGGGGAGCAGAAAGGGTATGGGATGGGTAGGCCGTTAGTTGGGGTGGCAGGGGAAGAGGTGAGGGAGCAGGACCTGGGATTGACATGTAAAATAATTTTCTTTCTATAAAAAAAGGGAAAAAAGGAAGAAAAATTGGAGACATCATGTATTACTCTAGAAGCTTCATCCTCCCTAGCTAACTTTCAAACTGCTAACAAATGTGACAAAAATTTTCAGAAAAAAACTGTGAACCTGGTGATCTACAGTAATAATGACTGTCATGGTAAGATAGGCCCACTGGTGCAGCAGTGGCATAACAGTTATTGGCGTGGTAAATCACTCACTGCTTGTGTTTAAGTCTGGCCACACAAGATGGAACCTGTTCCTGGAAGTATTTGTAGGGCCAAGAACCTATTCTTAGATAGGCTGGAATCTCTTGGTGAGAACAAACTATATTTTTTTCTTTCCAAAGATGTTTCTACAGAAGCCTATAGAAGAAATATCAAGATTTTATTTTTCAGTTTATACCTTTAGAATTAAGTCTGAGATCTATTTATAATTATTTAGTGACATATAAACTATTTAAAATTTGGTTCTACTGATATTTATGATTGTTTTTTTAAAGGATTATCTGTAGATGTACTACAAAGAAGGGAGAAAGAGTTGTTTCCAAAATTTGCCCAGCAATCAATGGACTTCAATTATTATGAATTATTCAAGTTTTTGGCTATTAACTTCAATATTTGTCAAATAGTTGTTCAGAGCACATATTTTAACTTACAAAGATTATGAAATATACATGCAAATAAAAAATCAATCTAAAGTTTAGTTGAAACTGAATGATTAAAATTATTCCCTTTGACTTTGTAAGTGAATCAGTAGGACACATTATACATGGGTCTTGTACAGACTGCATTCCAACAATGTCTTGGCATATGTCAATTACCACTGAGAAAGTGAAGTCCAAAGCCCAGAGGAATGAAAACAGAAAAATGTAAAAATGTAAAATTTCCTTTAGAAATCAGCATGCAATTACTTATGCTTACATAATATGAAAGTTTAGCTAAAATATGAAAGTTTAGCTAAAACACGTAGACTTTTTTCCAGCCAGTCTTCTAGAAAAAAAATCATAGAATCTTTTATAATAGAGAATTTTTTTCAATGCATTACAGGGTCTATAATAAGAAAGAAAAATCTCTATTCCACACCTGAATCTTTTTCTCTCTATCATGGCTTACAGTTCTACTTCTCTATATATTTCAAGGTTTGATTTTATGTATACAAATTTTTCCTGCAGATGTAGATTTGTGCCTCATGTGTACTTCATGCCAATAGAGGCCCAGAAATGGTGTCAGATCCTCTGGAACAGGAGTTAAATTGATTGGCAGCAGTCCATGTTGGGTCTAGAATTGAACACTTGTGTTCTGCAAGAGTAGTCAGCACTCATGACAGCCAAACAGTCTCTCCAATCACTTTTGTAAGTTTTGAGACACTTTAGCAAACAAATAAATTGTATTTTTATTTGAGAATCATTATCTTCAGTTTCATACATGTAATTGGAGAATATTAAATATTGGGTTGTACGATTTACTCAAAAACTTCAAGTAATCCTGTCTTTGTGTTTCCTTGCGTGTATGTGTGTGTGTGTGTGTGTGTGTGTGTGTGTGTGTGTGTGTGTGTGTGTGTGTGTGTACATGAGTACGGAAGCTAGAAGCCAACAGCAAGTTTCATCCTCTACTACCCTTCACATTATTTTTGAGACACTAAACCTGAGCTTTCCTGATTCATAGACTGGCCAGTAAGCTTCAGGGCTACTTTTGTCTCTGCCTTTCAAGCTCAGACACTACCTGTATGCACCTCTGTGACCAGGATTTCACATGGGTACTGTTGATCCAAATTCCGAACCTCATAATTAAACAGAAAGATCTTTATCAACAGGATTAGTTTATTAAAACCTCAATTATTCCCTTCATTGGAATTATGGAGACATTTAGACTATTCCTATTCAAGCTTTTGTTTAGTTTTGTTTTTAAATTTATTTATATTATATTTCAAATGCAATTTCCCCTCCTTGCTCCCCCCACCAGTTTTTAATTTCTCCCACCAATATCCTCTCCTTCTGTTTCTATTCAGAAAAGGGCAGGCCTCCCATGGATATTACACTAAGAACCATCTCTTTTATTCAGGATCCACAAGACAACCCAGTGAGGAATAGGGTCCCAAAAGCCAGCAAAGTAGGCAGAGATATCACCTGCCAGCATTTGGTTTGTTTGTTTGGTTGTTTTTTTTTTTCTTTCCAGACAGGGTTACTCTGTGTAACATTGTAGACCAGGCTGGCTTTTTACTCACAGAGACCCACCTGCCTCTGCCACCTGAGTGCTGGAATTAAAGGCATGCCCCACCACCTGGCACCTGTTCCCATTGTTAAGTGTCCTACAAGAAGACCAAGCTACAAAACTGTAACATATATGCAGAGGGCCTTGGTCAGTCGCATTCAGGCTTCCTGGTTGATGGTTCAGTCTAGGTGAATTCCTATGAGCCCAGGTTAGGTGATTCTTGTTTTACTTCTGTGTCCTTTACCCCTATGGCCCCTACAATCTTCCTTCCCTATCTTCAGGAGGATTTCTGGAACTCAGGCAATGTTTGACTATGGCTCTCTGCATCTGTTTCCATCAGTTTCTGGATGCAGCCTCTCTAATGATAATTGGGCTAGATACCCATCTATGAATATAGCAAAATATCACTAGGAACTAGGAATCATCATGTTGACATTTTTTCTCCAGTTCTGCATGGTTCTACCCTAGGTCCAGCTGTTGACTGGAGGGAACTGGCACTTGGTATTTTATGACTTTGAGACTGTAAAAATGACAACTATTGAAGAGGGAATGTTATTTGCTGGATTCTGTGATCCTGTAGGTAGGACAAGTGCCAAAGATTGCAGCCAAACTTCAAGGAACACTGTAATTTACAAAAGTAAGTCTTGAATTTTTAAGGGCACTCTTGCAGCCTCCCTACCTGTTCCTGGCATTCTACTTTCACTGCAGTGGTCTCATACACTTTTGCATCTACCACTATCAGGGGGAACTCATCTGAAGTTCTTTCGTTTTTTTCCAGGCCAATAAGAACCAATAAGAATTAGAACCAATAAGAAACAAACAATATTGAATATTAAATGTAAATAAAATACCTACTAAAACATGCATTATGTGGCAGGAAATATAAAGAGCTAAATTTGACTTTGCTGCTTCAATAACAACTATACAACTTCAAATCTTACCAGGGAATTGATACCAGAGTCAGAGTATCTTTACACTTGTTTTTGGTCTCCTTTTATACAAAATATTTAAATGGACTCAAAGTAGCAATTTTATTATAGTTTTTCTTCAGTTGTCTTTTGCATAAAAATAGTATGGCTTCCTTGTAGTGTTTTTATGAGATGTCTCTGTGTACAGACATTTGTATTTCTATATTTCTTTCTTTGGCTTTATCCTTGATTCTTTTTGTTCTGTTAGGCTGTTTGCCTTAATTTATTCCTGTTCATTTTTATTTTATCTTATTAATCTTATTATTTTATAGATGCCTGTTTGCATTTTACTCACAAAAAAGAAGAATGCAGATTAGGGTGGTTGAAGAATTGGGGAGCAGTTTGGGGAGGGAAAATCATAATCAGAATATATTGTTTGGAAAAAAGCTATTTTCAATAAAAAATAAATGACAAAACCAGACTGGTCAATCTGGAATCTCAGCAGTTGACAGGTGGGAGGTAGAAGTGGAAAAGTTACTTTCTTAGTTACAAACCAAGGAAACAGCTTTGGCAATGACAGACATTTTCTGTATGAGACCAAGAACCTACAAAAGTGACCTCCTGTCTCCTGTTAACAGAGGAAAATGGTTCCATCTCTGCCACTGAGCCCCAAGATGAGAACCAGCTGCCAGAAAGATTGTGTATGCTAGCTCTCAGTAATTCCTGTCATGTATATCATGTTTTGGTTTAATAAAGATCCAATAATAAAATTCTTTTTTCTATCTTCATGATTTATGGAGAAGTTTCTTGCAATTTGAGCTTTTTTTCTGGTTAATTATGTTTGCATAGTATAGTATGGTATATGGAAATGTTATATATTGTCCACTGTAGAATGAATGACTCAAGCATATTAACATATTTATTGCAGTTATTCAGTTGTAGCCTTGCAACATCATCATAATTTGCTTTTCTATTGCTATGCTAAATGGCTTGCACTCGGTGGCTTGATGGTCCTGTTTTCATAAACAACCCAAGATTGGTACAATCCACAATTGCCTGTACCTTCCCACATCAAACATTACAGAAGAAAATGCTCTAGGGTCTTGCCAGCAGGCCAGTGTGTTGGAGGCATATTCTCAATTGAGAATCCTTCAAGATGGCACTTAGTCTGTGCCAAGTTTATTAAATCCTAGCTAGCACATACTCTTTGTCTTCAGGCCCTTGTTTTCTGGTAGCCTCCATTCTTTTCTTTCCTGTTCTTTGTTCAATTATTGTAGAATCTACATTTATGCAACATGTCCTGTTTGACTCTTCATTTTGTCTGTATTTCACTTAATATGATATTCCTTAAGATCAATGTTGCCCCAGAGATGATAGGATTTCCTTCTTTTTATGACTTATTTATTTATTTATTTATGGTTTTTTCTTTTCCTATAAACAGATTCTTTATATATATAAGCTCTCTCTCTCTCTCTCTCTCTCTATATATATATATATATATAAAACAATAATGGCAATATGTTATGCATCAATATTAGCAACAGCTTTTCCAGGTTCTGCAGTCTTTTGAACAAAATTGTAGAGACATCCATCACACTCCATTAAAAAAAAGCAAAAAACAACAACAAAACACAACAGAAAACAAACAAACAACAACAAAAAAAAAATTAAAAAACAATATCCCGGAAAACAGCGCAGTTCTGTTACTTTTGTGGTACTTGGAAAAATGACAGTCATTAATTCAGGGGGAAAGGTATGTGTATAAATAAAGCTATATAACATGCTGAATGATACATAATGCTTATATACCTTTATGGTGTTGGTTCTGATAACTCATTACATGAGGAAAATATAATAGTCTTCAACATTTTTACTCATTCCTGTGCTGTTGCACACCTGGGTTTTTTTTTTTTTCTGTAATTTGGTTATCCTTGACAGTGCTGCAATATTCATGGGCATTGAAGATCATGCTCAACACACAGGCTTCAGTTAGTTTAAATATGCGGCCAGACATGGAATTACAGCATCAAATGATGATTCTTAGTGTTTAAAAACTTCTCACACTATTTTTTTATCACATAATATTCATTTACAGTGCTACCAAAAGGGCACAAATTTTCATTTACTTCATATCATTCTTACCATGTTACCCTTACTTTTTTCAAAAGCCAAGAGAATTTTTTTTTTACATTTTTCAGTATAATTAGAATATAAGCAAATTTTATTATATAGCCATTTTGGGTTCTCAAGATGCCTCAGTAATTGAAGATTGAAGGTGGTTGCCATCAAGCATTTCTTCCTGAGTTCAATTCCAGGGACCCACATGATAGCAGGAGATGTCCTGCAAGTTGTGTTTTGATATATACATACATTCCTGCATACACACACACACATGCAAACACACACACACACACACACACACACACACACACACACACACACACACACACTTTAAATTAATGAAGTAAAAATTATTCTTTTATTTACAGAAATGGATTATTTTCACAGAATTTCTTATAACTGTTTCTGAAGGGAACTATTTATCCTTATATCCAGCATAGTCTCAAGCAGTCTAGGCTAGCCTCAAACTTGTTATGGAACAGAGGCTGGCCTATTATGGACATTAGAAATGGAAATAAAACATCAACACTTTTTTATTAATTATAAATTTAGATCTTATTTGCAATGTGATTTTTACAAGTTTTAAATATATAATTGATATTATTGATACATTTACATATAACAATCACCAATATCAATCTGCAGAAGTTTTCCTGTTACCTGAAAATGAAATCCTATACTCATTAAAATGATAAGGACTCATCCTTTTCTACCTTGAGATACTAATAGATAGTGTTCTCATTTCTTTCTTTTGACTATATAGACTCATAAAATATCTATGCCATGGGAATGACTGGGTTGTTTTATTTGAATAGATCATTTCACTTAATATAATGCCACAATTAATTCACACAATCTCACGGCAAAATTAGCTCTCTTTGAAATCTGTATCAGATTCTATTGTACATCACTATTTTCATTTATTCAGAAATTAAATGAATTCCTTCTTTAAAATTATTTTAGCATAATATTTACTTTTCTGAATTTATTCATTATTTTTTAAGTAGAGGTGTTTTGAGTGCATGGATGTCTATGTACCCAGTGTGCCTGTCATCCACAGAAGCCAGAAATGGATATCCAATCCACTGGAACTAAAGTTACAGATGTTTGTGAAGTGCCACATGCGTCCTGAGAACTGAACCCAGACCTCTGCAAGAGCAGGGTGTGCTCTCAAACACTATGCCATTCTCCAGTGATGCTAACATTGGGCTGTGCCACTGGGACACAAATATCTGTTTTAGTCCTTTATTTTATTAATTTGCATATGTAGATAGGAATCAATACTTAAATCACATAGTAGCCCACATTATTATTTTTCACAATGACTTTACATTAATTTACATTTCCACCATCAAATACTCAAGGGTTTGGATTTCCCACATTATTGTCCAGTTTTTATGTTTTGTTAACAATCATTCTAATGGATGTGAAGGGGTATCTTAATCATATTTTTCTTTATATTCCTCTACTTAATGGTAATGTCAAGGTTTTATTTATCATCTAGATTTCTTCATAGTGCTAGCTCTTACAACACTTTCCAGCTGTCTTAAGCTGTAGTTTGCACTGTTAGGACTAGAAAGATGTCTCATTATTGAAGAACCTGTGTAAATCACCTAAATCAAGTTTTACTAACAATTTGAAGAATAGAAATTTTGACAATTTAAATGTGTTCCCTTAATATTATGCATTGGAAAATTAATCCTCAATGGAAGATGGGATTCTTAGTAGGTGCACAGGTCCAACAAGCTTTGCTCCCAAGAATAGATTTAGCAATCATTATGGAAAAGAATTACTTGGCACAGATGTACCTTCTGATAAAAGAAAAATAAAACTGCTTTCACCACCTTTTCTTCTCTCCCCTCTCTGCTATACTTTTCCTCAGTAGCACATAATAGTCACACCTTTTATCATGGAGTAACAAAACAAGTAAACCTTACCCTGGGATTAGCTTCTTGTCTTTAAATTTGTTAGCACCTAGAATTACTATAAGAAAATAATCTTATCTTTCCAATATATCCAGTTTCTTTTATTTCGCTATAGTAACCCAGTAGAGAATAGGGTTTTGTATTTTACAATTAAATTATCTTGTAGATTATAAAAAAATACTTGAAAAGTATGCATGAAGAAAACTTCTCCTTATTTATTTATTATACAGCATTGGTCTGCATGTTTTATGGATGCCTGCATCACAATGGTTTCTTGTTTTTATTAGTTGGCTTGTTTTTATTTTTTTGATACAGGATTATACTATGTATGTCAGATCAGTCTCAAACTCACAACACCTGTGCTGAGATTAAATTAAAAGGTATGCTCTATCAAGCCTGGCTATGATATCACTTTGATTAATAGTTTTAAAACTATTAACTTTTAAATTAATTTAAAGTTTTCTTCTCCAATTTTATATTTCTTTTTCAAAATTATTTTTTTCTACTTCTATGTATTAAAATTTAATGTGACTTTTGGCTTTTCTATTTCTTATAAAACAATACCATTCAAGGGTTGACATAGCACTAGGATGATTGCCTGCCATTTATTTATTTATTTATTTATTTATTTATTTATTTATTTCTGTGTTTTATCGACATCTCTACTGAATAGAAATGCATGTCCCCTTTCCCAGTACATCAAACTGAGAGATTGATTTTTCAATTCACTGTCAGTACATCCAAATCTTATTAATGCAAGTTCTTAGGCATAAAGAGTATACAACTCTGCACATATCCACACCTTGTTTCATGTACTTCAGGTGCATTCTTCAGATTTTACTTTTATTCACAAATCTGTTATTATTTTTGATCACATTGAAAATAGTTATTTTTTTTAGTTTACTTCTGGGTAGATTATTCCTCCTATATTTAACTAGAACAGATATTTGCATGATGAGTTTTGTGTATTTAAATTTGCTAAACTTGTTCATTAATTTTATGTGGATTCTTTGAGTATTAATTTTCAAGCAATTTTACATATTAATAAAAGATTATGGAATAAGTATTCTAAAAAGGATATAGATCACATATATAGTAACCTTTTAAAGTAATTATGTACTTTTCCTTTGCTCACTAGCCTATATGAGTAATATGAATTTCTATGTTTCTTCTTGAGGAGATCCATGTGAAAATTATTGGCTAACAACACTGAATTTTACCTATTCTTTTTTTTTTTCACAAGTTAAAAGCCTGTAATCAGCATTGCATACAGCTCGCTGTTCAATATATTCTCCTCCTTGTATGTCCTTCTATATGTATCTATTGCTTTCCCATTGATATTTTAGAGATTTATTTTTATTTTATGTGTATTGGGTTTACTTGCATGTGTATCCTTGGAGCACAAGCGCACAGAGACCATGGAGGTCAGAAGAAGGTTGGATGTCTTGGAAGTAAAGTTACAGATGATTGTTAGTCACCGTGTGGGTGCTGGGAGTGCCTAGTGCTTCTAATTGCCAAGTCTTCTCTCCAGTCCCCATTTGATTTTTTGAAGGAAAATAGTTCAGAAATGACTTTGCTCTCTCTATCTTTAGGATGGTAGGTTCTCTTTTCACTTAATTGCCTTATGATCTTAGAAATTTCTTTTCACTTCCTTGGATAGAATTTCCCCTGAATTTGAGGGTGTAATAAAACCACATGAAAAATAGTTCCTCCTGGCTCAAGTAGAGAAAGGATTTTGAAGGGATAATTCTAGAAAGATATATGATAATCCATTTCTTAATTACACTGTAGTAACTTCAAAGCAATGGTGCCTTAGAATCTAAAGCAACAGTTATTTTTATCTTTGAGTATATGAAAAGCATGCTATGATATATTGTCCTTTTTACTGATGAAAAGAGAAATGTGCTTTAATTGTATAATTGATTCAGAGTCAATCAATACTACTCTGGATCCTGAAATATTCTGAGTCTAGTATTCAAGACTTCCTACCTGAAACCATACTAGATGACTCAGACTCACCAAGCCTGTTGATTGGCATCTGTTGTCATTACCCTTGTGTTTGCAGGAAACACTTTCTGGCCTGTTCATCATCCTCTCTTGATTATGCCTTTATGAAAACCTACAGGACTCCTGTGATTCTCAGTTCAAAATAGACACCTAAAACTTTAGATTCAAGGTGGCCTCCAGACATGAAACAATGATAAGCTTAGAAATGCAGGATTTCTCCTTAGAGAAACTCAGTCCGTATTGTTCCATGAAAGTGTTGTCTTCTCTAAAAGGGAATACTGCAATTGTTACTTATGTGATCCCCAAATTCTGAACATTCTGGCTCAATCCACATATATAATCTTTCAAAATACTTCATTTTCCATTTGTGGAAACAGATGGAGTTTTCTGGAGTCAGTCTTCAAACTTTAGCAAATCCAGGTTCATTTTCAGTTTGAATAAAAATAGGATTTAGTGAAACACACACACACACACACACACACACACACACACACACACAAATACACATACACAAAGAGGGAGGTGTCAAACTGAGGGGGTCTTTATTCTAGTCTGTGGCTGTAGTCCAAGATTGCTTTCAACACATGTCAACAGGAATATAGTACCAATGATTTCTTCTTGAGTAACACAATATAAAACATAACTTTCATTTTCACATGCTACCTGAATGAATGGATTAGTGTACAATTGATCTCAGAAAATTCATTTTTTCTTGTATTATCATTTATGGTCAGTTTTGTTCTGATGCAGAGAAGCTGTGTATGGTACATACGCACAAATATCAGTAACATTAAAATGTTCTACATCTCTGATGTCTGCAGGCAGAGAAACATCCATATTTCAGTCATCATTTTTGGGATACTTTTAATTGAAAAAGGAGTTCATTCAGTATATTCTTTCCCCACCTTTCCCTTGCCCCATCTCCACCCACATGATCAACAAGTCCTTGTCTACCTGTCTTAGTCATCAGGGAAATGCAAATCAAAACAATTTTGGGATTTCATTTTACACCAGTCAGAATATTCGAGATCAATAAAACAAATGACAGCTCATGCTGTGGAAAATCTTGGGAAAGGAGAACACTTATTCATTGCTAGAGCGATGGAAAACTTGTGCAGTCATATGGAAATCAATGTGGTAGTTTTTCGGGAATGTGGGAAACTATTTTAAGATCCACTTGTACTAATCTTGGGCATTTATATTTAAGGGATTGTACATTCTTGTATAGAGTCACTTGCTCATTGTCCTTCTTTGATGCTTTATTTGTAAGATACATAAATTGGCAACAGGCTAGATGTAATCAATTGATAAATGGATAATGACAATGTGATACAGTCCACAATAGAATATATATTATTCAGCTAGTAAAAATGAAATTTCTAGGTAAGTATATGGATCTAGGAAAAAAAAAAGACCTTTTTGTGTGGAGGTAAACCAGACCTCAAGAGACAAATATGACATGTATTTCTTGTATGGAGATGTTAGCTTCCAAAGCTTTGATAGGCATGCTACATTTTTTTCTTTTTTTGATTTTCTTTTTTTTTATTTGAATTAGAAACAAGATTGCCTTAGATGTCAATCCCAGTTCCTTCTCTCTCCTCTCCTCCCCTACACCCCTCAAACTAAAGCCCTACCTATCCCATACCCTTTCTGCTCCCCAGGGAGGGTGAGGCCTTCCATAGGGGGTCTTAAGAGTCTTTCATATCCTTTGGGATACTCCCTTTGGCTCAGGTAGTATCCCTCTATGTGGAATGGGCTCCCAAAATCTATACCTACGCTAGCGATAAGTACTGATTTACTACAGGAGGCCCCATGGATTTCCGAGCTCTCCTTACTGACACCCACTTTCCTGGGGTCTGTATCAGTCCTGTGCTGGTTTCCCAGCTATCAGTCTGGGGACCAAGAGCTCCCTGTTGTTCAGGTCAGCTGGTTCTGTGGGTTTCACCAGCTTGGTTTGGACCCCTATGCTCATCACTTGTTTTTGTCTACAACTGGATTCCGGTTCATTGCTTAGCTATGGGTGTCTGCTTCTACTTCCACCAGCTGCAAGATGAAGGCTATAGGATGGCATATAAGTCAGTCATCAATCTCATTATCAGGGGAGGGCATTTAAGGTAGCATCTCCTCTGTTTCTTATTGTTAGTTGGTGCCATCTTGGTAGATCTCCAGACATTTCCCTAGTGCGTGATTTATCTTTAATTCTAAAATCTCTCTCTATCATGGTATCTCTTATCTTGTTTTCTTTTATTCTTCCCCTGACTCAACCTTTCTGCTCCCTCATGTCCTCCTCACCCCTCCTCTTCTCCCATTCTCATTCTCCTGGCTCCCTCTCCCCTCCCCCATACTCCCAATTTGCTCTCTTGGAGTCCTCCTTGTTACCAACTTCTCTGGAAGTGTGGATTGTGGGCTGGTAATCTTTTGTCTATGTCTAAGATCCATATATGAGAGAGTACATACCCTGTTTGTCTTTTTCTGATTGGGTTGCCTCACTCAGAACATAAAATACCTTGGGGTAACACTAACCTAAAAAGTGAAAGACCTGTACGATTAGAATTTTGAGTCTCTAAAGAAAGAAATTAAAGAAGATACCAGAAAATGAAAAGATCTCCCATGTTTTTGGATAGAAAGGATCAACATAGTAAAAATGGCAATCTTGCCAAAAGCAATGTACAGATTCAATGCAATGCCCATCAAAATCCCAGCACAATTCTTCACAGACCTTGAAGAACAATTCTCAACTTTATATGGAAAAAAAAAGACCCAGGATAGCCAAAACACCCCTGTATAATAAAGGAACTTCTGGAGGCATCACCATCCCTGACTTCAAGCTCTATTACAGAGCTATTGGTATTGGCACAAAAATAGACAGGTAGACCATTGGAATTGAGTTGAAAACCCTGATATTAACCCACACCTATGAACACCTGATTTTTGACACAGAAGCTAAATTTATATGATGGAATAAGGCATGCTACAATTTTTATACCCACAGAGGTTAGGTATAGAGTGAGGAACTAGGAATTGGAGAATCTCGAAAGAAAGGGAAATATAATGTATAGTTATGGAGAGATGGGGAAAACAGAAATGGTAGTCTTAAATTCAGTAGGAGAGAAAGAGGTAAGGTATGGTTCTTGAGTTAACAGTAAAGACCATTGGTGGCAACATACAGAAACTATTACAGTAGAGCATCTTAAAACATATTCATATAAAAAGATATCTAAATGGAGTCACCAAACCATGAGGGGGGAATACGCCAAGTAGAAAATTTTTAGTAGCTGACCAAAGGAACTCTATGGTAACTCTCAAGCATTTTTCAAAGAATAAACTTTCAATCCTTTGAAAGAAAAGTCATTTTGGCCATTCTCCAACAAATTTTTTGTAGCCTTTCACCTTTCCCTCTGTTTACTACTAGCACCTTTCAGACCTTTATAAGCAGTCTGCCTTTCAGTTAACAACAGATTTTATTCGGCAAGGTTTTTATTATTATTTATATTATATCCTGAAATACAGCACTGCCACATAAGTAATTTGTTTAGAAGCATAAATTTGCAGCATTTCCTTGCCATCTATAACAATATTTTAAATTGCATGCATATGCACATTTTATAATTTTTTGTATAATC
This sequence comes from Cricetulus griseus, assembly GCF_003668045.3. Classification (NCBI taxonomy): domain Eukaryota; kingdom Metazoa; phylum Chordata; class Mammalia; order Rodentia; family Cricetidae; genus Cricetulus; species Cricetulus griseus. The sequence continues at coordinate 139,264,822 of NC_048598.1, forward strand.
ACATGAGACATCAGTTTACTGTCCAAAGGTAACTATAATAGCATATATATTATATATAGAGGAAGTATATCTTATATCTATGTGTATTTGACTATATATAGAAATATAATGTATATTTTCCATTATATGTAGAAATATATAATATATATCATATATGAAGTATATTACATATAATAGCAATATACTTTATCAATTTTTTACATGGATGATAATTTGTTCAATTTTGAATTACTCTGGTATACTGACTCTTACAATCTTTCTGCCCCTTCTTAGGTGATGTTTCCTGAGCCATAGATGCAGGAGCTGTGAGGTAAATACTTTGTTAGCTAATGAACTAATATGATTCATCATTTTTTCATTGATACAAACATTTAATATCATAGCAGCTTTTTAATAATGTCTGACAAAACATGGAAGATGTTACCAGTGAGACTGAGATGGTGGCCTATGAAGCAGTCATATGTGAACTAGTCTGGATATGTTATGACAGCTCTGAATCCAACAATGATACTTTCCTTTTAACTCTAGAACAAACTTAATATTATTAGGCAGCCTGGCTGTCCTGATCCCTTAAGAAATACGTTTTATGGTTTTTGATGTGTATACAAAGGATAGAAAAGAACCAAGTGAAGTCTTATTTGGATAAGATGTCATGCAAGGATGGGTTACAATTTTTGTTCCAAATCTTGTTTCCACTAAATGTCAAATTTCTTGATTCCTTTCAAGTAGTTTACTCTACAAACCACAGAATTCTTTCTAGATTCCATGAGGTATGTAAATTTCTAGGACTATTATCTTTTTAAAAATACTTCATGACATAATTTACAAATGTACCACTCATACATAAGGTGGTACAAATGTACCACCTTAAAACTAAGAAATATTCTTCAAGTAAATATATGTAACTGAGGTTTTTCATAAACTTATGAATTTTCTACCTATATATAAATAAAAAGAAAATTAGTTTACACAATAAATGAAAACAAATAACATGTTATATAAAACCCTACATATTTAGAATTAATTTGACCAAATGGAGACTCATTGAAGGGTTTAGAAGTGTAAGCAAAAGAACTTCTTTTTCTTAGCCTGGTGGTTCACACCTGTAATACCAGCACAGGATAGACTGAAACAGGAGGACCAGAAGTTCAAGGTCATCCTCTGCTACAAATAAAGTCTGAATTAAGCCACCTTCACTTCAATTACATGAAACTCTTGCTCTCATCCAAACAAAATCCTCAAAATGAAAACAGACCAGTTGATTGCATCTTACTCATTTGCCTTGGAGTACAGATATTGTCTCTTCATTCCAGTAAGGTTTTCACATGAACACAGGGGGAGTGAGTAAGGTTCTCACATGAATACATGAGGTGTAGTTAAAAGACTGTAGTTCAGGACTAAGAGAAGATTAACAGGGTGGGAGAAAATCTCAGACAGAGGTCTTATGAATTCTCTCTGTGATGAAAACATTTTAATTACAGCTACCCTGTACCCAATATGTTTTAGCCTCTTGCTTCCTTGCTTCCTCTAAGTAAACAAGTCTTTTCTGTGGCCAGCTCTCTGCAGTGACAATATATAGGCATAAATACTACATCCTACTAAAGGCTTCTTCTTAATACCCTAATTATCAGTCAACCCCATGGACATATGCACACCACACCTTGCTAATTGATAACTTCAAAGTCACTTGACCAAAGGCTCCATTTTTCTTTTTGCAAATTAAAATAATATTTGGTTGTTAAGAATTGGATTTTATGAGAAGTGGGAAGCAGCACTTGGCATGATGTTATGCAGAGGACTCATATGTTTTCTTATTGTTTTCCCATATACCACATTATCCTTACAGGAATAGTGTTAGAACTTTCCTGTCTATATTCTGCAAAGCCCCTGTTAGCAAACTGAACAAAGATTTTCCTAAGCAGTCTGAATGCCTGAGATGTGTATTTAAGGATAAATGCATCGTTTTAATTTTAAACAATTGGAGTTTTTTATTTATGCTTATATGTATATGTATATACATACATACACACACAAAATATGTAACAATGATTATTGCAAACAGAGGCAATGAAGTAGGAAGAGATAAAGAAGGGATAAATGGGAGGGCCTGGAGTGAGGAAAGGCAAGGGTGAAATGATATAATTATAAATAATGTTTAAAAAATTAGAGTGAAACTTAGAGAAAACTGGAACATAATGACTTTCCTGCATAATTGAAAAGTGGAAGAAATATTTACTAAGTTTACTCATACATAAAAAATAATCTGGCTTTTGATGTGCTTTTAGTTTGAGATCTTTTTCCTAGAAAAAGTCTATTTCTTTTTGTGCCATGAATTACTTTCTACAGCAATTAGCTAATAATGGGTTTGGAGTATGATCATTATATAGTGATACTCCAGGGTTGTATAGGTGTCATGTTCTTCAGACATGGTTACTACCATGTACTTAATTCCAATTGATCCCTAAGACTAAACATTTCTCATTAAAATCTCTCAATTGTGAATGTGTACATTTATAAATATTGCTTGGGAGAGTGTCAACATATTCTTCATTCCCTAGTAACCTGAAGAAAGTTTTTCAAATGAGAAGAAATTGCCCCCAGTGGCTCAGAGTAATAACTGCTGTGTTGATGCCAGCTTTGATATAAAGATGCATAGATTGGTGAACCCTTGGGACCACTTAGGAAGCTTCTGAATTAACAGTCTGCAAGACTAGATGTTTTCTGCATGTAATTGGAATTGGCCTTCATGGCCCCAAGTGGACTCATAAAAGGTGTAGAATGTAATATCCAACCTGGAGGCACTTTCTTTTATTCTCTTCAAAGAACAAACTATTTTTCATTCTTATGTGAGAGAGATTAGCACTTCTAGTCTTCTTAAGGAGACGGAAGCATTTACTTCTTTGAAAAGCAAACTGTTCCTGCGGACACTATTTTTGAAATAACAGTTTCTGTGTGTATTGCTGGAGTGGATCAGTAGAGCTAACCTCTTGACACTGAGTAGCACTTCAATCTCTTGAGAGTATGACTATTGGGTATCAAGATTGAGAAAAGTGAAACACACATTCTCGAGGCATAGATAGATATGGGTATATATAAATTTTAATCACATTTTCTCCTACCAAGGAGGGCTTTTTTTTGTTTCTTTTCTTTTCAGTGGTGACTTATGAATAATAAGTAAAGATTTTTCACACTTTTCACAGTCCATTCTGTTATACATTAGGATCTGCACAGAATTATTTCCCACCTTCACCTAGAGGCTCAGCATCTGGTAGAGTTGACTTTATTCCCTCTAACCTTCTGCCAGCATCAACACCTGGATACATTTTTACTTCAATCACTTGTCTGTATTTTAGGTAAAACCCAAACAAGAAGGAAAACACCCCAGTGAGAAGCAAGGCCAAGTATTTCATTTTTATTTTATGTTGGGGAATGTGAGAACTAAAAGTTACACTTGCTGAGAATTTGACCTCCAATACCAACACAGAATATCTGTAGTTCTTGTTTGTATAGTAGACACCATCCAGAACAAAATCTAATACACCATATAGTGTTTGCAGGCAATTGCTCAGCTTTTTGCAGTTTGTCATTGAGTACCCATCTGGGAAGCTGAGCCAGGCGTATGTCTCTTTCATGCCTCTATAAAAATCCTCAGAAGTCCTTGCTCACCTTTCCCAGGCCTTCAGGTCATCGGTATCATTTTATAGTCCTCACTCTGTCCTCTTCTCTAACCTGCCCAGCTCTCTACCTACTTTCTTAGGAACTCAAGTAGACCTGCCTCTGTGAATACACCTTTCCTTCCTCTATGGGACAAACAGCTCTCTACCCACCTCTGGGAGGTTCTTCTCACATCTTCTACCTTTATCACTTCAAAAGTTCATGGTTTCACCAGGGCCTGTAGTCAACCCTAGTCATGTTACAGGGTCTCCAGGTCATAGCTATCTCACATTCACAGCTACTGGTAAGAAACATTACCTGTCCTAATACACCACCCCCACCACTTCCTATCTGGTTCCCTTGCTAGACACTTGCTATCATCCTGGATGTACTTCACTTCACAAGTGGCTGATGCCAGTGAAAAGCACGTTTCTGATTGCCCTGCTCTTTACTGGTCCCCAAGTGTATTTATCTAAGACCTTGTCTGAGTGACACTCCCTTAGCTGAGTAAGAGACTCACTTTTCTAGTCTATGTCCTCAAGACATTTATGCCTGTCTCAGGACTCTCTGTTCCATCACTCTGGCCCAATCCCAATAAACAATCAGTACCCATAGGATAGGTCCCCCTGGGACTTCCCCACATAACACCACTCAATAACTTATTTGAATACATTGATCTTGTGGCTAGAAACTGAAATCAAAAGACAACTAGGCCTGCAAAGATGGCTTAGCAGTCAGGAGCAATTGTTGCTCTTGAAGAGGACCCAGTTATTGTCTGAGCATACATATGTGGCATTATAATCAGCAGTAAATCAACTTCAGGGCATTAGTGTCCTCTTTTGTCCTTTGTGGAAAGCAAGTACTCAGGCAGTCCCATAATACAGCAAAACACTTATACACATAAAAATAATGAATTAATCTGTAAAATAAATAAATAACATAAGAGCAACAATTCTTTATAAAAGAAAATATAGTCAACACTAACCCAGGCATCAAGTCCCTATAGAACAATCACAGCACTATGAATAATCAAGACAATCTCTTCTCCAAGATTGTCTGTCCTATAGCATTTGTCCTGGTGAAAACAATTTAGATGAAAATCAACAGAGAATTCAAAGAACAATCACATTCATGATCAAAGTGTTCAGGGAATTCAAAGAGGACACTAATTAACACCTAATTTAATTTAAATGGGACAGGAATAAAATCCTAATCAATGCCCAAATGATTTTGAAGAAACAACAGAATGAAATAATAAAGATAATCTAGGATATGAAAATCCAATTTAATGAATGCCATTTTAACTAATCCACCCCTTGTGGATATCAATAGGAAGATTCTTCAAACATCTGAAAATGCAGATACTAAATAACGCAGGTAGTGCACTCCTGGGCATACATACACTCAAAGGATCCTATATTCTACTGCAGAAATACTTACTTACCCATGTATATTGCGACTCTATCCACAATAGCTATGAGATTGAATCAACTAAATGATCATAGGTAATGAAAGTGTGATAAATATACTCAGTGGAGGTTTATGCTGTTGTAATAATAGTGAAATTATGAAATTTGTAAGTAAAAGGATGAAACTTGAAAAATAAAAATTAAGGTTCAGTTAGGCACAGGAAAAGAAACACCATGTGTTCTTCATTTGTAGATCTCAGCTTGGAACCTCCATTTGTGTGTGTTTAACTTGTAGAAGCAAGAAATCACGAGGGTGTTGGGAAGGAAATGCCTTAACGTAGGAAGTAGTAAAAGATGGGAAATGTAAAGCGAGATGAGGCAATATTAGGTATAGAAAATATGGAGATAGTGGTAAAATGGTAGACAAGGGTGTCTACCCTTGAGAAGATTAACCACAACAAATAGACAATGCAAATATATTGTGGTAACATTATTATCTGATATAATATATTAAAATAGCATATACTACATATAATGTATATACAACACATACAATATATAATAATATGCACAGCACATTATAATATCTAGTATATAATATTATTATCAAGGAAAATAGAGAAATATATGTTGCTTTGTGTCCTGTTAAACAATAAAAAGAATAGTGTAAAAAATTTTAAACTTAAACTATATAATAAGATGGCATTTTACAGGTGAAGGTAAACCAGTTTTGGAGGCACATTGTAATAATACTAAACAGCAGGTGACATGATAAAGTCAAGAAAGAGGCTGATGAGAATGAGAGTTAAAATAAGTCAGAAAGTCAAAGGAAGACAGGGAAATACGATGAATCTGAAATGAAAACATAATTGAGAAGAGGGAAAGAATGAATAAGTAAAGAATATAGGGGGGTTGAAATTAAAATAGAAAAATAAAGTGAAATAAAAGATAAATGGTAGTTCGGTAAGAAAATCCTTGTCTTGCAAGCAGGCCCTAAAGGATATAATGAAATCTCTCTATAACATCAAAGACTATTGACATTACCATTTTCCAGGATAAGCCGAGGGATGCCAAAACAGGAAACTGACAATGTGAAGAAAAGCATCGTCATTTGTGTGCAGTTGATTAGCACAACATTTAAGACACTGTTTGGCAACTTCTACACACACAGCACAGGGAAATCCATTGTGCAGTCACTGCAATACATATACATTTAAAATTGTGTAAAGATTGAGCTTGAAGTACGAAAGATGGTATGAGCTGTGGTTTCTTTAGTGGTTTTGCCTTTGGATATTCAATTTTAAGTATGATAATGACTTTCTATAGTATACAGCTTTTTCTTTTGCTTTTCCCTTCTGATTTATATTTGCTTTTGCATCAGTTTAGCCTGAAACATGCTAGTATAGAATGAAGCATATCTTGATGTCTTCAAGGCACCTCTGTTCTCAAGCATTACCTACATTGCTATCTCTTGGATTCTTACAAGCCCCTGAGGGTACAACCCCTCAACATTATTTAGAAACCACTGCCTTTCTGGCTGAAAATCCTGTTAGCTTAAAAAGACAAGCCACTTGCAAACGCTAAAATGTTGATGGTGTTTCAAACCTTAAGGACATTCTATCATCTATTCTACTGAAAATTAATTTTAATCATCTCCGTAGAACAAAGAAGTATCTCACAATTTAAAAAAATAGAGTCATGAAGTAAATTTTCATCCTATCTCCTTGTGTTTTCAGCTAAGGCTTTGCCTCTTACTGCAGTATCACCACATCTCCTATGAGTTTTTGTGGTAAATACATACTAATGTGGCCAGCAGTATTTGTTGAATGTGTATTTATAATATTTCTAAGTGGCTTGAAGTTGCTATATATGTGTTATACATTCTTATTTATTTAGGAAAATCATGTAATATTAGTTCTTACCTCACATACACATCCCTAGTTTGATCTATGAAACATAATATAGATAAAGGAGAGTGCTTGCTCCACAAAATTGCTCTTTAAACTTTACACATAAAACCCACCCCAAATTTACACACTATGCACTTGAACAAAGTTTTAAAAGTACATGCACACACACTATATTTTAATTACAGAGGGAAATGACCAGGCTTTTTCTTTGGAGCTACCAGCCAGCCCCAAATCATGACATAGAGACTTACTATTAGTTTTGAATGCTTGGCCTAGGTCTTTTCTGGCCAGCTCATTTAACTTAAACTGACTTGTTTCTCTTTATCTACCTTTTGCCTCTGGGCTTTTTGCCTTCTTACCTTCTTCTCTATATCTTACTGACACTACATCTTGTGTCTGTCTGTCTGGTGTCTGCTAGCCGTGGGCATCTCCCTTGTTCTTTCCTCCTTCTATTATTACTCTCTTCTCGCTCTTTCTAGATTACTCCTCATATTTATTCTCTCTGCCTGCAAACCTCTCCTGTCCTTCTGCCTAGATACTGGTAATTTAGCTCTTTGCTAAACCAACAAGGTGCCTTAGACAGGCAAAGTGAAACAAATGCAACACATTTTTATATAATTAATCTCACATCCTTACATCATTAATCAAATGCAGCATAAACAAATATAACAGGCCTTTATACAACTAAAGTAATATCCCACAGCATAAGCAAATGTAATACAACTTTGCCCAGTTAAAATAATATTCCACAACAGAGAAGATCCAATTTTGTATTTAACAATTAGGTTCAATTTAAACTTGGCATTTTATTGTAGATTAGTTTATTGATAGATTTAAGGATGACAAATTATGAAGTGTTTGAATGCAGTCTCTCAATATGTGAAGGGTAAAATGCTTACATTGTTTCTGAATACCTGCCACACTGAACTCAACACTCCACACTGCCACTGAGCAACAGCAAACAATAGCATGGGATCCATGAACAAAGATTTTATATCCTAGAAACACAGTCATGGCCACTATTCTCTGGACAAATGTTTTTTATAGTCCATGGTAAAATAATGTTGTTTTTGGTCTTTCTATTTTTTCTTTCATTAATTCTTATACTTTGGGTTTGGAGGGCATTGACATGCCTTCTAAGGGTTTATATATAGGAAATCATATCAATACTTACAGTGTTGTACATATGATATTCTTTTTAGGTGAGAATAGTGGGAGCTTTAGTTGTCATTGAGGATGCTATCTTTGTAAAGGAGCTCTCACAGGACACTTGAACACTGCTGAGACACATGGAAAGCAAGTGGATATGAAAGAATACATAACCCTGAAACCTCAGGGCCTTCCTGATTCCAGTGGAATCTTGAGCTTCTTCCCTGGATCCTACATTCATGCCATTATTTTCTCAGAGGCCAAGTAAATGTGACAGTCCAAGCTTGGATTTTTAGCTTTGAAAAATGTGAGTTAAAAAAAATCCATTCGGCTTAAAAATTGACTTACTTCCTCTATTTCAGTATAAAAATGAGAAATTTAAAAATATACATTCTCTTGATATAGTAAATTGTTCATCTCCTTCAATGTTGAGCAGGAGAGGTTTATTGAGGAATAGTGAAAGAAATAAACACTAGAGTTTCATTGGTTGGCATAGTAGAGTAGACACAAAGAGCAAAATAATTCATAAAATGTATGCTGTACTAGAAAATTCAGACAGAATGCTCTTTTTAAAAAGTCAATTGTCACCACATTACAAATAAATTCCAAAAGCAAACTCGCCCCTTTTGGTTTGAATTGTGCCCTCCATCATTCAAAGTGACTGAAAATGAATGAACACATACCGTAGATTACTTTTCCCCCAGCACTTCCTGCTTTCAAATTATCTTTCTTGAAAAGTCCCTTCACAATTTAAAGCTATTATTCTCACTACTAAAGAAATCAAGTGGTACTTTCTTTAATGTCTGTTTTTAAATCTGAAATTCTGCTATGCTATTAGGAAGAACTTTGTAAACTTACGCTTTTCCTCTGTGGTACCGTCTACCCTAAAACACTTCTATTTTTCATCCTCATCACATTTTATTCTCTGATTCCTGCTTATGTTGGCATGCATTGATATTCTCTTGCTGACATCTGCAATCTGATTTTCACACGCACCTGTCTGTCATATGCTAATTCTCTCTGCCATGCACTCCTTGTCAATCACACTGACTCATAGATGTGCTGTATTTGAAAGAGTCTGTCTCTTACTCTTCCTCTTTTTTTATCCATTTTTGCTCTGTCACTATATACGTATCATCCCCTGCCTTTCATTTGTATTCTCAGAATAATGTCTAAATCCACCATCAAATGTGATAACCTCCAATAAGACAGTGGCAATAATGCCCTATAACTCTACTGCTCAGCTGCATCCCCAGAGAGATGACCCAGATGTATTCAGCTTCCTAGAGAATTAGGAAGCATTGTGACAAAGAACGACACAGAACCAGATTCTTATGTGCCTATATTCATACAGAGACCTACAGCATGCATAGAAAAATGTGATAAATTGACCTTCTACCTGTCTGTCTATCTGTCTATCATCACACAATGGCCTCCCATGCTGCTTAGCTCCATTGTTCTTTGCAACTTCAATCTTAGTGATTTCTACTACCTGTGGGGACTTTAAACTTTGAACATGGGAAGAACAGGTAATAGTCTTATGGTGATTCCTGATACACATTGGGAATAAATGATGGTAAGAATTCTATTAAATTTTAAGTCAAATACCCTTATGAAAAATCATGCCTTATGAAAACGAACTTGAAGGCTTAAAGGAAATGAATGAAAACTGCCTTGAGGTTTATTTTATATTATTATTTCTTTCAATGAAGAAAATGACATTAAACGTTACCTAACATGTTCCTACTTAAGACAAATCTAAGTCACAACACTATTTTGCAACAAATTCACACTGATTTTCACACTGGAACATATATTTTTAAATAATATTTTCATTGATTATTTTCGATAGGGTATGTGTTACTCTATCATACTTGCTTACAAATAAAATAATTAGAAGTAAACACCAATTTTAGTAATTTCTATACTGGCTACAAACCAAGATATTTAAAAAAATCATTGAGGGAATTGGAGAGAAAGCTAGCAGAGAATCAGAGTTCAGATCTCCTGTACCCACATGATGGATCACAATCTTTAATAACCCCAGTTATCAAAAATGCAGTGCCCTTTTCTGGTCTCTAGAGAATCCAACAAACAAATGGTTTGTATACATACATGTAAGGAAAATGTTCATACACATAAATTAGGAAATCTAAAAATAATAATAACAAAAGAAAAGGCATGTACCTAGCAGTGGCGGCACACTCCTTTAATCCCATGAGGCAGGTGGATCTCTGTGAGTTTGAGGCCAGCCTGGTCTACAGAGCAAATTCTAGGAGAGCCAAAGCTACAGGAAAAGCATATGTTGAAAAACTAAAAAAAAGAAAGAAAGACAAAAAGTAAAAGAAATAAAAAAGCATGCAACTCTAGGTTATGCTTTCACTATTACATTAAAGGAAAACTAGAAAAATCAAGAGAGGAAACTAAAAGTTTCAATAGAAACAAATTTAAGAAGTTACTTTTCTGGCTAATCTGTGTTAGAACTCAAAGGTTAATTTTTTTCTATAGTCTTCAAAATATAGTAATGGTATCATGGCATAATAAATATTACATACCAAAATAAAAATAACAGAAAACATCTGCTAGTCTTCAAAACCCCATTGGAGATAAAATTATGAAGGTCTTGATTCTTAGTCTAAAACATGCATTAACTATCTTCCGGTACTATCTTTCTTTTCTTTCGTAAGCATATGAAAATTCTTTTCATTTCAATGTCACATTACATTGATAAACGTGCTTATGATTCTGGCAGACTTTTCCAAAACCAAAATGTATCTTTGTTGATATTTTAAAATCTATTTATTTAAATATATTCCTTTTGGGTAACCTTTTACAACTTTGTAATCTCATCCTGTACTTTTAATTTGTGGTGTTTTCTCTCTCTCTCTCTCTCTCTCTCTCTCTCTCTCTCTCTCTCTCTCTCTGTATGTGTATGTGTGTGTGTACAATTTATGAAGTTTTCTTAATCATAAAGAATGAAATTGACCTTTGCAGGAGAACAGATGCACTATCTGGAGATCATCATTTTAAGTGAAATAAGCCAGACTCTAAAATACATATATACATCACAAGTTTTTATTTTCTCAGTTATGAATCCCAGGTTTTGTCCAGGTAAATAAAATATATACATGCACACATGTTCACACATGTTCACACAGGCAATCACACACACACACACACACACACACACACACACACCAAAGCAGAAAAGAGACTTGGGAAGTGCAAAATGAAGACTAGTGGTAAAAGGATGGGGAGAAAGAGGAATGGGGGGGTAGATTTGGAAAAAAACAGGGAAATGGGGAGGATGTAGCCGAAGTCCATGCTATAATAAAAGAGCATACCTTTACGGAAACCCTTAGTATGTACAATAAATGTATACAAATTGAAATTAATGAATAATTTTAGAAGTCAAGAAAATCACTTTCAAATTAGAATATACACCAGGATTTATTATTTCTTGTCAAGACACCTATGGCTGGGATATTTGAATGAGACTCTTGGCATATAGGCATACTAACAGAGTCTCAAATTACACATTTACTGATAACCTGTAAAAAAATTAGTTTAAATGATCACTTTGTTTTAAATTGTTTGAAATTTGCAACTTGAATTGAATTGACAATTACCAATTCTTTGGTATATATACAATTTTATCTTTTTGGTAGATAAAAACACATTTATATATTAATGACATGATGTAGATCTTTACTTTTATAGAAGCAAATACCAGCTAAAGATTGAGCACTATAGATCATCAAATATGTTGAAAATTTTTCAAAGGTTCTGAATGTTTTGATTTTATGGTAATCAGTGCTGAGATCATTACTTCACTTAAACACATAACATAAAATGGCAGTTGTTTGGTTTTATCCATTTTAAAACTTACGGCAATTTATTCATATTCTAGAGTCCAAATTCATTTCATGAATGTTTCATGAAACTTGAGTCATCCACAAATAAATCAATATTTCAAGTCAAGCATTCTATGAAAACACAGTATAAATGTATACTAGTTTTTTGATTGCTGTGTAATTCTGGTGAGAAACTACTAAAAGATTTTGTTTTGTGATGAAACCATTTTGTTTCTATAGTATGTAACTATTTTCTAAAACCAATGAATACTGCAGTTCATGGTAGACCATACTCTTGAATCTGAATCAAGATGTTTCAGTGTTAGTTTTGCTGTTTAGTGTGTTACTCACACAGGGCAAAATGGACATGTCCTATGTTCAAGTCCAAGGTACCAGTGAAATCATGATATAATACAGGCCAGTAATTCCAGGTGCATGTTGGATTATGAAACCAAATACATGTGTTACTTAGAATTAACTTATGGTTATTGCAAGTTCAGACACCTTTCACAGTTACCAATTTTCTCAGGATACACAAATTAACTTTCAAGAACCAACACTTTAAGGTACAATTCCATTTTATATATTGCACCAAAGTATTATTAAGATTGTAGCAAATGTAATTTTCAAAAGAGAGAATAACAGATTTTCTGTTAATAATCATGCATTTTATTTCTGAAATGTAGGTAAGTAAATTGACAACTGAAATCTAAAAGATGTAAAGAAAAAAAGCACTGACTGGAAGATTCCCATGTGAATGGAACTGTACTTACCATTTTGAGGTAGAAATTTCAAGGAATTGTATTGCCTATTTAAAAATTAAAAGGAGTAGAAGGCATGATTAGTAAATTTCACATACAAATTTCACTGGTTGTTTTTGGAAAAAAAAGTGATAACTTTTACATCCACTAATTTGTTTCAATACATTTATCTAAATATTTAACTGCTGCCTGAATTTCCTCTTTTCATTCTTTTGTGACAACTAAAATTATATATTTGATGCGTTAAGTCTTACTGTTTGTATGTTGCTCTTGAGGGTTGATGAATAAAACACTGTGTGGCTAGCGGCCAGACAGGAAGGATTGGTGGGGATACCAGAGGAGGAATATTCTGGGAAGTGCAGATAGAGAGGAGTCATGATGAAGAGAAGGACATCTCAGGCGTTCTCGGGTAAGCCAAGACCAAGTGGAAATACATAGATTAATATAAATGGGTTAATAATTAAGACAGAGCAAGCCAATAAGAAGCACTAGCCAGTGGTCAACAGTTTAAAAATTAATATAGCAACCATGTGTTCATTTGGGGCTGAAGGGCCCACCAGATCCGATAAGACAAAGAAACTCCAAGAATATATATTCATTCTGAAACTTATCTCATTAAAATGAGACAATGGTTTCCATTTGCATAACTGGTAATTCAGTCCTTGGACCAATACTATTTTATGAATAAGCAGCATTTGACAATAAAGTTTGCTTTTTCCATTAAATGCTCCTTTTCTCTGCTTCCTGAACTTCCTGACACCGGTTTTTACACCATGCACTGTCAGCTTCCTTCTTCCACTTTCTCTTCACATATCCAAATCTAAATCATTTAGGATCTCTGGGTCAGATTGTGGATTTTTATTGTTTTCTAGATGAATGCATTCTTTTTGCCATTTTAGTGTGTGTGTGTGTGTGTGTGTGTGTGTGTGCGTGTGTGTGTGTGTGTGTAATTGTCTCTGGAGGCCTGGAAAAGGTATTGGATTTCGTAGAACTTGAGTTACAGATTGTTGTAAGCTACCTGATGTAGGTTCTGGGAACTCTACTTAGGCCCTCTTGGAGAAGAGGATATACTCTTAACTGCTGATCCATTCATTTTGTAATCTTAAAAATTATGATGGTCTATAATAACAGTCTGTATGTTATAGTTAATAGAATAATAACAAAATTACTAATTTTACAAATTAATAAAATTTATCTGTTAGCCTGGATTTGTGTCATATGCTTCAGAATCATACAACTATATGTTTATTTTTTCCTCACAATCTGCATTCAATTTATGGACCAAATCTCTTCACTATTATCAAAATATATTCAACATCCAATACTTTCTTAAATTCTTCTTTAGGCAATTTTGCATTGCTACAACAAAACACCATGGTAAAATCAGCCTATCTAAGAAACATCAGTTTGCATGTTTGGCTGCATGGGGCACACACTTTCCTCCACAAGCACTTGGTTAGGTTGCTTTTGTATGTGTTGTAAGGAAAAACATCATGGGCACTAGGATGCCAGGGAACAAAGCTATCTAGTTCTTAGAAACAGAAAACACTGAGGGAGAAACCAATGAGAACAGATCATGGGCAAAGATGTTCTTCAAGCTATGCTTCAAGTAACCTAGTGGCTCCAACAGATCTTTAGTTTTCTACCACCTCTGAAAAGTACCATTAGCTATAATGATAACAAACCTTAAATATATGAATACCTTTAAGATATACGACATTAAACCCAATGTTGCCAATTAATATACTTATAGATCATCTGCAATTCATGTCTGAATTCCATGCTTTCTTTTTTAATTGTATCAGTATCTTTCATGTTGCCATATCTTCAAATCAAAACAGAATGGACTGCTAGAGTATCTCTAAAACTGGATTTCTTCATGTCATCTCAGCTTATTAGACATTAAGGGCATGCATGTGAAGATTTTTCCACTTAACTATGAACTGTCAATTTTGCATAAACTCATATAATTAAATGTAGCTCTCTTCTCCCATTGTATATTTCATTTATTTTCAGTATAAATGTCTACAAGTATCACAACAATCAGGAAGATATGAATTTGAAAGTAGTTGGGAAATAATGTAAGAGATCAAGTGAAGCCAGTGTTAATGGTGCACCCGTTTAAACCCAGCACTCAGGGGCAGAGGCAGGCAGATCTTTGTGAGTTTGAGGCCAGTCTGGTCTCCAGAGCATGTGCCAGTATAGGCTCCAAAGCTACACAGAGAAACCCTGTCTGGAAAAACCAAAAAAAAAAAAATAGTTCAAGTGAGGAAAATGGGTAGAAATGATATGAGACAGTTATCATGTAGGAAATTCCCAGTTTATAAAAGTTAAATAAAAATGCACATATTTATTATCTTCAAAAAAGGATTTTGCATCACTATGATATTTTAAGTTGACTTACTCTGAGACTCTGATAAAACATTTGTGTCTTAGCATGAAGATTGTTTTAATTCTGTGGTGTCTAGAATGACAAAATGCTTAAATCCTAGATTCTTAAAAATTTTAGGCAACCCCTCAAATGAGATTATATCTGCATATCAACTACTAATCAATAATAGATTGAAAAAAGTAGTCATAATATATAATTATGTCAATGTACAATCACGGAACATAGATTTTAAGGTTGGCAATTAATTAGAGATTCCTCAGAGAAACTGGTGCAGTGGTACACACACACACACACACACACACACACACACACACACACACACACACACACACACACGAGAGAGAGAGAGAGAGAGAGAGAGAGAGAGAGAGAGAGAGAGAGAGAGAGAGAGACTTGTATGGTATGGGTTCAGGTAACAATAGAAGTTGAACTCTGACAGTATATACTCCTTCTGCCACCTGGAAAACCAGAAGTTAAGGTAGTATAATGTAACCATAACCCAAAAGTATGAAAATCAGAGGAACTAAATTCCCAGCCCAACCTGTTGGTTTCAGATCCAAAAGTTGTCTATGGAAGGACAGAGGGATTATGTTAAGAAATTGCAGTTTCTTGGCCTTTCTGAACTTTTTGTTCCATTCATTCCATGGAGAATGGGCTTGTGTTCACTGCTGAATGCAGATTTCAGTCAGTCTACTTTGACTATAAGCTCTTCTGAGAACAAATTCACATCCAGGAATAATGCTTTACAAGTTACCTTATTCCAGTCAGATCAGTGCCTAAAAATTAGCTATCATATTAAATAATGGAAAAATACTAACCTCACCAGTTTTGCAAGTATAATATATTTGATATTTTCTTAAGATGGAGTTCAGAACACACCTTTTTCCTGTACATATACTTTATGCTTCTTACTGTTGTCTGGGGGGCCAGCCTCCAGCAGCACAGGGTCTTCAAAGGAATCCACAGAGTAGGTGTAAGCTCAAACTTTTCTATCTGAAGGAATTTAGGGAAAAGAAACTCACATACTCTCTTGATGCCTTCATTCTTTATTCCCTGTTGTGCTAATGGTCTTTCTGATTTTTTTGTTTGTTTTTTCTGTATACTTCTTTTCTACTGCTTGTATACCCCAACAAAGTTTTTCAGGTAATATAGGAATCACAATGTGATTACATTCTGTTTTTCAAATGAATGTTTACAATGAATACAAAAAAAAACAAATGTTTACAATGAATACAAAGAAGGATGCTTTCCATATCCCTTACATGATTAAACATTTTACATATTAAAGGTTAAAAACAAATTATCCCAAGCAACTTGCTGTAGATTAAAAGTGTGGGCAAGCAAGGTATTCTTGTTAGGTCTATTGCTGGCAGTCTGCATTTCACAATTACAAGGAAAGAGCCAATTATTTTATTACTTATCTTAAAAGGTAATCTTACAGGAATCATAAAGGAATCACAGACCTAAACTTTGGTATATGAAAAAGAACCATTCAGCTTTATTTTAAATCTTTAGGGTACATACCCACTTATTAATAGTGTTCTGTTTTGTTTGTAGCAGAATTAGGGCAGTGATGTATACAAGGAATTAGTCATCACCTTTGGTCATCAACCAATCCTAGTAAGAATGATATGTCAGATAATGATAATTGGGCTGCATGCTCTTGTTCCCTGACCTCAACTAGTTCCACATTCAATTATGTGCCTTTCTAAAACTTTAGATTTTCTTCTTAGATTCACCTCAAGGCTTTTTGACAAAAACATCTTAGTTTAACTTGGTTATTTTCAAAGCTTTGTTTCAGCTATGATGCAGAATTGTTATTTTTATATATAAAATTAGTCAGCTGTATTTTTTTAAATACTGGTCGCTGAAAGGAACATAAAATCCACAAATGAGAATGACCATGTAATTAACTTTACTTATTCAAATGTCTATATATAGTAGTGGGAATTCAGACCAAGGAGAAACGTCTACACAACTTTGAATGTGTGTGACAACAATTTAATAAAGTTACTGTAACTGTGTTATAAATTTATGTGTTTACTAATTTTAATTAAAGCATTTATGTAGAAATCACTAATGAATGTTTTAGACACAACACATGATTTCTATGTGAAAGTAAGCTGTCATTTTGAATTAATATTTTTAGGCATTTTACTGCGTTTCCCAGAATAAAAACAATTTTAGAATGGCATTCTAGATTGATCTGACCCTGGGTATTATCATTAGACTGGGTTCACTTCTTTCTTATCAAAATATCTTCAACAAGTCGGCCATTGGTGTCACACACCTTTAATACCATCCACTTGGGAGGCAGAATTCAGGCAGATCTCATTGAGTTTGAGGCCATCCTGGTTTACAGAGAGAGTTCCAGGACAGGTTCCAAAGCTATATAGAAATACCCTGTCTCAAAAAAGAAATCTTCAACAAAATTAGCTTCAGTTAGCCAGCAATAAGCAATCAACATTAGCAGGTTCCTCAAAATTAACTTTCACCATTAATGGCTGATTAAACTTTGGGACTGTCATACAAACTCATGGGAATGTTTTATCTTGTTGCTATTGTTGTTGTTCTTATATAATTTCATGGTTATTGAAATTGAAATCTTTGTAACATGCATAAATATAGCACTAGTATGAAGGGACCTAGTTTGAAAACTTTATTAAAAGAGATAGAAGTAGGTATTCAAGATAAGTTCATTTAAATGATAATAATTAGTGCTTTTCATATGACTTTTTCAAGGCTTCCTATTTCCCAAAATGTAATATTCATCAAGATATGATTTTATTTCAATGGGTAGACTGTGCTGTATAGTTTTATGTCAATTTCACATAAGCTAAAATCATCTGACAAGAAGTAACATCAATTTAAAAAATGCTTCCATAAGATCTGGCTGTAAAGTATTTTCTTAATGAGTGTTTGATATGTGAAGACCTAGTCCATTGATGGTGGTATTATCCTTGGGCTCTATAAGAAAGTGGTTTTACGGCAGTCCTGGTACTTGCCTTTAATCGAAGCAGTCAGAAAGGAGAGGCAGAGACAGGTGAATTTCTCTGAGTTTGATGCCAGTATGGTATATATATTACAAAGTAAGTTCCAGGAAGGTCAGTGCTAGAAGATAAAACCCATCTCAAAATCCCCAACCTGGTTTCATGGTAGTGGTAGTTCATGCCTATAATCACAGCACCTGAGAGTCAGAAGCAGGAGCATCTCTGTGAGTTTGAGACCAGCCTGGTCTACAATGGTCTACAAGAACTAGTTCCAGGACAGTCTCCAAGCCTACACAGGGAAATCCTGTTTCCAAAAACCAAAAAAAAAAAAAAAAACAAAAAAACAAACAAACAAAAAAAAAACATAAAAACCCTACCACCATCAAATAAGCAAATAAATAAGGAAATGAAGGAAGGAAGGAAGGAAGAATGGAAGGAAGAAGGAAAGGAAGAAAGAAAGAAAAGGAAAAACAGGTTGAACAAGCTAATAAATAGCATCCCTCCATGGCCTCTGCATCAGCTCCTGCTTGCAGGTTCTTGCCCTGTTTGAGTTCCTGTCCTGACTTCCTTTGTATTCTGACCATGGTGTTTCATCATAGTAATACTAAGACATGAAACAAACACCAATCACTGAAGGGCCAAAAAGAGGTGAACAAATGTGATTCAAAAAAAGGAACTTTGAGCCGAGTGGAAACATGGTTTGCTTGTTGGGAAACCTACAAAAGTTAAGCCACAATTTACAGACAGAGTCATTGGTGCTATGGTCCTATAGGTGTGTGTTTTGGGGGTGGAGGGGGGCAGAAATCACAGTTCATTATAGATGCCCAAATATTCATAGCCATTTACTAGCTAAGAAAATAAACAAAAGGGCTAGAAGAAAGGAAAATGACAACTTTGTTGAAAATAGTCAAAAATCCTGACCATTAATTCATTAATCTTAAGCAGTTAACTTTTAAGGAAACAAATATTTATGAATGCTTGATTTAATTTAATTTTCCTTAATTTTAAATAAATAATTACAACTATATAAAGAGAGTATGTATTTAAACCCACTGGGAAAATTAGTAAGAAATACAGAGCATTTTACTGATCAGATCAAGTTTTGGCTAATGGTGCACTTCAATGGAAGCATAGAAGTATCATCATAATCAAAATAGTTTGTTAATAATTACATGGTAACCATGAGGTGCTGAAATAGGTTTATTTTTAACATTGAGAAACTTCAGAGTGCTCTAGTGGAATAGACCTAATAATGTGTTATCAGCTTATAGCAAACTAAATTCTAACCACTATTTGAATTATATGCTAACTTCTCATGACTAGGAAAATAAACTCATGAAGATATACTTGATGATATATTTTTACTAAAAGTTTAAAATAAATTTATGATCTGCAGTTTTATTTTCAAATATACCATTATTTTATGTCTGTTTTGAAGATCTATTACCATGCATAAGTCAAAACTATCAAAGTTAATTATGATAGTAGTAAATTCTCTGCAGAGCCCAATGTGAATATATCTAACTCAGCTTGCTATATCCAGACATATAAGGCTCCCCAAAGTCACATTAGAATTAGAATAATAATGAAAGTATAACATAGCAATTAAATGTGTAAATTATTATGGGGGATTTTCTAAAATTTCTCAGAAAAGAAAGCAAATCAATTGATCCCAATTTGTGATATTTGAGAACTGCATAGGCTTTTATTTTGCCTTTTTTGATAATGAGATTTATGACTACCTCATCTTAGAACCTTCATCCAGTAGCTGACAGAAGCAAAAGCAGACACCCACGGCTAAACACTGAACTGAAATCCTGGAATCCAGTTGCAGAGAGGGAGGAATGATGAGCAAAGGGGCCAAGACCAGGCTGGTGAAACCCACAGAAACAGCCGACCTAAACTTCGGGGGAGCTCATGAATCCCAGAATGATAGTTGGGAAACCAGCATAGGAGTGTTCCAGACCCCCTGAACATGGGTGTCAGGGAAGAGGCCTCAGCAATCTATGGGGCCTGTAGTAGTAGATCAGAATTTATCTCTAGCATATGAATGGATTTTGGCAGCCCATTCCACATAGAGGGAAACTCTTTCAGCCTAGACATACCATACAGGGAGGGCCTAGGCCCTGCTCCAAATGATGTGACAAACTTTTGAAGATTCCCCCATGGAAGGCCTCACCCTCCCTGGGGAGCAGAAAGGGTATAGGATAGGAGGTGGGGGGGGCAAGGGAAGAGGGGGGTAGAGGGGAGTTGGATTGACATGTAAAACAAGCTTGTTTCTAATTTAAATAAAAATAGATAAAAAGAAAAAATAGCTATTCATATTTTGTGTTTTCTCTTATGTTTGTGCTAATATTTGCCCCTGTATCTTTGTCTGTCTTTTTTCCTGTACTTTCTTTTTAAAAATGCATTCACTATGTGAAGAATGGTGCCATGAGGTCTGTCTTATTTCCTCCCAATAAATCATAGTGTAGTATCATAGACAGTATTGGGGAAATTTTCACTGCTTTGGACAGGTTCTTCTGTGACCTAATTTACAGATCCTTTTAACATTTAACAACCTTGGGAGAAACTTCAGTTTCTCAGGGTTACTATCAATTTTAATAATTTATACTCTCTCTATGAGAGTAAGGTTTTAGAGATGTCAGGACTGGTACATAAGAAAAATAAGTACAAATAGCTTCAAAATTCGGAGAGAAGTTCAGAACTGTTAGTAAAATAGTAGCTTCTCTCTGTGTGTGGTGGAGGTCTAGGGGTTGTTGCTGCTCCTGTTATTTTTAAAACATGAAAGGATTGCTGGATGTGTATTTCAGTGGTAGAGTACTTGTCTAGTACATGCAAACTACTGGTTTTTATTCCTAGTTGCACAAATTAATGATAAAGGTAACACAAACAAACAAAATTGAGAGAAAATAAAAAGTAGTAAATTATTTATAGTTTTGATTTTACATTATAAGTGTTTGCTATAATATAAATATCTATGTATTTCATTATACAACATAAAGAAATGTGTCAGTTGAAATGGACATTTTTTATCTTAACTACCCAGAAGAGCATACTTGATGATTATATATGCTTTGCACTCCTTTTTTATCCTATAAACATTGACTACATAATTTAACATTTTCATCTTATGATAGCTTTCAGAGGCTCATAATACAATCAAACAAGAAAAAGTTCACATTCACAGAAGAGGAGGATAAGAAAGACATGGACACATGTAACTGCACTACCATTGCAATCATGTATTTCATACTTCAACTGAAGCAGGGCAATTCATCAAAATTCTCTCTAAAATTTCCTTTGAATTAACCTGTATAATTTTAAGATTTACCCTTTACTATTCACATATCCACTTCTCATCTTCTTAAGAATATCTGAGTGTTCATTTCAAATACTGAAACAGTTAAATAAATTTTTTGTTTACTTAGGAGAAAAGTTACAAAATATTAAATAACTTATTAGAATATTCTATCATCAATCTCTGTTTCCTCTCATCTCCAAAATTAAATACTATATATTGCTCTAATATGCCATGATCTCTCTCTCATTGCAATATTATTCTTGGGAACATCTAGAGTGCCTAGAAGTTGTCTACGCAATTAACGATGAGGTAAGTTGATACCTATTTCTGCTTAGAAGCTCCACTGAGAAGGAGATGCAGACCGACAGATGTATCAAATGTTATAGTAGGATTTCTTATCAAAATAATCATATATTATCAATGAAATAAATGGAAATGTTTACTTTGAGAGAGGAAGGACTTTAACAAACTATTAAAGATCTGCCCGTGGGTGTAAAACAACACATATCTATCAGTTGACTAGAAGATAATTTAAGGTCTATACTAGATGGTAAAGATACTAGCCATGTTTGGCGCTGTGAAACACTTCATGAAAAAAATAGTAGGGAAGAAAATTCGTGTTACTTAAAGCAGAGTGTGTAAGTAAGTTGGGTATGAGGAGATAGGACTGGCTGGCCTAAAGTAAGCATCTTTTATTCAGGTTGCAGTCTATATGTTATGTAGTGATATTGCATCAAGCAAATCAGCCTTTTACTAAGTTTATTTACTCTTAAAATATTTAGGTTTACTATGAAATGCCTTAATTGTATATCTCATCATGCCATAAGCTTTACATTACATTAAGACTTTCTTCTTCTAGAGTTAATGTGTCCAAGTCAATTGCTTTACATAAAAATGTAGTTTTGGGCCTAAGGAAAAATGAACTAAAATTTATTGATTTTTTATTTACTTTTGATTTTATGTGACTTTTAAAAATCCATCTTATCATCATAATCATCATCTTCATTATTATTACTGTTTCAATGGAACTATTCTCTGAAATATTTTCCACTATACTATTTTTAGGGTTTGTAAATTAGACACACATACTACACAAGCAGGTGTAGAGATATTCCTTGAGAAAGTCTTATCCTTCTTTTCATCCTTCTTTTCAACGGAATTTTTTTCTTTTATTCTTCTGTACCAGGTAACTGAAGAAATAGAAAGATTTGACCTATATTATATATGCAAAGTTTCTTCTTTTATTGTTTTTATTCTTTGAGATATGGTATGCTTTATTAAAAATGAAGATGTACGTAAAAAATTGATAAATTCACGAAACTGTCTATTATTCACTTTTAAACACATTTACCCAATGATTGAAAGTGAATAGAAATATCTAATCAGCTTCCCTAGGTAAGAGCATGTTGACTGGGAACTCACAATGAAGAGAAGAAATAGTAATTACAAAAAGTAATAGAAACAATAAGTTCTTCCAAAAATTCTAAGCAAATTAATTGTTATTTTAAATCTCTGTAAACGTCTATGATGGTAAAAATACAATGCATATCTTTAAACTGTAGTCATAAATGTACAAAATCATGGCTCAGAGGTTAAGAGCACTGACTGCTCTTCCAGAGGTCCTGAGTTCAATTCCCAGCAACCACATGGTGGCTCACAACCATCTGTTATGAGATCTGGTGTTCTCTTCTGGTGTACAGATATACATGGAAGCAGAATCTTGTATACACAATAAATAAATAAATTCTTTAAAAAAATAAATGTACAAAATATTTAGGGAAAAAATCTATGAATTTTTATGAGAAAATTATGCAGCACAAGTCCAGATGTAGTATTAATAATTATGGAGTCCAGAATTTATGTCTTCACTCATCTTGTTAGGATTTAGATAAACATTTTAAATTGCCCGAGCGGTTTTCCGTATGTAGAAATATTTTAAGAATTTTGTTTCTAAGAACAATCTGTCAAGTGGGTGGGTTATCCTGGTGACTGAGTGGTTATCACAGTCTGGTGTAGTCCATAAGCTGTATACATAGGCTCCATTACTATGATGTATAAGTGACTGTTAACAGAGCTGGGATACCATTATTAATAGATGTTAAAGATTTGGTAAGTGTAAAGAACCAAAAGCAATCTTGACTTTGACTTTAACTTTTTATTTATCCTTTTGAATATTTATAAAATCAAACAGAAGGCTATGAGTATAAAATATTTCATAATTTATAAATTGTTTTAGCAGATCCAATACATACCTGCCCTCTATAAAGTATCCTTAAATAAATACATGTTTTCAAAAGTCACAAAATATGCTGAATTTCTTTGTCTACATTTGTGATACAAGCATTTGTGGACAGAGAAGGAAGTCAAGGGTTCAAGCCCAACCTGGGATACACAGGAAATGCATTATAAAAGCATATAGCTTTTAAGTACCCGATTTCAGATAAAACTATCAAGCCACAATTGTTTATTCATGAAATGGTGTCTGATAATAACTTTTGCCACTTTACAATAAAACAAACTTGAAACAAAATTAAATTCAAAATAACTTTTTCTTTTTTGCAAGAGTCATAAAAAGGGACGTGTTCTACATCTAAGGGGACAGAGGGTAACATGGTTTTATAAATAACAATAACTTCTAAGTTAAAGGTATGTGGGATTAAATAATACTTGAAACCTGAAGATGACATCCTGCACATTGTGTACTTCAGACCTTGTTTGACAACATAGATATTATCTGTGACATTTTTCTACAGAGATTTAAAAGCATGAGATGATATGTTTTATATAAAATGACATAGCAACAGAGTGAAGTGGCATCTAGCATATGGTCCTTATTCTGAAAGGCACTAACATTTCTATCATATAATATTAATCTTATTCCATGGACACTTGAAAGTCTAAATTTATTACTTTTACTTTGATGACCTGCCACTGTTGCCCAACTCTTCTTAAGTTATTTGTAGCTGATTCTATAAAACTTGTCAAGGTATCAGTGAGATGGATCAGTAGCTAAAGGGTGCTGCTGCAATCCAACCATGTGTCCTTAGTTTGACCCTGAAACCAACGAGATACAAAGAGAAAAAAGACTAAAATTTGTCTTTTTTATTGCCTTATAAACTGAAAGATTCATACACACACACACACACACACACACAGACAGACAGACACAGACACACAATTTAATAAATTAGAATAAAACACAGCATTTAGACCTAAGGTTCCATAAATATCATGATAGAGACACTGTAAGATGCAGTGGAACAAGGGCATGCCAGGAGATATTGTCCCATAGACATAATAGAACAAGTGAAGCCATAAATCCTTAGTAATATGACTTGCATAATGACAATAGTCGATGATAATGTGGATGGGGAAATTTCACAGGTGCCTGCCCATAGATAGAGAGCTACAAGGCATTTAGCATTCCTGCAAGAGGGAGAATTTTTCTAGTGATGAGCTCCTGAAGATACAATACCAAGTGCCCAGCCCTCAACACATGTACATATATTTACAACACTAAATGGACTTAATGTGTATATGTGCATTACATACATACATAATACATACATAAGTGTGTGTGTGTGTGTGTGTGTGTGTGTGTGTGTGTGTGTGTGTGTGTGTAACAATTATAGAAGAGGTCAAATAAATAGAAGAGAGCAGATAAATAAGAAAAACATACCATCTTACTCTTGTCAGAATTGACAAAAATAAAAATAACCAATGACAGTTTATGCTGGAGAGGGAGTGGAGAAAAGTGAACATGCCTCCACTGCTGTTGGAAGTGCTAACTCATACAGGCACTTGGAAATCAATATAGTAATTCCTTGGGAAAATGGGAATCAGTCTACCAAAAGATCCAGCAATTCTACTCTTTGGCATATACCCAAAAGGCACACATTCATACAACAAGTACATCTGTTCAACTATGTTCATAGCAGCATTATTTGTAAAAGCCAGAACCTGGAAGCAACCTAGATGTCCCTCAACTGAAGAATGGATAAATAAATGTGGTACATTTACATAATGGAGAAAATAAAACAATGGAATCTTGAAATTCTCAGGCAAATGGATATAACTAGAAGAAACCATCCTGAGTGAAGTAGCCCAGTCACAAAAAGACAAATGTTATGTACTTTAGACATAGAGCAAAGTATTACCAACTTACAAACCAAACTGTTAGAGAAGGAGAAAGGGACAAGATTTCCTGAGAAAATTGGCAGCATGAAGAGAGGGGAGGATGAGCTAGGAGAATGAGAATGAGAGAAAAGGATGGGGTGAGGAGGATATGAGGGAGAAGGAAGGTTGAGTCGGTGGTAGAATAGAGGAGAGCAAGGTAAGAGATAACATAATAGAGGGAGTCAGTGTAGGCTTTTACTTTCACAGCTACTGGATGAAGGCTATAGGATTGATGATTTAGTCATCAATCTCATTATCAGGGGAGGGAATTTAAGGTAGCCTCTCCTCTGTTGCTTAGATTGTTAGTTGGTGTCATTTATGTAGCTCTCCAGACATTTCCCTAGTGCCTGATTTCTCTTTGAACCTATAATATCTCTTTCTATCATAGTATCTCTTATCTTGCTCTCTTCTGTTCTTCCCCCAACTTAACCTCCCTGCCCCATCATGTCTTCCTCACCCCTTCTCTTCTCCCCTTCTCATTTTCCTAATTTCCCTTCCTCTCCCCCCCACGCTCCCAATTTGCTCAGGAGATCTTGTCCTTTTCCCCTTCTCCAGGGGACAATGTATGTCTCTCTTAGGGTCTCCCTTGTTTACTAGCTTCTCTGGCAGTGTGGAATGTATGGCTGATAATCCTTTACTCTATTTCTAAATCCACATATGAGTGAGTACATACCATGTTTGTCTTTTTGTGACTGGGTTACCTTTCTCAAAATGGTTTCTTCTAGTTATATCCATTTGCCTGAGAATTTCAAGATTATGTTTGTTTGTTTGTTTGTTTGTTTGTTTGTTTCTGATGAGTAATACTCCATTGTGTAAATGCACCACATTTTGTCTATCCATTCTTCAGTTAAGGGGCAACTTGGTTGCTTCCAAGTTCTGAATATTATAAATAATGCTGTGATGAACATCGTTGAACAGATGGCCTTGTTGTGTGAATGTGCTTCTTTTGGTTATATGGCTAAGAGAGAAATTGCTGGATCTTGTGGTAGACTGATTCCCAATTTACTGAGGAGTTGTCATACTGATTTCCATAGTGGCTGTATGAGTTGGCAATCCTACCCACAGTGAAGGAGTGTTCCCCTTTCTCCACATCCTCTCAGCATAAACTGTAATTGTTCTTTTTTATTTTAGCCATTCTGACAGGATTAAGTTGGTATCTCAGAATTGTTTTGATTTGCATTTCCCTGATGTCTAAGGATGTTGAGTGCTTTCTTACTTTCTTATGTGTGTTTCAGCCATTTTAGATTCCTCTATTGAGAATTGTCTATTTAGTTCTGTACTCCACTTTTTAATTGGATTATTTGGTGTTTTGGAGACTAGCTTCTTGAGATCTCTGTAAATTTTGGAGATCAGCCTTCTGTAGGAGATGGGATTGGTAAATATCTTTTCCCAATCCGTGGGCCATCATTTTGTCTTATTGACTGTGTCCTTTGCCTTACAGAAGCTTCTCAGTTTCTTTCAGGAGGTCCCATTTATTAATTGTTGATCTCAGTGTCTCGATACTGGTATAATGTTCAGAAAGTGTACCAATTCAATAACATTTATTTTTAATCTTGAATTGTTTAGATAATTTCTCAAAACTATATCTTCACTTGAAATGAATAAATTAGCATGTTAGAATAATAATGTGACATGAATTTACTAATATAGTTAAACAGTCAATTTTAATATAATGTTATAATTTGTGATCTTTCCATTTTTAAATTTTATGCACTTTTTAAATTTAATTGCTTTATTAAACACTCATTAGAACTAACTTGTACCATGTTTCTCTATATAACAGTCTATTTCAATGTGGTAGACAATGTTAAAATGTGTTTCTTCATCCTGAATCTATAGCATATACCATTTGTATAAGATGTAGAGTATGTTCCTGCCCCAGTGGTTGGCTTTAACTAAAACAAATATTTGGATTGTCTAAATGTGATCAGAATGATGATGTTACATTATCATCTGTGCAGTTAGAGACACTGTATTTTCTCTTTTATATTTACCCTTTGGCCTCCTCTACTGAAGAAAAAAATAACCCTGGTGTTTGTTTGTCCTTCATTACTAGCCTCAGATTCAATATGTATTAAACAGAAATATGCTAGTCAATGCACTACTGCATGAGTGGAAAAATATATATTCCTGTATTTTTGTTTAGATTTAGAAATTGTTCATTTTGTTAAATCATAGCAATAAGACATTCCATGTATTTCAAGTGGTATATTTAGTTGCTAGCATTTAATAGGTGTGGACTTTGGGAGCCCAATCCCCATAGAAGGATACTCCCCAAGCCAAGAGTATTGGGTGGGCCTAGGCCCTATCCCAAAGGATATGATAGACTCTGATGACCCCCTATGGAAGGCCTCACCTTCCCTGGGGAGCAGAAAGGATATGTGATAGGTAGGGTTTTATTTGGGGGGTGGTAGGTGAGGAGGGGAGGGAGAGGGAACTGGGATTGTCATGTAAAACAATCTTGTTTCTCATTCAAATAAATAATAAAAAATAAAATCTGTTTGTGAAAATAAAGAAACCAATAATGGCACTAATAAGACAAATTAAATTTATGTTTCAAACTTCATAAATGTATTCTTACTGTCAAATAAACAGCACAATTTAAAATGTCCACAATTTGGTATAAGTGAAACTAATTCCTCCTTTATATTGTTATGTCACTTGCCCCCATCATTGAATTAGTAACATGGTGGAAACTTAAATATGTATGGAATAATTAAGAAATGCATTGATTGATTGAAAGTGATAAAGCTGCTATGGAACTCTATTTTGAAATGATATTGTGTTTCAGAAAATTACAAAATACATCTTGAAAAAAAAATTAAACTCAATCGTACAACTTGTGGTATTTCCCAAGTAAATGAGTGGGACTTAAATTCTATTTATCTTAACTTTGTAACACATGATGATATATTTCCTTAAAATGATAAGTAAATACCATTTGTAATTAAAACTGTTTATAACATATTGAATATTGTAATAGTATTTACTTGCTAAATACTATTTTAGTATTTAGTAGTTGTTTTAGTAACCATTTATTTCTGTCATTTGACAGTCAGTGAACCAGAAGATTCAAGTGGCTGGCACTCAAAGTCTCTGTAATGGTATACAGTGTGATTACTGTTGCTAATGACCTACATGGTGTTGAATGTAAATGAATTCCTAACAAAAAAGGGTTAGATCATTGTGATTCCAGGCAGGTTTAAACCTCAAACTTTACTTACAATTGTGTATTAGTTTTATGGAAGGGCCGTTTGATTTATGCAAGTGTGTATGATTGTTTCTGATCCTGGGGGCTAAGTTCAAATAAGTGACAGACATTTTAGAAAGAAGAACAGAATGGAATGCCTTTGTATCTCATGATGAAAAACCAGCTTTTAATAACAAATTGCAGGATTTTAATGGGTCTTTGTGATTTCAGTGTGCTTTGGTTTAGTTTATCACAGAATAAATATAAAGTGCATGGAAGTGTAATCCCATTACACTCATGGAATTTCTCCTGATTGCACTTTATTATAAATAGGCATTCTTTCCCTTCATTTTTTCATTGTTTTTCCTTTTTGAAAATAGATTCTTTTCCTATGCAATATATCCTGATCATACTTTCCTCTTCTTCTTCTCATCCCAGTTATTGTTCTGTATACATAAACAAATTCCAAAAATATTAAATATGTATATTTATTAATTGTGCCACTCTATCCTCTTCAAAACTGTTCTAATCTGATAATTTTTTAATATTCAAGACTTTGAAAAGCAAATGGGTTTGCTTGATTAAATCCAAGCTACTGACTGCTTAACTGTCCTATTCTTTGTGATTTGTAATTTGGAAACACAATTACTTCCATGATTTCAGGATTTTCAACACTACCCATTATTTGCCACAACTTTATTGATCTTAAAATAATTGGTGCATTGATTTTCCTGGGGTGTCCATTTTTATTCACTGCAAATAGAAAAAAATGAGAGATCAAAGAAACATAACTGACTTGATGAAATAATGGGGATTGGGGTCATTTGCAGGAGCAGCATATGGGTTGTGATATCTTCAAAACTCTCTTTTCTAGTGTTAATTTCTCATCTGTCCTTGGGGACAGAAGGTTACTCTTGAGACACCCTAGCATTGTGGTTCTTATGAGCCTCCAGTGTCACAGGTCTTCCCCTACTCAAGTGGAAGAGAAGAGAAATTGAAAGTTGTCCGGACTGCTTGAGTGCAGAATGAGTTCAAGGCCATTCGAAGAAATTTTGTAATATCCTGTCTCAAAACTCTCTCTCTCTCTCTCTCTCTCTCTCTCTCTCTCTCTCTCTCTCTCTCTCTCTCTCACACACACACACACACACACAGAGAGAGAGAGAGAGAGAGAGAGAGAGAGAGAGAGAGAGAGAGAGAGAGAGAGAGGTAAAGACCTCAGTTCAATCTTCAGTGCTCCAAACAAAATAACCAAAATAAAAGTAAAATATTATATTTTTGTTGTGAGCCTAAACTTTAATGGCTGAGCCATCTCCCCAGCCCAAAACTCACTCATAAGTGGATATTAGACATAGAGCAATCCATAGCCCTAGAGAAGCTAGGAAACAAGGAGAAACCTAAGAAAGACATACATGGACCCTTGAGAAGGGAAAAGGAGCAAGATCTCC